>NW_028261382.1:14737797-15037797 GCF_051295495.1 Thamnophis sirtalis | reverse complement strand
TTTCCCCAAAATAAGACCCAACTGGAGAAAACACCCTAGCATGGTTTTTCAGGATGCTTGTTATATAAGCCCTACCCCAAAAATACGCACCAGTTAAGATCGTCAACCAGATGGATGCATTCAGTACCGTATTTCCCCAAAACAAGACCTAAATGGAAAATAAGCCCTAAAGCATCTTTTGGAGCAAAAATTAATATAAGACCCGGGAAAACACGGTAAATTATTGTTGTGCTTCAAAATCTTCATTCAAATCACAGGGAAGAAGCAGATACAGTAGTACCTATTTGCTTCTGTGTTAATAATACACCACAAGGTTAGAATGCTCTGTAGCAAAGACATAAGGATGTATCATTCAATCCCCCCCCCCCAAAAAAAGGAATGATAGACTAGCCAAAAAAAAAAAAATCCCCAAAGGACGAAATACTCAACTGGTAGAGAGCACATCATAACCCTCTTTCTTCAAAGACAATTAGATCTAATTAGCATCTTTTTAATCCAATCCACAGTAGTACGAAAACAACTCCTGTTCATCAATGAAAGGAATATTAAATATTCCGGCAATTATCATATGACCCTAAAGAAGTGTTTGAAAGTGTCTGAAGGCTTCTTTTAGCAGGTCAATTTGGGAAATATTCCACTGTCTCCTAGTAATTTTCTAAATGTAGAGTTTTAGTGATTATTAGTCAAAGGGGGGAAAAATCACCATCATTTGTGCTCTAGTTATATATTATTATACATTTTAAAATGTATCACGGATATTATTAACTATATGTTTTTAAATGAATAATAATAATAAATAACTAGAGCACAAATGGTTTTTATTTTTATTTTTTATTATTATTATAAACCTTTATTCATTAAACATGAAATTCAATCAACTGAACAATTAAAAATGTATCACAGATATAATTGACTGGCTCTAATGGTTGATACGGGTTGCTGCCAACATCCTAGGTATCAAACAAGTATCTTCTTAAAATGTATTATTATATACTTTATTCATTAAACATGAAACTCAGAACCAAATTATTATTATTAATTAATATTATAAATGCTAATTATTAGTATAATACTAATTTTTCTAATTATTATCTATTTTATTCATTAAACATGAAACTCAGTCTACTGAACATTTAAAAATGTGTCATAAATACCACTGCTACTGGCATTATTATACAATTGTATCACAGCAGCCAGTTGTTTTGCCGGATTTGGCATTGGTTACTAGTCGGGCCCCACCCAGGGGCCTAGGACGTCGCAACGTATTTTTGTAATATGCGTGCAGATCCAAGCAGTGCGGCTTTTTGCAATTGTCTGATGGTGATTTTGTCAATTTTTAACTGTTTTAAATGTAATTCCAGTGCTTTTGGAATAGCACCCAGTGCACCAATTACCACTGGAATTACCACTGCTGGTTTGTGCCATAGTCATTGAATTTCGATTTTTAAGTCCTGGTATTTTGAAATTTTTTCATGTTCCTTCTCGACGACCCTGCTATCACCTGGTATTGCGATGTCTATGATTGTGACCTTATTTTTCTCAACCAGTGTGATGTCTGGTGTATTATGCGCCAGTATTTTGTCCGTTTGTATACGGAAATCCCACAAGATCTTGACCATCTGATTTTCAGTGACTTTTTCAGGCTGATGTTCCCACCAGTTTGTTGCTGTTTTAATATTATAATTTTTGCACAAATTCCAATGGATCATTTGTGCTACTGAATTGTGCCGCAATTTATAATCAGTCTGGGCGATTTTTTTACAGCAGCTGAAAAAAATATTATTATTATTATTATTATTATTATTATTATTATTGTTGTTGTTGTTGTTGTTGTTGTTGTTGTTGTTGTAATATTTGGTGAGATTCACAGTCTTTGGGGTTGTTGTTGCTGAAGTTGTTGTCGTTATTGTTGTTGTTGTTGTTGTTGTTATTATTATTATTATTATTGGTTAATCTTTGGTGAGATTCACAGCCTTTGGGGCTGGTTAATAGCTCAACAGCTTGAGTCCTAACCAAGGACCTAGGAACTGTTAAAGTAATGTCGGAGGATATAAGCTGTTCTAAGTAGGGTGGTTTTTTGTAGAATTAAAATGTTCAAGTTCGATAAATTTAGAATTTCCAAATAGCGAGGTAGCCCTTTAGGTATTGCTCCAAGGGCTCCAATTACAATCGGGACAACACACGATTTCTTTTTCCACAGTTGCTCAACTTCAATTTGCAAGTCTTGGTATTTTGTGATTTTTCTTGCTGTTTATCTATTATTATTATTATTATTATTATTATTATTATTATTATTATTATTAACATTACTGGGGCATGGTACCAATCAGAAGGAGACACAATATTTATACAATTCAACATAATAAAATGAGTTCATAACTTTAACAGCCAACTCTATACAACTAGCATTTATAACGCACATCAAACTCAACAGTCATAAATATTTCAAAGAAAACCCCATGAAACAGCAGAGCACACATATATTCATGATTAATATAAAGCAAATATTAACCTGAAAAACTACCAGCTTCATTAGAGGAGAGTACAACCAGCCCCATTCTAATATACTAGTCCAATAAAAAAAATCATTTTTTAAAGGTCATATGGAGAGAGTTGATCCCACAGCCACAGGACAATATCCCAGACATCAGGAAGCCTGGAGATGGGGATGGAGAAGAGAGAGAATACCTTGCCCTGGGTCACATAAGGGGCAAATAGGACTGTAGGGAGAAATATGGGTCAACAGATCAAGGAATGTTGTAACCAAAGAGCTGTAAACACAAGCTCCGCAACGGTGGGGGCTCTAAACTGGATTGCGCTTTTACGGCCTCTCCGAGGTAGCGGATCCAGGAGAGCTCCTTGGTTTACCGAGGAACTCCGGGAGATGAAACGCCAAAAGAGACGCCTAGAGCGCCGCTGGAGGGCCAGTAAGTCGGAGTCAGACTGAGCACTGATGAGAGCCTTTATCAGAGCCTATCTTGTGGCAATACGGGCGGCGAAATGTGCTCATTTTGCCGCTCTTATTGTGTCCACTGAATCGCGCCCAGCTGCCTTGTTTAGAATAACCCGCTCCCTCTTGAAAGGGAGGAATGTGGATGACCCTTTACAAGGTAGAGCTGAGGAGTTTGTTCAGTTTCTAGCGGATAAAGTCGCTTGGATTCGGACGGACTTGGACTCCAATTGCTCAGAGCCAGCCGAGGTACCGGGGGAAGGTCTTGAGCGAAATTTATGGACTGAGTTTCAACTTGTCACGCCTGAGGAAGTGGACAAGGCCATGGGAGCTGTGAGTGCCTCCACTTGTATACTGGACCCGTACCCCTCCTGGCTGGACGCGAACAGCAGGGAGGTGACACGTGGCTGGATCCAGACTATAGTTAGCACCTTTCTCTGGGAGGGATTCTTCCTGCCCCTCCTAAAGGCGGCAGTGGTGAGACCCCTCCTGAAGAAGCCGTCTTTTGATCCAGCCATCTTGAGTAACTATCGTCCAGTTTCCAATCTCCCCTTTGTTGGGAAGGTTGCTGAGAAAGTGGTGGCCTTTCAGCTTCGGTGGTCCTTGGATGAAACCAATTATCTGGATTCCTTTCAGTCTAGATTCAGGCCTGGCTACAGCACGAAAACTGCTTTGGTCGCGCTGATCGATGATCTCTGGAGAGCCAGGGATGGGGGCCATGCCTCCATCCTAGTGCTCCTTGACCTCTCAGCGGCCTTCGATACCATCGGCCATGGTATCCTTCTGCGGCGGTTGCGGGAGGTGGGAGGCACCGTTCTTCGGTGGTTCTCCTCCTACCTCTCGGACAGGTCGCAGTCGGTGTTGGTCGGAGGGCAGACATCGACCCCTAGGCCCCTTAATTATGGGGTGCCGCAGGGTTCGGTCCTGTGCCCCCTCCTATTTAATATCTACATGAAGCCGCTGGGTGAGATCATTTGTCGGCACGGGATAAAATACCACCAATATGCGGACGATACACAGTTGTATCTGTCCGCCCCGTGCCAACTCAGTGAAGCGGTTGAAGTGATGTGTCAGTGCCTGGAGGCTGTCAGGATCTGGATGGGGATGAACAAGCTTGCACTCAATCAAGACCGAGTGGCTACTGCTGTTCCCTCCCAAAGATTGGCCTTGTATTCCATCTCTCAGGCTGAGGGGTGAAATTATATGCCCCTCAGACAGGGTTCGCAATTTGGGAGTCCTCCTGGACCCACAGCTGACTTTAGAACACCATTTGTCAGCTGTGACCAGGGGGGCATTTGCCCAGGTTCGACTGATGCACCAATTGCGACCCTACCTGAACCAGGAGGCCCTTAGAACAGTCACTCACGCCCTTGTGACCTCAAGACTGGACTACTGTAACGCGCTCTACATGGGGCTGCCCTTGAAGAGCATTCGGAGACTTCAGCTTGTCCAGAATGCAGCCGCGCGAGCGATTGTGGGTGCACCTCGGTACACCCACGTCACACCTATCCTCCGCGAGCTGCACTGGCTGCCTGTTGGTCTCTGGACACATTTCAAGGTGCTAGTCGTTACTTTTAAAGCCCTACATAGTATTGGACCTGGGTACTTGAGAGACCGCCTCCTGCCAATCACCTCCCTACGACCAATTAGATCCCACATATTAGGCCTCCTCCGAATACCATCTGCTAGCCAATGTCGACTGTCGACCCCTCGGGGGAGGGCCTTCTCTGTGGCTGCTCCAGCCCTCTGGAACGAGCTCCCCGTGGAGATCCGGACCCTCACCACCCTTCCGGCTTTCTGCAAAGCCACTAAGACCTGGCTGTTCCGGCAGGCCTGGGGCTGATGAGTTCCTGGCCCCACTTAAACTGTTGCGACTGTTGCTTTGTTTTAATCTTGCTTGTTTTTTGTTTTTTTGTTTGTATTCCCCTCCCCCCCTGCTGTAAGCCACCCTGAGTCTCTTGGGAATAGGGTGGCATACAAATGGAATAAACATTTCAACATTTCAAACAAGTGTTAGCATTTAAACAGGTTGAGCAGGGAATCAGCACAGAGTCCTCCAATGAAATAACTTACGCCAATAGCCTAGAACAGGAGTGTCAAATTCAGGATCTGCAGGCCACATCTGGCCCACAAGGTGCTTAGATCTGGCTCACGGGGCTGCCCTGGAAACCACAAAGGATCGGCCCGCAGTGCTTCTGCCAGCAAAAATGCGGCCCAGGGGGCCACGCACAGCAGGTAGGACAAGACGCAATGGGTGGAAACTAATCAAGAAGAGAAGCAACCTAGAACTAAGGAGAAATTTCCTGATAGTCAGAACAATTAATCAGTGGAAGAACTTGCCTCCAGAAGGTGTGGATGCTCCAACACTGGAGGTTTTTAAGAAGATGTTGGATAACCATTTGTCTGAAGTTGTGTACGGTTTCCTGCCTTGGCAGGGGGTTGGACTAGAAGACCTCCAAGGTCCCTTCCAACTCTGTTATCCCATTCTAAATATAGCAAAGTAGTGGTGGTTTCTGGAAAAGCAGAGCAAAGAAGATTTTGGGCCAAAAGAAGCAGCACCAATGGAAAGCATTGGGACTTGGGTCAGCAGGATATTGTTTTGAGCTGAATGGATGACCTGTCTGATTCACGTGGATCAAGGAGCTCATTAAATAACGAGAATAAGGAATCCATTGGACAGGGCCGCTCTCTCAAGAACTTGGTCTAAAAAAAAAAAGCAGACACACAGAAAGATGACTAAGACACAAAGAGCTAGTGCCCAAGGAAAAGTTACTCGGAAGAGAACTAGACAGTCTGTCTGAGAAACTGCCAGAGGGTAAAGAACAATTCTCCAGGCAGATAATATACGGCAGGAAAAGAGGCTTAGCCAGGGAGCAGGTATGTGGGGGTTGTGGCCCAGCAGCGGCCAGTGGAGCTGGTAGCAGATTCGGACAGTGAGGAGGTTGGGGAGGAATATGGGCCAGTCCTGGAGTCTGGGGAAGGCTCTGATGAGGGCTCTGTGTCGGAGGCAGAGGGGGGGCCAGAGCCGCAGGCCACTTATCAGCAGCCTTCAGAGTCAGACATCCGTGAGGCAGATGAACAGCTGGAGCCTGTTCCCAGTGTGCGCATGCGCAGAGTTGCCAAACAAAGAGAACAACTAAAGAACAGGGTTTGCCTTGGAACTAAGGCAGAGGTGGGTTGCTCCCGGTTCGGCCTGGAGGCTCCACCCACCCGCCTGGACGCTTCTGCACATGCAACCCACCTCTGGAGTAAGGCTACAGGTAGACGATGAATGGCCCCTCCCAGGGGAAATAAAAGAGGAGCGAAAGGGGAATGGAGTTTGCAGGAGACAATTAGTTCGCTTAATTGGTTCGTGACTCTCCCAGACTCCTTGCCAAGTTTTGCAGCTATCGGCCTGGCAGGTCTCCAAGCCAGAGAAGGTCTGTGACTGTAAATCCTCCCTTGAAAGACTTTGCTGGAAGTGAATGAGCAGAATTCACAGTAAATTAATAAAAGTTTTTTTTGTCAGGACAAGGAGTTTGTTTCATGTCCTTGGGAAGTGGGAACCTCTTCTACTGTATGGTTGGTTAGACCTCTTCCTCCAGAACAGCAGGAATCAGCTCAGATGCAGGAGGAGGAGACGATAAGAAGGGCGGCAGAGGACAGCCAGCGAAAAGAATAAGCAATATTCACCGTCTTATTAAAGATCTCAACTGAAAAGAGCAGAGCTGAGAGACAGCACGTCCGTCCGTTCCCTCCCCAATTCAGTGAGAGTGCCAACAGAGAAGAAAAGGTGGGAGAGAGCTGATGAGGGGCTGTTGGCTGGAGAGTGAGGAGCAACTTGAAATAATGGCTCTTTGCCTCTCGTGGATGATAAAAAAATAATTAGCCGTGGCTATTCTGTGCGCTATTGCAGGCTATTTATTTAATTAATTAAATCTCAGAGCCGCCTAGGCTTCACGTTGTCACTCAGCGCGATGGTTTTCCAACCCACCGGTTCATTTGGATGAAGTACAAAGGACTGGATTTGCTACACATATTTTAGCCATAAACCTTGGTTTACAGATTACATGCATGAATGTGTAATAGTAATTCAGAGGAGGGGAGAGGAAGAAAAACAAAGAAATGAAAGAAGGGCAGGGAAGGAAAAAGGAGAAAATGGAAAAGGAAGGAAAGGAAAGGAAAAGAAAGGAGAGGAAAGGGAGCTAAAACTAGCTTACATCAATAGTATTTGGCTCCGTCTCTCTGTAATTTTCTATCCTTACACTACAGACATTGATTCATAGATTGTCTTTTATTTAAGTAAAGCAGAGTCACAAAATAGGTACGTTTTAGAATACTTTTCAACAGTAACACAACATAAAAACCAGGAAAATAACATACACGGAAATAAAATTAGGGTTTACCCATCAAGTGTACTTTGGCCTTTCAAAGATTGTTTTGTTTTGTTTTGTTTGCTACCTGGATTTCATTTTGGAACCTGGGGTCGCCTTGGTGATGGTCTTTGTGATAGCTGATATTAGTAGTGGACACACATACCTTGGGATCCATTCTGAGGAAGCTGTGTGGACCCCTGCTGCTGAACGTTGATCTTTTAATGGTCTTGCTGTGATGGAAATGATAATAGTCTTCCAAGCTCCCAACCTAGAACCATCAAGGAAGAGAAACAAGTCAGGAAACTGATCCATTCAGGTGTCCCCTTTCTTTAGTGTATCGAGGAGGTACAGAATACATTGAAATGGGAATATTTTCTGTTGTCTTAAATCGGCCTTTCTCAGCCTCATGACCTTCCCGAAGAATTACCAGACAGCAGAGACAAACAGCGATGCCAATGGGTGGGAATGCACGCTAGGTGAAAATTATGTTGTTCTTAATAGGAGCAACACAAAGAAATTTGTGAGCTTTTAAATTCTCCTGGCTCTCAGTCTGTGATCCGTGGACCATGATGTCATTACAGGGGGTCTGCAAATAGTTAAGTCTTTACATCTTGAGTTGTCTAGGGGGTTGATGCAGTGGTGAAATTCAATTTTCTTCACTATCGGTTCTGTGGGCATGGCAGGGGAAGGATACTGCAAAATCCCCATTCCTACCCCTCTCCTGGAGGAAGGATACTGCAAAATCCCCATTCCTACCCCACTCCTGGAGGAAGGATATTGCAAAATCTCCATTCTCTCTTCATTTCTGGGGGAAGGATACTGCAAAATCTCCATTCCTCCTGACTCCTG
Source organism: Thamnophis sirtalis (assembly GCF_051295495.1). Taxonomy (NCBI): domain Eukaryota; kingdom Metazoa; phylum Chordata; class Lepidosauria; order Squamata; family Natricidae; genus Thamnophis; species Thamnophis sirtalis. The sequence continues at coordinate 15,029,643 of NW_028261382.1, read as the reverse complement.
GGGGAAGGATATTGCGAAATCTCCATTCCCTCCCCATTCCTGGGGGAAGGATACTGCAAAATCCCCATTCCCTCCCCACACTGGAACCAGTCAGAGGTGGTATTGGCTGGTTCTCCGATCTACTCAAAATTTCTGCTACTGGTTCTCCAGAACCTGTCAGAACCTGCTGAATTTCACCCCGGGATTGATGGCCATGGTCAGTGGCCATGGTCCACAAAATGTATTTAAAGGGGGTCCGTGATGGTGAAGAAAAGGTGGAGAACTACTGGTCTGCACAATTAGCCATGGGAAAACAAGCTGATTTGACCTCATTGAATGTAACAGGTTCGTGAGGAAGACCTTGAGAAACAGAGCAAAGAAATGCTTTTTAGGGAATGGTCCAATAAGAGAGGGCATAACCCACAGATGCCCAATGGGTGGAGAAAGAGGCTGGGAAGGGAGCTCACACCAGCTTTTCAAGCTGTGAAAGAGATGGCAGTACTTGCAAGTCCTTTCAGATTTGCAAAATTCTGTTAATGTAGCCTTACAATAAAGTAGAATTAATTAGCTCATTGAGTTGTGTTTCCTGTCTGGTCTGTCCAGGAAGGGTGACACTGGGTGAATTCCATTGCTGTTCCAACTTTTCCAGAAATGTTTCGAGCTTCAACCAGCATTGTTTCCAGTTTTAAACTGAATTTGAAAAGGGTCCGTTTTGAGCTTGGAACATTTCTAGAATTGTTTCAGCCCTGGAAGCCCAACTTCACTTTCTGGTGAAGTTGGAAAGTGGCCTTCAAGTTAGAACATAGTATTTATCATCTCAAATTCTCAGTGTTCTGTACATTATAATGTGAAAATGTTTAAGCTTGAAGTGTCCCATTTGGAGTTAAATTTGAAACCGACCATTCCCATCTCCTACGCTATGTTCCGATGCCATCCCAATATTTTGAGCGAAAAGCCTTAAGATGTTCAGCTTAGAACATTAAACTTGGAGTGGAAACGCTTCTAGCAAAGTTGGAGCAGCATTAGAACATGACCTCTTACCTCATCTTGAACTTTAATATTTTGAATTTTTGGCACCAAAAATAAAAGAATGGGGGAAAGGAAGACCAAATCCAAGCCCAAAGGTCATAACCATGGGTCTTAACCAATTTAAGATGCTTGTGATCACTCAACAGTCTTAGCCAGAGCAGGTGAAGACTCAACAGATAATTCACAGATATTTTAGGCTTGGTTACTGACAAGCTTAATTAAGTTCAGTCCAACATGCTTGGTTAGTTAATGATTCAATCTCTTGTGCAAACTAAGAAAATTGATATAAGTGATGAACACCAGCTTAAGGTGTTGTGTGAACAAGGTGACACGAATCCCCAATACATTTAGCAGGATATTTTCCTAATTAGGAAAAGCTACCTTTAAATAATGAAAGACCTGATTAAGCATAATTGATTTATTGTATGCCATCTACTTATTTTTGACTCCTAGGCGCCACATAGATTAAGCATGATTATTAGACTTCTATTTAGTCAACTTTTTTTTAAAGGTACCTATGGTAATATTAATTTAATATATCTTAGGTGACAGGAATTTGAACTGAAATATTTATTTGGTAAAAGGATCATAAAATAAAATATGTACAATGAGATTTAATTCCTACATGGAGACAAATATAAAACTGTACCTATAATATCCTGGCAACCATCATAAAGATTTAAAGAGAGTAATAAGAAATCTAATTGTAGTCCCATTAAAAGGTGTTCCCCTCGCACATATGTGTTAGGTGGTGCTCATCTCCATTTCGAAGCCAAAGAGCCAGCACTGTCCAAACATGTCTCCGTGGTCATGTGGTCAGCATGACTAAATGCCAAAGGCGCAAGGAACGCTGCTACCTTCCCACCAAAGGTGGTCCCTATTTTTCCACAAACAGTCTGTGAAAGTTCCAACAGACATCTGCTGGAGTTGCCAGTGTCTTTCAGGGGAATGTTGATAAAAATCCACCTTATCTCCCTGGGAATGCTGCCCGAGACCTAATTGCCAAACGCAGAGCAAGGCCAAACTTAGCACAGAGTCAAACAGAACTTTTTAAAGTTTGAACTGACCAGATGAACTAATTGCTTCCTGCAACAGCTCATGTCCCATGCGCTCCTCTTTTATATGGAGGGGCCAATCTTCTCCAAGCCTTACTCCCAAGTCAATCCTGTTTTCTTAATTGTTCTTGCCTTCTGGCAGCTCTGTGCATGAGCACACTGGGGATAGGCTCCCGTTGTTCTTCTGCCTCGCTGATGTCAGCCTCTGGAGGCTCCGGAGGCAGCAAATAACTACCTGATGGCCCTGGCCCGCTCTCTGCCTCCAACACAGAGCCCTTGTCTGAGCCTTCCCCAGTCTCAAGGACTGGCCATATTCCTCCTCAACCTCCACACTGTCTGAATCTGCTGCCAGCTCTGTTGGCTGCTGGTGGGCCCCAACACTGCCAAGAGATGCTCCATCATCTTCATGCCTTCATTCATGAGAAGCCCCATCATCTAAAGTTGAGCTTTTGCAACAGCATGTGCTTGCCACCTATTAGTTGTTTAAACTTTGGTGTTGAGCATTGAGAATACTTAAACTGTGGGTTTGTAGCTCAAGAATCTCTGTGAGTCACATCGAATCCAGAGGTATTGACAGAAGCACCTCATGTCAAGTTGCTAAAAGCCAACATTTTGTTCGGAAGCATTTCTAATGGCCTAATTTTTCAATCGCCAAGGAATTCTGGAGAATGTTCTATTTTCTCTGTGGGAGCTATTGTCCCACAGGCAGGATTACCTGCCCCAGCTTGACTGCACATTCACATTTGCAGAGCTTCAACCGATCAGTTCTGCTACCGCTTTTAATTTAATCTCCTTGGATTGTCTAGAATTGAGTCCCTCTGGAACCAAGATAGAGAGATGCACGGTCCATCTGTCTAATCTTCTGGTTAAAGGCTGAATAGATAAATGGAACAGTTTAGCCTCTTACTAGAAGAACAAGCCAACTGAAATGGGGAAAAAAAGGTAATTCCGCGCTTAAGACAACAAAGTTAACCTTTGTTGTTCCTCCACTCTGTTCTTGCAACAAAATCTGCTTCGTCTGGAAAATGGCTACCAAAGTTATAAAGCCGGCAAGATCGTGGAATCAAAATGCTCAGAAAAATGGTCTTTCTCCTAGCAGGAGCACCCATCTGAGAAGAAGCTAAAGGCCATGATTATTTTCCTGGTGCTGTAAGGATATGCACACCTATTCCAAGAAAATGAGCTGAAATAAGCAATCAACCCACCACTTCTACCAATAGCACTAGTAAAAGCACTTAGACTTATATACCACTTTACAGTGCTTTTCAACCTTCTCTAAGCACTTTTCAGAGCCTATTGCCCCCAACAATCTGGGTCCTCATTTTACCCACCTCGGAAGGGTGGAAGGCTGAGTCAACCTTGAGGTGGTCAGGATCAAACTCCAGGCAGTTTGATGTGACAGAGATGGTATTCAGCAGGTACTGAACAGTTCTGGTAGTGGAAATTTGAGTAGCTCAGAGAACCGGCAAATACCAACTCTGGCTGGCCCCGGCCCCATCTATTCTCTGCCTCCCGAATCCCAGCTGATCGGGAGCAAATGGAGATTTTACATATCCTTCCTCTGCCATGCCCACCAAGCCATGCCCACCAAGCCACGCCCACAGAACCAGTAGTAAAAAAATTTGAATCCCACCACTGGCGCATGTAGCAGGCCGTGTGGGTGCCTTCCACACATGTGCCTGGCCTTCCGTGCATGCCCTTTACTCTCTCATGCACCTTCCACACACACGCCTGGCCTCAAAACTGTGCTTAAAAGGATGGCATAACAAGACCCCAGTGTTGATCAAGTTAGAAATCTTACCAAATCCATGAAGTTCTTCGAGGACCCTAAGAAAAGGCTTCCTAATTGTACTGATCCACTCAAACTGCAGTGTTATATACGTTTCCCTAGGAAATAGATCTCCCTGAAAACCATGAACCTTAAATTTGATTGAAGGTGTATCAGACTGCATTATAGAACCCTCATGATTTATTTATTTGCCAGATTTATGTCCTGCCTTTCCTTGGGAAGCTCAAGGCCGCAACCCTAGAAATCCTTCTTCCAATTTTTTTTGCACCACCACTGAAAGAGAGTGACTAGCCTAAAGTCACTGAGTCTCTATGACGGGACACTGGTTTCTGCATTCCTACAAGAAGAAAACAGACGTTTCATGTGTTGATAATGAATGTATATGTCACAACAGGTTTCACCTTCATATACTCCTGTGGGCAGAAGGAGGTAGATAATTACATAATGCATGAAGGTACCATTTATTTAGCCATTATAAATCACAAATGAGTTCCTACCACACACTAAACCCCAAACCAAGGTTTCGTAGCAGCTTCCTTTAACATGCTAAGCAAAACCTAAAGTTAGCACACAATGGGCAAACATGGTCATGTTGAGGTTCATAACATCCTGGGACAAAGGCGGGTAGGGAAACACTTTAACACACATATGCACACATCTTTAGGGGACTAAGGGAGACATGATAGCAGTGTTCCAATATTTGAAGGGCTCCCACAAAGATGAGGGGGATAAACAATTTTCCAAAGAACCAAAAGGCAAGACAAAAAACAATGGTTGGAAACTAACCAAGGAGAGAAGCAATCTAGAATTAAGTAGAAATTCGCTAACAGTGAAAGCCATCAACCCATGGAATAGCCTACCTTCAGACGTTGTTGGTGCTCCATCACTGGAGGCTTTCAAGAACAGACTGGACAATATTTGTCTGAAATCGTATAGATTCTCCTGTTCTAGCAAGAGGTTAGACTAGAAGACCTCTAAGGTCCCTTCCAACTCTATTATTCTATGGTCTATGCTCTCACTTGCTTCCAATTCCTACACATGACACTAGTCATTACCCGCCTGGTATCGTCCAGATGTTTTGGACCTCTCTTTCTCAGTTAATTTGGTGCAATCAAGGGGATTAAGCTAACAAAATTGCATTCTATTTCTGAAGCAGTTCAATTCCACTAATACCTGAATGAGAAACTGATTGTCGCTCCCTTATGGATAATGAGATGTTGGAATGCTAGTAATAAGAAGAATTAGAATCCAACAATCAGCTCAGATATATTTGTTTAACCACGGTTTAGTGAATAAATGGCAGTGGATTACATCTGCCCAACACATTTCAATTTTGTGCAGCATGTAAATCCTAACATATACAATGATGGGATTCAAATAATTTAACCACCAGTTCTCTGCCCTAATGACCAGCTGGGTAGGAGTGTCTGGGTGGTCATGTGACTGGGTGGGCATGACCAACTCAACATCACTCGCATTGAGGGGCCCCTCGCCATGCCCAGCCATGCCTCACCCCTCCCCTCCCCTCCCAGCCACTGTCTCTGCCACCCAGCTGGCGAGTGGCCGAGTGGGTGGCCAGGCTGCGAAGCAAGGAGTGGCTGGGAGGGGAAGGGTGTGGTGGGGTGGGGCCAGGCATGGGGAGGCACGCTATTCAGCCGGTTCGCTGAACTGCACAAAAAGTTAGCTAATTACTGGTTCTACTAAACCTACGCAAAGTGGCTGGATCTCACCACTGTATACACTCCAATTTGGCTGAAGGAGTGGAGGAAGGTTTTTTTTTTCATTTGTATTTTAAGGGTCCATGTGTAATTTAAAAGCAGCACTTTGTTTCTCCGTCAAAGTTGTTTCTAAGTTTGGAGTATGTCCTTTCAAAAGAAAAAAAAGTGCAGACAGAATATAATTGTAATCCTCCCAGACCATTCAGAAGAGTGCCAGAAGCAAGTTTGATTCTTGCTTAGCTGCTGCTCCCTTCCCAGGAGGTAAAGGTTATAAATAAGCAGAGAAATACACATCTATATTTAGCCTGCAGAATAGTGTCTAGCACACTTTTAAAAAGAAAAAAAGAAAAACCCCAACCCCAAATGAATTATGGAAAACAAAATGTCAATGCCTCCATTCATGCAACTGAACCGTAAACCAACCAGCCACATTTTAACCTTAATACGTCGTGCGGTTCTAAACTACAGAAGATGGTTGGCCTGTAATTTAGTACGTTGCAAGAATCCGAAAAATGTGTTTTTTAAAAAAAGTTCAATTAAAGTCAAGCTAGCTAGGTGGGAGAGCTTTAATCCTGGGCATTTTCTGCTTCAACCTGCGCTGAATCAGCTGCCACATCAGCTGTTTGCACTAGGAAAAGCACACTTCAGCTTGAACAACTGGGTCAATTCCTTCCAGAGGAACAAGGAGGTGCTTGGTTTAGAAAGGGTTACAAGCCTTGAGTCTAACCCACATTCAAAAAATAGATGGGGAAAATGGTGTTCCCATTGTAATGTGCTTTGAAAATCCATGCAACACGCGGTAAGTGTAAAGAAGAACACAGCGTGAGCATCTCTTAAGCCTTGCACAGAATAAATTTTTGTTTGGAGGAATGTCCCACCTAGACCATCAAGCATCGGAGACCTGAATTATTCAGAGTTAGCACCCTGAGAGCAAAGAGAACACCTGGAGATCACCTGGTCACAACTTCATGATTGCATGCAAATGGCCCCTGGCCCTAAGTTTGCATTTTGATAGGAAATTTGTTCTGACCTAGGCTTCCCAAAAGCACGAAGCCGACACCTCATCCTGATAAAACCCCTTTTATTTAGATTAAAGGGAATTCCTCTCCAGCAAAGTCCCAGCTGACAGTCTTTCAAGAGATTTCACAACTACAGACCTTTATCAGGCTTGGAGAGCTGCCAGGCCGATATCTTCCAAATGCCACTCTCTAGCAGACGATACTTGGCAAGAAGTCAGGAACAGATCTCCACCCTAATGAACTGAACTAATTGTCTCCTGCAAACTCCCCTCCCCTTTGGCTCCTCTTTCATTCCCTATGGGAGGGGCCATTCACCATTCACCTGTGGCTTTACTTCTGGGTCGACCCTTGTTCCTTAGCTGTTCTCTTCTCCTGGCAACTCTGTGCATGCACACATCGGGAACAGACTCCAGCTGTTTGTCTGCCTCACTGATGTCTGACTCTGAAGGCAGCTGATAACTGGCATATGGCTCTGGCCCCTTCTCTGCCTCTGACACAGAGCCCTCATCAGAGCCTTCCCCAGACTCCAGGACTGGCCCATGTTCCTCCCCAACCTTCTCACTGTCTGAATCTGCTGCTAGTTCTGCTGGTGGGCCAGAACGAAATGAAACAATGAAAACTTTTACGTAAAACCATGTTTGTCTGGGGTTCTGTGAGCAGCCAATGAAACTCTCCAAAGTCCTAGAAGACCCCAATGGATGTTCAAGCAGTTCTGGTTAAATTAGCTCCCCAGTGTTTTTAATTCATTGACTTTTTAGATCTTAGAAACTTCTCCTTGTTAGTTCTACCATCTCTACTCCCATCTGCTTTGTTAGGATGTTAGCTATCCTCAGCTTTTGATTGATTTTTTCCCCATATCCTGCTCAGCAATCTATGAGCTTTCAATTCCAAATAGAACAAGATATTAAGGGAACCAGATTTGTGTTGTTGTTGTTTTAAAATGTCTAAAATGACTAATGGGCACCACGCAACTCAGTGTCATTTCGCCATAGCCAGCTGCACGGGGCTGCCACAAACTGTATCCAGGAATCTGTAAAATTAAATATTTACATCTCCTCCAGAAAAAAACAATGGGGCAGAATCAAAACTAAGATAGCAAGCAGCTTAAGCAGTTGGCTTAAGAGTAAATTAAGTCAAAAAACTAGCTAACCACACAACCATCCAGCCAAGTAATGTGCAGCTTCTATTTTAATCTGAGATGGAAAGAAGGTTTAGTCTTAGTAGTGTAGGAAGTTAAAACCCACCCCGCTACTAGAAAATGAAATATTTTAGGAAATATTAAAAGGGCAGAATATTTTCCCCTAAAAGGGAAGCAGGGGCTCATTCCCCCCACCCCTTTTGTCAATGGGCCATTAAGGCCTGAGCCAGTCTATTCTATATAACAAAGATCTACTTCCTTGAGGAGGACCCACCTAGCAAACAGAAACTCACTGCATGGCACATGGGAAGATTACATCAGCTAGTAAGGCAAAAAAGCTTGGGTCTCAGGACAGCCTAGACCAGAGGTTCCCAAATTTGGCAACTTTAAGACTTGTGGACTTCAACTCCCAGAATTCTCCAGCCAGCCGAGCTTTAAGAGAGCTTAAAGCTCTGCTGGCTGGAGAATTCTGGGAGTTGAAGTCCACAAGTCTTAAAGTTGCCAAGTTTGGGAACCTCTGGCCTAGACAGTTAGCTAAGATTTCCCGCCTAGAAATCTGGAAATCTGACAACCAATCAAGAATACATTTCTTACACAGGAACAGGAAACAGAGAGGTGGGGCCCAACAGAGGATATAAAACTCAGGCTCTCTCAGCATCTTGGCCCTTTTCTGCTCAGGAACTCAAGCCATATGATTCTGCTCAGGAGCTCAAGCCATATGATCCTGTTCAGGAGCTCAAGCCATATTTATTTATTTTATTTTATTTATTTATTTTAATTTGTCAACAAGTACAAGGAAACACATTAAAACACATTAAAATGGCACAAATAAATGGATAAAAATAAGCAAAACATAGCCATAAACACACACAATGGGACAGTAGGACAGGGACGGTAGGCACGCTGGTGTTCTTATGCACGCCCCCTTAGGGACCTCTTAAGAAATGTGTAAGGTCCACAGTAGACAGCTTAAGATTAGAGGTATGGGGGTTAGCGAAACTAATAACAGGATCGAATAGGGTGTTCCACAGATTTACTATTCTATTGCTGATGTGATCCTGTCCACCATTATCCAAACTACCTTTCCAAGCAGTCTCCATATTTCCAGTGTCTTTTTCCCCACTTGGAACTGAACCCAGATGGACATTTCTTCCAACAGTAGCAAAGCATTTTAAAAGAATGGTGAACAAAGAGTTGGCTATTGGTCACGGTGGAAGGCAGTTTCTTTCTTAACCTTCCTGGGAAGTTCCTTCTGTTCTTTCAGCCTTGTAAACCCAGATGTACACTGGTTCACAATCCTTTTGCTCCTTTGCCTTTCCGGCTTGCTCCTATGTTTCAGTAGACAAGCAACACCCCCTCCCTTTCCCAAGTTGTCCCAGCAGGTTGAAGCAAGTCATGTCCACCACAATCCAAGGTCACAGGGATCAGTGTTAGAAGTTCTATGAGACGGCCCTGCTGCTGTAATCGACATAACCTGTTATTGCTTTGCACAGGGTGAGCTTCATGCTTTATAAGATTATGGAAAATCTGAGTGTAGGCATGTATCAGTAAATCCCTCTCTAGCTTGACATCAGGAACGAGTTCCCTTTTTTTTTTAACCCAACATATATTACTATTTGTGTGTACATACAACCCACATGAGCCAGGTTTTTTTTTTTCCTTTTAAATGTCTCTTCCCTTGTCTGTTTTGTTAGCAATTTATTTCTGCGGTATTACCTTCCTGATCCCCTGCTGATAGAGTTTACATTTTCCGGTCTTTATTATGTTCATTTAGTTGTAAACTCTAAATCTAGTTCTAATCTGCAATCCCTGGGGTCTTCATTTTTTTAGTATAAATTAAATTCATAAACAATCAAGGCAAAGGGAAGCGTTCCCAATTCCCTACCACCCGCAGATAGATAGATATGTGTGTGGTTCTCTGTATTTGTCACTGCTAAGTTCTAAATGCAAGAATGAAAATGCATCACTAAGAAACAGGGGGTGGGGAGAGAAAGGGCAAGAAAATAAGCAGCTGGAGAGGCCCGAAGAGGAGGGTAAAAAAATTTGAAGCCAAAGAAAAAGACACAGCATCATAGAAACAGAGTTTCTTTCAGGCGCAGATGTCTGCAACAGGACCTTATTTTAAAAAACAGATGAAGAACTAATTCAAGGAAGGTTTTCTACAACATTGGAGGAAAAGCATGTGAGAAACCCAGCTGGAATTATTTCCAAACTCTGCTTGGAATCTTCCCTCCCTACCCGCCACACCAATTGTTTTCAATAACTTCAGCTGGTTGTTAGTCTAACTAATAGCCCATTTAGCCCAGGCCTATCTAATCTGGCAGGAGTTTTCAAGTGCCCAATAAAACATTTCCAAGTTATCTCATTAAACAGACCTTTGAAAACTATATCGCCAAAGGGCTGTGGAGTTACAGTTTATTGTATTTGTATGCCACCCTTTCCCCCCGAAGGGGGACTCAGGGCGGCTCACAACTCGAACCGGGGAAGGGGGATACAGACAAAAATTTAAAAACAAACATAACAATATATAATTTAAAACTCACAACAGTCATACCATTCGAGACGGGGGCAACAGCTCTTTAGCCCCAGGCCTGTCGGAACAGCCAGGTTTTGAGGGCTTTGCGGAAGGCCTGGAGGGTGGTGAGGGTTCGAATCTCCACGGGGGAGTGAGCATGCTGCAAGCTTTCTTTTTACAAATGAGCTTGGAATGGTTTTCATGTGGTTGGTTTGAGCCTATAATGGCACGTGAACCCAAGCTATGAGGCTTATTGTTGTGGCCTGTCAGTGGCCAGAAGAACTGGCAGCAGAGTCAGACAGTGAGGAGGTTGGGGAGGAGCATGGGCCAGTCTTGGAGGGTGGGGAAGGCTTGGACGAGGGTACTGCATCGAAGGCAGAGATGGGGCCAGGGCCATCTGACAGTTCTCAGCTGCCTTCAGAGCTAGATAGCAGTGAGGCAGAGGAACAGCTGGAGCCTGTTCCCAGTGTGTGCATGCAGTCGGAAACAGCTGAGAAATCAGGGTCGACTTGGGAGTAAAGCCACAGGTGGACAGTGATTGGCCCCTCCCATAGGAAATAAAAGAGGAGCGAAAGGGGAGTGGGCTTTTGCAGGAAATAATTCGTTCATTCGTTAGTTCATTTCAGGAGTGTGAAGATCTGTCCGTGAATCTCCGAGACTCTGTGCCATTGCACAGCACTGTGTTTGGAAAATATTTACAAGGCAGCTTTCCAAGCTACATAAGGTCTGTGGTCATAACTTCACCTTTGAAAAACTGTTTACCAGGCCTTTGCTGAATGTGAAGGAGAGGAATTCACATTCGATTAATAAAAGGGGTTTGTCAGGACCAGGACTCTGTTTCGTACTTTTTGGGAAAGCCTAGGTCAGAACACTTATGACACAAATCAGGGTAAAAAAAAAGTCATGGTGCAACTCAGGCTTGTTTAGGCCAGGAGTGTCCTGGTTACCCAGTGCAAAGAGGAAAGATCAGGCCGGTCTACCCAATGAAAAGAAACATGCTAGCAGTTTGGGGAGTGGCATCTAGCTGGCCATGCCCACCCAGTTGACCACACCCACCCAGTCGGCTATGTCCACCCAACCCCCCGAGGTCAACACAGCCCTGATGCTCCACTCAATGAAATTGAGTTTGACACCCCTGGTCTAGACAGTCTCCAAATGTACAATTTTAAGCACCAGAATTCACAGCAATGGATATGTTTGCAATGGAATTTTGGAAGTTAAAGTCCTTCTTGAGGAAATCTGGCTGAGCAAGCTGCATGATTTTCTTCTCTTTTTTTGAACAGGTTATCTGGTTTTCTCCACTGCTGCCTTCCAAAGATGCCATACCTCAACTAATTATCCGTAGCCAGCATGGCCAATGTGATGGGAATTGCGATTCACCGTATCTACTGAATCAAGACAGGTCAGTGTGGAGCTTATTCCCTTCTCCAAGGCGAGTCCGATCACTCAACAAATGAACACCTGTCCCATTCACTAGCATGGTCAGGAACCCTGATTAGGAACCAGAAGACCATGAATTCTAGACCTCCCTTGGTCCAATGACTCTCTCTCTCAGTTCAGCCCACCTCCCAGGAACATTATTGTGGGGAAAATGAGAAGAACATTGTGTATGCTTCCTATCGTGAAATGTTTCCCTGCACAAGTATACTAGCATTTCCAGCTCTAAAGGGCGGTGCTCATCTCCATTTCAAAGCCGAAGAGCCAGGACTGTTCGAAGACGTCTCCGTGGTCATGTGGCCGGCATGACTAAACACCAAAGGTGCACAGAGAGCTATTACCTTCCCATCAAAGTGATCTCTATTTTTCTACTTGCAGTTTTAAATGCTTTCGAACTGCTAGGTTGGCAGAAGCTGGGACAAGTAATGGGAGCGGACTCTGTTACCCAGCGCTAGGGATTTGAACCGCTGAACTGTCGATCTTCTAATCAACACGCTCAGCGTCGTAGCCACTGAGCCACCTTGATACAAAACCAAAGGCAAGATATAAATTTCATCATGAATACCAACTTCATCCCAGAGCAACAATATTTTTTTTGCTGCTTGTAGTATCCTAGCTAATACTTCTAGTCCACTCTGAAGACAGGCAACAATAAGAAAGGGGGCACTACTCCAAATTTCCAACCAAGTCCTTCCAAAAGACCAGCTAATATAATTAGCCATATAATCAATTGGCCATGCCAATATTCATTTGCAAAAAAAACCCAGGACAGATAGCATCAATGGGGTTAACTCAAGATGCCCAAAGTTGTTATGACTTCTTAAGATGTACCAAAATTCTATTATTTTGCCTTTGTCTACAAACCATTTGTAAACCATTCAATGCCCCCAAGCCACCAAATCAGTGGGGCTGCGCTGAGTTTGTTTACATCTACAATGGAAGAAATGTTCTTTGCTCTGTTTAACACCACCCCTGTTAGCGCATGGAAGGGTACAGGCTGCTCCGTTCCATGGAAATGGGTGACCTGTGCCAACCCCACCCAAATATATGCTCCCTGCCAGAAGGCTGAGGGAGTCATCTATCACTCTTTCCTGCAATTGGACATTATGCATCCCAGTTGAGGTGGCTCAACTCAAATGGCATCATAGAGAGAAGGATCATCTCAAAAGTTGTACAATTCCACTAATTATTTCCGCATGAACAGTAAAGGCAGAAGAATCTGGGTGTTACCTGCTCAGCATCAATTAAGAAGAGGTGAAAGCTTAAGGGTTCAGTTCCAGGAAGCCAGCCACCAAGAAACATCAGAGAAAAACAGAATAACAGTTGAAAGGGACCTTGGAGGACTTCTAGTGCAACCTCCTATACAAGCAGGAGACCTTACACCAGGGGTCAGCAACCTTAAACACTCAAAGAGACACAAAAATCCTAACCGGAAGCCCCCCATTCAATTCTGGAGCTGACCTGGAAGTCCGATTTCCCCACCATAGAGTCTCCTCCTAGCATGGCGTCCTTTTTCCTCTACCTGTCCTAACCGAAAGTCCTATCAATTGTGGAGCTGACCAGAAAAACCGCCCCTTGCCATAGAGTCTCCCCCTGGCACGCCCTGCTCCCCACCCCCAACTGAAAGGGCCTCTCGATATTGTGGTGCCGACTAGTGACAGGGAGCCACAGCAGAGGGATGAAAAAGCCACATGCAGCTCCAGAGCGACGGGTTCCTGACCCCTGCCCGATACCATACTGGACAGATGGTTATCCAATCTCTTCTTTAAAAGCTCCAGTGATGGAGCACCCAAAACTTCTGAAGGCAAGCCATCCCACTGGTTAATTGTTCTGATTGGCAGGAAATATCTCCTTTAGTTCTAGGTTGTTTTTCTCCTTGTTTAGTTTCCACATATTGCTCCTTGTCCTGCCTTTGGGTGCTTTGGAAAATAGGTTGACTCCCCCCCCCTCTTCTTTGTGACAACAGCAATGACAACAGCAATGGTGAGATTCAATATTGTTCATCCATCCTGTATATCCTTGGACAGAGCACCAAGCAACATCAATGGTTTCCTAACCACCGTGCTGCTTATCCCACAATTATGGGCAGGCTATATTTGCGCCCTAAGACTTATTTATATTTCTCCCCTTTAATTTTGCAATATCAAGGCAGGGAGGAAGTAAAGATATAAAGTAAAGTCTCCTTTTAGTTGAGCTTGAGTCCTTCTAAATTCATGAACAGATTTATATCATTTCCTTGATAATGATTGTTGTTGTTAGTTGGGAAGTCGTGTCCAACCCATTGTGACCCCCTCGACCACATACCTCCAGGCCTTCCTGTCCTCTACCATCCTCTGGCGCCCATTTAAGCTCATGCTTACTGCTTCGGTGACTCCATCCAGCCACCTCCTTCTCTGTCATTCCTTTCTTCTTTTGCCCTCAATCATTCCCAACATTAGGCTCTTCTCCAGTGAGTTCTTCCTTCTCGTTAGGTGGCCAAAGTACCTTCCTTCCTATTGTTTTGCTTTCTTAACTTCCCAGATGAGTTGACAGCCCTGGTATTTTCTGGTTGCCTCCAATGCAGGTAATAATCATATAAACTGGTGTAGTTTTTTAAAATTAAAAAGTCAAAAGAAAAGTAACAATGCCAGAGTTAAACGAAAACCAAGCGCAAATTTGAAAACATGAGACACTTTTAAGAATCATTGTTTTAGAAGCCAATCACTGCGGCCTTTGAGCACACTTGCCAATGGCTAGTTACATGTTTTTCTGAGTCACCTAATTTTCTGGCTAGTACAACACACTAAAGCATAAATTAACGATGGTTTTATATATCATCCCACGCAAACACATCCAAGAAGTTAGTGAGAATGACAGAGAACTGCCCCAGATAACTGTCAGGTGTTTCTTGGCTAATGATATTTCAACATTGGTTCTCTACAGTCTTAGCCTGATTTATTGCTGCAACCACACAACACTCCAGAGCTTAACCAAAACGGAGTTATTCCAATTTCCTGGCTTCGCACAATGTGCATAGCTACAAACTAGCTAATCGTAAGGGATTGTGCAAACTCTGTTGTGTCAGCAGTCCTCCAACCCTCATCATCTTCTAGCTGCGATGACATTGATCTTACATTGCTGGCAGAGTCTACACTCTGGACCAGAGGAATGCTGTCGATATAATTTACTTGGACTTTAGTAAGGCATTTGATAAGGTAGACCATAACCTACTACTAGATAAAGTAGAAGAATGTAGGTTAGACAGATGGATTCGTAACTGGCTGACCAACCGCACTCAACGTGTAGTCCTCAATGGAACTGCATCTTCATGGAGGGAAGTATGCAGTGGAGTACCCCAAGGCTCTGTTTTAGGCCCAGTACTCTTCAACATCTTCATCAATGATTTGGATGAGGGAATAAATGGGGAACTCATCAAATTGGCAAATGACACCAAACTGGCAGGAATAGCCAACACTCCAGAAGATAGTCTAAAGATACAGAAGGATCTTGACAAACTTGAACATTGGGCACTATCTAACAAAATGAAATTAAATGGTGAAAAAAGTAAGGTTCTACATTTAGGCAAGAAAAATGCACAGGTACAGTATAGGTGTATCTTGCTCAATAGTACTAACTGTGAGAGGGATTTGGAATCTTAGTGGACAACCATCTAAATATGAGCCAGCCAGGAGCAGCAGCTGCCAAAAAAGCCAACACAATTCTAGGCTGCATCAACAGAGGAATAGAATCAAGTTCACTTGAAGTGTTAATACCACTTTATAATGCCTTGGTAAGGCCACACTTGGAATTCTGCATCCAGTTTTGGTCGCCACGATGTAAAAAAGATGTGGAGACTCTACAAAGAGTGCAGAGAAGAACAACAAAGATGATTAGGGAACTGGAGACTAAAACATATGAAGAACGGTTGCAGGTATGTCTAGTTTAAGGAGAAGAAGGACTAGGGGAGACATGATAGCAGTCTTCCAATATCTCAGGGGTTGCCACAAAGAAGATGGAATCAAGCTATTCTTCAAAGCACCTGAGGGCAGGACAAGAAGCAATGGGTGGAAACTAATCAAGGAGAGAAGCAACTTAGAACTGAGGAGAAATTTCCTGACAGTTAGAACAATTAATCAGTGGAACAGCTTGCCTCCAGAAGTTGTGAATGCCCCAACACTGGAAGTCTTTAAGAAAACTTTGGATAGCCATCTGTCTGAAATGGTATAGGGTTTCCTGCCTAGGCAGGGAGTTGGACTAGAAGACCTCCAAGGTCCCTTCCAACTCTGCTATTGTATTATCTTTATCAGACAACTGAACGTGAAGCAAATGTTTGACTTCTCCTCAACAATAGTAGCAATGTTTGACTTCTCCTCAACAATTGCTACAATGGTAGCAATAGTGGCGATGCACCCACCCGACCCATCACAAGATCTATGGACCACATGAAGCCCTTATTAACATGAAGCCCTTATTAACTGACTTTCTTTAAACTCCGCTGAAGATGTTACCTAGCCTGGTAACGAAATGTTTGAACACCAACCCAAAAGCCATGGAGAACAAACCTTCTCCCTCAGTGGTAGCAATAGCAATAGCACTTAGATTTATATACCACTCCATGGTGCTTTTTCAATGCTCTCTGGGTGGTTTTTTAAATGTCAGCATATTGCCCTCAACTATCAGGGTCCTCATTTTACCAATCGTGGAAGGACAGAAAGCTCAGTCAAACTTGAGATCCATTAGGATCGAACTCCAGACGGTGGGCAGAGTTAGCCAGCAATTCTGTGTTCTAACCATTGGGCCACTAGGGCTCCCGACAGTATCTATCACACATCACGATAATGCCAAAACCATTATACATGCACATGAATACAGTATTATCACACAAATGAAACTATTACATAATTGTATTATAGCAGGTTCAGATTTAATGGTTGATTGATTGATTGTAAAATTTATTGGCTGCCCATCCCACGGTGGCTTACAATCTTAAGTATAATGGCATGTGGCAATGACCTTGGGAGAGAGGAGGAAGTACAGCAAACTGGACAATTATCATGCAAAATGCATCTCAGCCCCACATAGAGGAAACAAAAGTCTCAGAAAGGACCTTCCCTAGTTTTCCAGAAGATAAAAAATAAAAGCAGAAAAAAAATGCTTCCAGATATCAAAACTTTGAAATGTAACTTTACAACAAAAGTAGTATTAATATATGGCTTGTGCTTTCAGTCTGGACTACCTTGGCAATAAAACACTATAAAGTGTAAGGCATCAAACTACTCAGAAATATTGCACAGCAGTGAGGATAGGATCAGGCAAAGAATATAACCATATCTCAGAGGTGGTATTCAGCAGGTTCGGACCAGTTCACTCGAACCGGTAACGGAAATCACGGGGCTGCCCACTTGCCCTGGCTCTATGCCGTCCTATTTATCAGTGACGTGTGGTGAAGTTTATGGCTGGTGAGGCAGCAATTTTTTTAGACTTGTGGACTTCAACTTCCAGAATTCCACAGCCAGACATGCTCAGTTCAGATTTAAAGCAACAGCATTTGTTTTTCTCCTTTGCTAAATAAGTTTCTTTCTTTTTCTTTTTCTTCTCCCTTCCCCTCCTTCCTCCCTCTCTCCCTCTCTCCCCCCTCTCTCAAACACACACACACACACACACACCACACACACACAAAGTTGCACCAGGATTCAGAAAATTTAGGTTTTCCTCCTCAGCCCATGTTAGCAATACCACTAGCAGCATTTTGGCTGGCAGGTGTAAGTAGAAGTGGAAATTCATTCTACTGAAAACATTGTTTTTGCTTATGATTGGATAATTAAAATTTCAGAAGACCCAAAGGCATAGTATTAGAGTGTTACATAGTGCATAAACTAAAGAACTGTCTCAATATGCTCCCTCCCCCCTCTCTCAAACACACACACACAAACACAAAGTTGCACCAGGAGGATGAAGTTTGAATTCCTCCCCCTCCCTCCGACCCACACGAACCTTTTCCAGCTGTTTCAGAGAGGATTTCAACTCTGCTCTTGCCTGCCATCATGAAAAGAAAAAAAATGTAAAAGGAAAAAGGCAAGAGCTGAGGTCAGGCTGAGCTAGTTGCTGCCAGAGTCACTGTGGATGACTCTGCTTAACTGTTTAAAAAAGCCTCTTAAAAAGCACCCTCTATAGGAGGAGGCAGGAGAACGACGTGCCTCATCTACGTCAGGAATTTTTCGGCTTTTAACCCTTGCTTAACCCTGCTCGAGTGATCATAAAACGACTGAAGTCAGACTAGACAAGGCACGCCGTTCTCCTGCCTCCTCCTGTAGAGGGCGCTTTTTAAGAGGCTTTTTTAAACAGTTAAGCACTAGACAGAGTCATCCACGGTGACTCTGGAAGCAACTAGCTCAGCCTGACCTCAGCTCTTGCCTTTTTCCTTTTACATTTTTTTTTCTTTTCATGATGGCTGAGGAAAGCTATTGAGGAAAGAGGTATCTAAACAAGTCAATGAGGGAGCCTGGCCTTCTTCTGTAGGGAGCGATCTTTCATAGGACAAGTGATGTTGCAGAGAAGGTTCTTCTACTCTATTTCATCACCAAACAGGTATCTGAAGGCTGTGGCTGTTGTGGCCCACCAGCGGCTAGCAGAGCTGGCAGCAGATTCGAATAGTGAGGAGGTTGGGGAGGAACATGGGCCAGTCTTGGGGTCTGGAGAAGGCTCTGATGAAGACTCTGTGTTGGAGGCAGAGAGAGGGCCAGGGCCGCCTGACAGTTATCAGCTGCCTTCGGAGTCAGACATCAGTGAGGCAGACGAACAGCTGGAACCTGTTCCCAGTGTGCCCATGCGCAGAGTTGCCAGATGAAGGCAACAGCTAAGGAACAGGGGTCCACTTGGAAGTGAGGCCACAGGTGGATGGTGAATGGCCCCTCCTAGAGGGAATAAAAGAGGAGCGAAAGGGGAGTGGAGTTTGCAGGAGACAATTAGTTCATTCCTGCATTCTTGCCAAGTATTGTGGGGTCTAAAATATATCAGCCTGGCCACGCTCCAAGCCTGATAATGGTCGGTAATTGTGAACTATCTTGAAAGACTGTGGGCCGGGACTTTGCTGGAGAGGAATTCACTGTAAATTAAATAAAAGGGGATTATCGGGACGAGGACTCGGCTTCGTGCTGCTGGGGAAGCCTAGGTCAGAACAGTGGCCTTATCTATCACATTATTGAATCCAAGGACAGAAATGATGTGGACCAACTGAAACTCTTTACCTAACGTTTGCTTTAATAGATTTGTGGGTCAAGAATGATTTGAATTGTGGTCACTTCCACCATTCAATTCATGTACCACATTATTCAGCGATCTTCCTGCAGAAATGCTTCTGGAGATAATATTTCAGGGTGTATTCACCCGCCATGCTAACTATCATAGGTCTCAACATGCTTCCATCTGTTGCACAAACCGAGTTGTATGATTCATTTTTGGTTCAGTGGATTGTGTGAACTCAGCCTACCATGAGTTTACATAGCCTTAGACTATAGCTATTGATTCCAGGGACATTTATCTATGCCAGTCAATTCAGTCTTCCCTATTTTGCCCCCAGGCACCATAAATATTAAACATCAGAGCTCGTTGGCTGATCTACAGTGAAGAGAGGGCAGAACTTCGGTCTGACCTGAGCGTAGTACACAAAATTGTCTGCTACAATGTCCTACCTGTCAATGACTACTTCAACTGCAACAATACACGAGCACACAAGAGATACAAACTCAAGGTAAACTGCTCCAAACTCGATTGCAGAAAATACAACTTCAGCAACAGAGTGCTCAACGCCTGGAATGCTCTACTTGACTCTGTTGTTGCATCCTCAAACCCCCACAGCCTCAACCTTAAACTGTCTACTGTTGACCTCACCCCATTCCTAAGAGGTACGTAAAGGATGTGTATAAGCGCACCGAAGTGCCTACCGTCCTACTGTCCCCATTTATTTGTCCCCATTTCCTGTATTCATAATCATGTTTAGACATATCTGTTATCTTACACATGCATGACAAAATAAATAGAAATCTAGAATTTAAGTCAGAATTTATCACCAGTCCTGTTAGCACCCAGACAAATTGCTCTGCTACAGAGAGAGAGAGAGAGAGAGAGAGAGAGAGAGAGAGAGAGAGACAGACAGACAGACAGACAGAGAGAGAGAGACAGAGAGAGAAAAGCAGCGAACCAAGAAACAGTCCTGAGCCAGAAACAGAAAGCAATATGAAAAGCTTTTTTTTTTAAATCAAAACCTTCTTTGCAGCTGAAGAACGCAGGGATAAAAAAAGAGAGAGAGACCGCAGGACATCCTGAGAGAATCAAAGTTCAGCAGAGGTCGTCGTAATGAAAACTCAAAAGAAATACTGGAAAGAGGTTTTTTTAAGCCAAGAACGGACAAGCTTCTTCGGAGGTTTTGGCCAATCTGAACTGCAGTCCATTGACACACGCAGACAAAATGTCACGTTTCAGCCCAAGGAGAGAATTGTACCATTCAGGCAACCTTCCCCCCCAAATTCTGGTAAAGATGGGGTTGTTTTTTTTTAAGAAAGTGGGAAGCCATAAGCAACTGCTGTGTTTTAAGAAAAAGCAGAAAAGTATTTAACATCTGTGGCATACCTTCTTTTTCTTCCGCCCAAACATGAGAGAGAACCTGGCCCCCTTCCGAATAGCTGCTCTCTACTTGCTTTTTGCAACCATTGGTTTTGCTTTCATGTTGTGCCTTATGGACTATGTGAGAACTCACTCTCTCTGTCTTACACCGGAGAGAATTTTCTACAATTAGAAGAAGAAGAAGCACCTTCTGTAATTACTATTGGTCCAAGGATTTGCAGTGCAGCCAAAAGTTCTATTTAAATCCGAGGCACTTAATCATCTCCCAGACAACAGCAAAGGCCCCAGGTGGAAAACTGCACAGAATTATGGTTTGAAGGATACTTCAAATGTGAATTGATTGCTTAGATCAGTGATGGCTAACCTTTTTGCCGTCGCGTGCTGAAAGCCACACCCATAATGCAATCTGTGCATGACCCCCCACCCTGCATGACCCCCCGTGCTCCCTGTGCATGCGCCCTACCCACCCCCCTTGCCCATTTTTGGCTTCCAGGTTGGTGCAGGAGGCTTTCCAGGCCCAAAATGGGACACAGGGCATTGCGCGAGGCCCCAAAATGCAATGTGAGCACCCCCCCATACATGCACACACACACACACCACATGCATGGCAGAGACCCGCTGGCCAGTGGGATGCATGTGTACATGCAGGGTGGAGGTGGGGTGATGGCTGGTGCACCTGCATGCCATAGGTTGGCCATCACAGGCTTAGATATTTGCAAACAACGTTCCCTTCTTTTCTGGCCTCCTAATCATGTGGGGAAATCATGTACATCATAACCCCTGATAATTTATCAGAGTTCTTGATAAATTCTCTTTTTGCACATGCTATGTCAACATAACTGCAACTTTACTGTCCTCATTCCCAAAGGTTATCCAAAAAGAACCTGGAGATGATCTCCAAAAAAAAAAAAAAAAAAAGTCAACAAGATGGATGCTGGTTGAGAACATGGAGTAAAGCTGTACTGCAAGAAATGAAAATAAATGACCTCCAATACAAACTGCCCCGTTAAATAAATCAAGAAACTTTAACCCGGTGAAGTTAGCTGGACTCCCATTGTTCTAAAATCTACAATGAATACTAAAACATTTGGGTTCTCCCCTTGTGTTAAACCATAAATCAAAATGGCTAAACTACAAACAAGCTATCTTAAGGCTTAATGTTACTCCTGATTCCAGCCACTGATCATAGCAATAGCACTTCGACTTCTATACCGCTTCATAGTGCTTTTACAGCCTCCTCTAAGCAGTTTACAGAGTCAGCCTAATTGCCCCCAACAATTTGGGTCCTCGTTTTACCCATCTCAGAAGGATGGAAGTTTGAGTCAACCTTGAGCCGCTGAGATTTGAACTGCTGAACTGCAGCTAGCAGTCAGCTGAAGCAGCCTGCAGTACTGCACTCTAACCTCTGCGCCACCTCTGATCATAGTGCTTTTGCCTGAGCTAAATCCCTTCTTGCCCTTATGCCTTAGATGTATCACTCTAGACCAGAGGTGTGATCATGCTGGTTTGGGGTGTGGGTTCATACAACTGATAAACAGCCATGACTGACAGATTATGGAGAGGTTCACACAACACACTTAACAAGCAAGCCAGAGTTTGCCTTTTCAATCTCTACAAGCTCAGTTGAGAAATCATAAGCGTGCTAGGAAACCAAACCTCCAGCTTCTCCTTGATTAGTTCACTTTTAGTCTGCATGGAAGAAGACACAGTTCTTAATCCAATCACATGAGTTCCTCATAATCTCAAGCAGTACTATCTAGTCCTAGGTTCACCACCATCAGAATGATTAGAAGGTGTGCTAAGAATCTCAAAGGTTTTTCAAAAGGAGACTGGACGGCTTTTTGACGAAGAAGTCTACAACATTTCCCATCCAGGAAGCTTCGTCGGTGGCGACTGGATGGTCACAAATGATGAAGCTTCTTCAATGAGAAGCTGAAGTTATTCTCCTTCTTGCAAAAACAAACAAAAAAAACCAATCCAGTTGCCTTTTGAAAAAGCACCTTTGAGACTACTATGACCTGGATGATTGAGAATCTCCATTGACATGTGCTAAGAATCCTTTCAACCAGCAAAGCAAAGATGATCACGAACTCATAACATGTAGAATGGCCTCCCTCAGACGCAATCACAATACAACCTAAAGCAAATTTCCCTGATTCTCCTCTTGAACTATGAGTAATGGACTACAATGTCCATCATCCCTGAGCCGAGGCCAGCATCTTCTTCTCACAACCACTAACCAGAAGCCGATTGAAAGCTTACCCAAAGGATATTAATGAAGAACAGTGCCCACCTGCTTATATTGCTGACATATCGCTATTCACAGCTACCCTGTCTTAGATGTTGGGTATCTCTTCAATGTCTCCCCAAACACAAGCCGACTTGTCACTCTCCGTCCTCAAATGTGATACCCTCACCTCTTAGAAATTTCTCTCATTTTATCTTAAGTTCCTTGTCTTTTAAATGCACCTTCCTTCCTGAGATTCATTAATTAGGAAAGACAACGTTCTGTGTTTTGATAACTGGGTTCACACTAAATGTCTTAAACATGATGCATTGCACCCAATTTACCAACAAGGATCTTCTTGACTTAAACTACTGCATAAGCCATCTGTTACTGTTAAAGACTAGTTGGGTTTGCACAATGTAATGATTAACCACGGTTTAAACCAGGAATCTTGGGGGGGGGGTATTTATTTACAGCCCATAGTAAAGATAAAGGTTCCTCTCACAGATATGTACTAGTTGTTCCCGACTCTAGGGGGCCGTGCTCATCTCCGTTTCAAAGCTAAAGAGCCAGCACTGTCTGAAGAAGTCTCCGTGGTCATGTGGCCAGCATGATTAAGCGGCAAAGACTCTGTTCCTTCCCACCAAAACTGGCACCTATTTTTTTTATTTCCCATGTTTTTACGTGTTTCTGAACTGCTAGGTTAGCAGAAGCTGGGACAAGTAACAGAAGCTCACTCTGTTATGAGGTGCTAGGGATTCGAACTGCCGAACTGCCAACCTTTCTGATCGACAAGCTCAGCATCTTGGCCACTGAGCCATTGCATCCCTTAGCCTATAGTATAGCATAATTGCATGGATTGATTCTACAAAACACGCTCAGCTAATATATGTTTGGATTTCAGTATGAATGCAGTCAGTAGCTGTACCTTTGTATTAACAGCCTAACCTAACCTAAAGGATCCTCTTTAACTCCTAAATGAGATGGAGTAAAAGAGACACTATTAAAATCTGATAAATCTGCCAAATACGATCACCGAGGGGGATAAAATACCATATCGTCAAGAACCTCAAAAAGTTCCCGTTTTGCAGACATTTCAAAGCCTTCCCCTTTTGTTCATTTGCCCAAGCCTCCCAAATAAATAAATAAATAAAGACACCCACAGAGAAATCAATTAATCTTATACATATTGCAGCTGGGAAGAAATATATAAATGGCTTTATAAATGGTATTAAATTGATAAGGGCATGTTTTGCTGGGCAAAAATTAAATATTGATTCATTTCCAACAGGCAGTCCCCTCTGGAATACGTCTCCCGTTTATTTTTTCCTGGGTTGTTTCCCCCCCCTTTTTTTTTTTCGCCCTTTCCTTTCAGCTGTCGTGTTTCTAGCTAAGTAATTACCTTTTGTGTCCTCTCCCTTTTGCAAATCTCGGCTCCTAGTCCCTTGGACACAAAAGTCCTCTGCAAAAAGTTGAGGTTGAAGATTAAAAGTTAATTGGCCCTGAGCCAAGGGGAGGAAGAATGGTCAGGAAAAATGCTTAGAGATGTGGGGAGGGGGAAAAATCTATTGGAAGAGCCACAAATTCAGGCAAGGAGGTGGATGGGTGTGGTGTGGTGGGTATGTGTAGTAGGAATTGGGGGTAGTTTAGTCAAAGTAGAGAATAGTAGACACTGTCATTGTTCCTAAAAACCAACAGAGCCCTCCCAAAGGTGCTTTTTCAAAAGGCAATTAGACTTTCTGGGTTTTTTTTTTCTTTGAAAACATTTCACTTCTCGCCCAAGAAGCTTCTTCAGTTCTAACTCTAACTTCTTCCTTTCTAACTCAGAAGAAGCTTCTTGGATGAGAAGCAAAACTTTTTCAAACAGGGAAAAATACACACACCCACACACACACCAAGAATGCCCAGTTTTCTTTTGGAAAAGCACCTTTGGGACACCCCTGACCTGGATGGTTGAGAATCTCCAAAGACAGCAGAGTCCTCCTTCAAACCTCAGAGAAGAATGTAATATCCATCTAAGAAACAACCTGAGACATAATCTAGGTTTGGCCGTAGAGGAGGTGGGTTCCAAAACCTCAGCATCTCTTCTTCAAGCCAAGAATCTGCTTGTGCTGGAACAGATGGAGGCGCACAGGTCCAACTCTCAAGATGGCAACGCACTCAACTAGAAAATCTCAAGGTGGCATTTGGCCAGTCTGGAAAGGGGTCTTTGGTCCAAGGCATTCAGGCAGAAATGGAGAACTGTCAATCTTTCACCTGTCTAGTATTATCCCCGTCAATACAACACAAGGTCTGACCTAAGCGTAGTACACAAAATTATCTACAACGCTACAACGTCCTACCTGTCAACAACTACTTCAGCTTCAACCACAACAATACATGAGCAAACAATAGATACAAACTCAAGGTAAACCACTCCAAACTCAATTGCAGAAAATACGACTTCAGCAACAGAGGGGTCAACGCCTGGAATGCTCTACCTGACTCCGTTGTTACATCCCCAAACCCCCATAATTTTAACCTAAGTCTACTGTTGCACTCACCCCATTCCTAAGAGGTCTGTAAGGGGGCATGCATAAATGCACCAGCGTGCCTACCATCCCTGTCCTGCTGACTCCATTTATCCGTACCCATTTCCTGTGTTCATATTTATGTTTATACTTATGCCTGTTATCTTTTACATGTTTGACAAACCAAATAAATGAATAAGGTGCTGAGCATCTCCTCTGTAAGATAACAACCTCAGCAGGTCTGTGCCAAAGCCGAAAAGGATCCGGCCCTGGTTTGAAAAGTCAAGCAAGCTGAATAGGATGATCGATGTTTTCCTAAGCTAAAATGCCCCCTCCAGCGGGCACGGGATGGGTAGGAGGCGCTGGGCTTCCACCCAAAGAAACATCTGCTATCAATTTCTTCCAGGCACCCATCCAGACGGAGAGAGAGTCCTTCTGGCTTGCAACAGGCAACAGGCACCGCCGGCTTGCAATCAATGGGGCATCGAACGGACAATGGGGACGCACGTTGGGGAGGGTCGGGATTAAAGCCCAACCTGTCGCCCTCCATCTCCGTGCCTGCTCAGAAAGGAAGCGGGCCCCGTTGATGCAGCGGCTGGACCTCTCCGAGTCGATTTGGCGGTCAGGATCACACCCCGCGCCCGGGTTTTAACCTCGCCAGACTTAGCAAAGAAAAGTGGGGGTTAAAAAAAAATCTCAGCCCCGGACAAGCGATCAGGTCCTCCCTTGGCAAAGAAAGGGAGCCATGCCTTCAGCCTTCCGTTCCGATCGACCAAGGATCTCGCTCTTTCGCCTCCAAACCGGATCGGGACGGTTTCCACCGCTCCTTCCCCGGTTTCCACTCCGCGCGTCGCCTCTTTCAAAGGAGAAGAGGGGGTCACGGGAGAGAACGCGAGTGGGAAAGTTCTTGCGGGAGCGCAGCGCGCGGGGCAATTGCGAAAAAGTGCGGCGGGGGGAGGAAACCAGGTTATGAGGGGAAGGAAACCAGGTTAGGGGAGAGGGAAACCAGGTTGGGGGAGAGAAACCAGGTTAGGGGGAAGGAAACCATGTTAGGAGGAAGGGCACCAGGTTAGGGAGGAAGGAAACCACGTTAGGGGAAGAGAAATCAGGTTAAGGGGGAGAGAAACCAGGTTAGGGGGAAGGAAACCAGGTGTGTGGGGTGATCTTTCCCATCGACCCTCCACCCCTTCCCACGACCACCACCTCTCTCTCTCTTCCTCCCTCCCCGGACTTGCAGCCCCGCGAAAGTTGCGCGCCTCACCTGCCCGAGGTTCAGGTAACCGTAAGCCGAAGCCAGCCGGTCCGCTTCGCCTGGGCCCCCCAACACCCGCACGGCCCAATGGTTGGTGTAGTAGACGCTTCGGGAGTGCCTGGCTGGCAGGCAAGCCGGCAGCGCCGCCAGCAGGAGCAGGTAGGTTTGCCAAGAGCGCATGGCGGCGGCGAGGAAGTCCCGCGGGCAACCGGAGCGCTCGAGACCCCGCTTTGCTAGCCCGGCGAGAGTGAATGCCTTAGCCCGCCGGTGGGTGGAGCCTCGACCTCTTAAGGCGGCCGCAGCCAGCCGGGAACGGGGGAGGGGGAGAGGGAGGGTGGAGACCGGGCTGACGGCCTCCCCGGTGCGGGAGTAGAGCTGCGTCCCGGGATCCCGGACAGGCGGGCGTTCCTCGCTGCTGCCCGCCTCGGAGCTGCGTTACCAGGGATGCTGCAGCAAAGAAGACGGGTTGCTGCTGCTGCTGCTGCTTTGGGCATCCTGCCTTCGGCCAGCCAGCCAGCCTGAGCCGTTGGAAGCGAAGCCAACGGAGGAGACCCAAGGCTGCCGACTCTCCTCCGCCGACGCTTTGAGAGCTCCGGACGGCACCGACGCAGCTGGGATGGGGTTTGGATTTGGGGATGCAGGAATGCAGAAGTCGTACGTTTGGGGACGCAGGCAGGCTCAAAACTCCTCCACCCTCGCTTTTCCCTCCCCGGGGATTTTGCGGGCCTCAAGCCGACGTCCCAGCCAAGGCTTAGATAGAATCTCTGAATATTTATTCCCCGAAAGGAGTTTTCGGCAAATCGCGTTTTTGTGCGGACCGAGAGGAACTGCGCGCCTCCGTCCCGCTTACCGCTTTTCTCCCCCCCCCCCAAGTCCTCCTTTAGAGGGGGGTACTTAAATGAACGCTTTCCCTTTTTCCTGTTTTATTTCGGGTTCAAAGATGGATTCTGCACGCCTGGGGTTGTGTAGGGTTTTTGGTTTTTTTTTACATTCGGGTGTCTGCTAAGGTTGAACATAGCTTTAGGCTTTGAGCAAGTGGATAGTGGTATAATAATAAGGTAAAGGTAAAGGTTCCCCTCGCACATATGTGCTAGTCGTTCCCGACTCTAGGGGGCGGTGCTTATCTCCGTTTCAAAGCCGAAGAGCCAGCGCTGTCTGAAGACGTCTCCACGGTCATGTGGCCGGCATGACTAAAGGCGCACAAAATGCTGTTCCCTTCCCACCAAAGGTGGTTCCTATTTTTCTACTTGCATTTTTACATGCTTTCAAACTGCTAGGTTGGCAGAAGCTGGGGCAAGTAACAGACTAGGGATTCAAATTGCTGAACTGCTGATCTATCTGATCGACAAGCTCAGCATCTTAGCCACCGAGCCACCCCCCCTCTCTCTCCCTCCCTCCCTCCCTGGACTTGTTATACACCCAGGTATAATAATAGGAAATTGAATTCCAAACGTGAGCTGCATGGCTTTCTTCCACCTTTCTCTCTCTTTGTGTGTGTTTGAGCGCTTGTGTCTGTATTTGTTTCTGTGTGTCTGTGTTTCCATTTTGTTTATGGAAAATGGATTCTGCTTAAAGCTTTTTGCTCCGTGACCTTGAATTGCCCCGTAAATAACTCATTCCAATAGATTTTGAAGTAATAAAACCAAAACACACACTCAAAGCTAAAATATACAGCCTCCTTAACAAAATAACAAGACATTGGTGGCTTCGTAAAAGAGGAACAAATGTATTTGCAATATAAGCTTATCATAATAAATTAGTTTGCCTTTAAGGTGTTGCCGATGCTTTAGCTGTTGTTGCAGAAGATTAACGCAGCTGCTTCTGTTTAAAACCAACACAAGTTTGTCTATGGAAATCATAATAAAAAACAGCCTGGCAAAGATTTGCTGTTATTTGAACAGGGAATCCATTCTTACTCAAACAAGGAATCCACTAAGCATTTAAATTCAGGTAGTCCTCGACTTATAACAGTTCATTTAATGATCGTTACAACAGCACAGAAAAAAGTGACTTATGATCATTTTTTCACACTTAACAATCCTGGCACCATCTCTATGATCAAAATTCAGACTATTTCAGACTATCAGACTGACTCATATTTATGGCGGTTGCAGTGTCCTGGGGTCATGTGATCCCGTTTTGCAACCTTCTGACAAGCAAAGTCAATGGGCGAAGCCAGATTCATTTTACTAATTTAAAAACTGCAGAGATTCATTTGCAACACAATTGCAACAAGAAACGTTGTACAGTGGGTCAAAATTCACTTCACAAACAGATTGCTTAGCAACAGATATTTTGGAGTCCATTGTGGTTGTAAGTCAAGGACTATCTGCACCCCTTTAAAAGGACTTTCTTCAACAAAAAAAGTATGAAGTAGGTTTGCAATTATAAAGTTCCAAGCAAAATCCCCATCATTTCCAGAGGAAGTTGATAAAGATTACAAGGCTGATGATATAAAGACCATGATCTCTTGGGTATATGCCAAATAGGCCAAAAAAGTCAAGATGGTGGCCACAACCATCCAATCAAAGCCCTTTCTCTCTTTTTATTGTGTTGCATATGTAAAAAGGGGGTGAGGTGTCAATCACTTGAGACCATTGTAATTTTTAAAAATAGCAATAACATTTAGACTTAAAAACTTCACAGTGCTTTTACAACCCTCTCTAAGCAGTTAACAGAGTCATCTTCTTGCCCCCAACAATCCAGGTCCTCATTTTATCCACCTTGGAAGGATGGAAGGCTGAGTCAACCCTGAGCCTGGTGAGATTTGACTGTAGCCGGCAGTCAGCAGAAGTAGTTTGCAATACTGCACTCTAACCACTGCACCACTGCATTTCTTCTCCCTTAATTCTCCCTTTCTGCAGACAGCTTGCTGCCAATGGTCTTTAGCTGACTTTCCATCAATGCTAATCTATTGTTTGTATTACCTTGCATTATTTAATAAATGGTAATTGACTGGGTTTATCCAACTTGAGAAGCTCTAAAGGAAAAGGGCATTTTACCCAGGTGTAATGTACAACTGAAGCTGAGCGCTCCCTCCTTGGAATGAAGAATTAGAGGTGAAAACATACTCTAATTATTGAATAAGAGAGTTGGAGGTCTTCTAGTCCACCTCCTGCTCAAGCAAAACTGTATACCATTTCAGACAATTGGTTCTTCAATCTTCTCTATATTAGTTTAATTTATATCCTGGTTTCCTTCCAAGAGTGCAAGACAAAGTATATAGCTTTTTCTCCTTCTCTATTTTCCCAAGTTGCCCCAGGACAGTGACTATCTCCACAGTATAACTCAAGTGATGTTATGAAATTCAGGGCAGAGAGAGTCCTAATTTTATATTTTAATAACTGCTTCACACTGGTGTCCTTTCAGATCTCCAAAGAACCTGTAGCAGAGATCCCACACAATAACAAAAGTCCTGGGAAACAAGATGGAACCCATTGGGACACAAAATCTAGGGAGTTAACCACATATTCTTTCCCTATTTCTGGGATCCAGTCCCTCAGGGGAAGATCGCAGCAAGCATAAACTTCCATCCTCTTCAAATTCAGCCACTAAATCTCAAGAGTCTTGCAAGTTCACCCAGGTAGCCATCTAAGCCAACAAAGGAATGACCACATCAGGTAGTGGTTTGCAAAGATTTTTTTCATCTCCCCCCCCCCCCCCAATAATTTGATAGCCTCCAACTTCAAATGAAGATTTTCATGGCAATAGAAGTTGAGGACATTCTGACCGGCTTAAAAGAATTCAGAAAACCCGTGTTATGCTTCATTTAGCTTTAGTTTAGTATCTGGTGTAAAATCGGTTTGTGTCTTTTACAAACTTTGCCTAAGGGCTTTGCATACCCCACCCCTAAACAGCCAGTGTTATTAGATTATGGGTGAGCTGTTCCAACCACCCGGAACCACGATATTGTAACCTGACATCTACGTTTGTGAAGCCGGCTTGCTGGTTTAGTTGATAGGTTGTTGATTTTTTTTTTTTAAGGTTTTTATTGAATACAAATTAAGACATTGGACATAGCGTAACCATCCTGGTGAAATCTATGCCATCCATGCTAAGATATAAAGTTATACATTATAACCACCCTGCTTTTTAACGTTTGATCTATTCCGTATTTACAAATATAGAAATATCGTATTTCCCACTATGTTGCTTTGTGTTTATCTTATACATTTTCACTATTATAATTTCATACATAATTCTAGCCTCCATTGTATGAATCTTAGCCATTGCTAATTTTGGGTCTTTCCTTTTTTTTGTTCCAACCATCAATAAAATTTATCCCAAATCTTATAATATTCTGATTTGTTTTTATTCTTCAATTCCCACATCAATTTATTTCAGCACAACAGAATTTTCCTAATTATTTCCCCTTCTTATGGAATTTTTCAGTTTTGGGCAAAGACCATTCTTGCTGCCGTAATAATATGTATTGTTAAGTAAATTATCCCCTTGTTATATTTATTATTTATAATTCCCAAAAGAAATAGTTCCGGTGTGAATTCTATTTCCTCTTCGGTTATCACTATCAGCCACTTTCGTATTTTCTGCCAATATTCTTTTGTTGTTTGGCACGATCACCACATGTGATAGTACGTGACTGATTCATGGTCAAAGTTTTAGTTTAGTTAGGCTTGCTGGTTTCGCTGATGCTTTAAAAGAGGGTGTGAACTTTTAGTTAATCAGTAAGCTGTTCTAAAGTTTACCATAGATAAGCTTGTTGATGGAATTGCCTCATTGCTTCCATGGAGGGTCAGTGAAATTCAACCCCTGGAAGACCTCAGGCCAGAAAGGCCATTCCAGGTCATCAGATGGGTTGCTGGATTTGGGGGTAATTTCAATACACTTCTCAACATCTTATCCTCAGATGACTTGATGGACTTTGGATCAAATATTTGGGCAGCAGGCAGTCATTGTCCTTTTATTATCTTTAAAGAAACGTTGATTCAAGGTTGCTAGACAAAACTCATACTTCATATCTTGGGAACAAATAGGGGGAAGAAGAGAAGGTTTACATATCAACAGAGGTGCCAAATAGACCCAGCAAGATTCTCTCACTGAGTTGAGTGGATTATAATTTGCTACAGATAAATATTTAATACTAACCCAAAAGATTAGCTCACTTTAGATTTCAAAAGCCTTTCAGAGTGGAGACAATATCATCATAAGATGGTGGGCCACCATAAATAAATAAATTGTCTCAATTTAGAATAGAATAACAGAGTTGGAAGGGACCTTGTAGGTCATCTAGTCCAACCCCCTGCTCAAGCAGGAGACCCTGCACCATTTCTGACAGATGGCAGGCCAGTCTCTTCTTGAAAGCTTCCAGTGATGAAGCTCCCACAATTACTGAAGGCAACTTGTGTTCCATTGGTTGATTGTTCTCACTGTCAGAAAATTGCTCCTTATTTCCAGGTTGAATCTCTCCAGTTTCCATCCATTATTCCTTGCCTGGCCTTCGGGTGCTTTGGAAAATAGCTTGACCCCCTCCTCTCTGTGACAGCCCCTCAAATATTGAAACGCTGCTATCATGTCTCCCCTGGTCCTTCTCTTCACTAGACTAGCCATGCCCAGTTCCTGCAACTGTTCTTCTTCATATGTTTTAGCCTCCAGTCCCCTAATCATCTCGGTTGCTCTTCTCTGCACTCTTTCTAGAGTCTCAACATGTTTTTTGTAGTGTGGGGATGTGATTTTTTCTCCCTTAAACCTGCAAAAATGCAGGAGTTTTGCAAATCATAAATCGGCATTCTTTCCAAGAAAACAACCATGTGTATTCAAGTAACTAAAAGCTAGAAAGCAAAGAACACTGCACTCAATTGAATCAACTCAAACATGATCAGAGGTGTGCAGTTCCCACTGGTGTGCATTTACCTCAGTTGAGTTCCTGTGCTGTGAGAAACCCACAAAATCTCCCTCCAGGTATGTATATTAAAAGGATCAATTCTGCTGAAGAGAAGTAATTTATGATTTGGACCAACATCTCCTTAAACCTTTCTAAGAATTTTTTTCGTTCTTTCTCATTTTAAAGATGGCTCTTAGTCCGGCCAAAGTGAAAGGGTTCTATTTTTACAAGCGAGGTAAAGATGCAGCTCTTGCACTTAATTGATGTAAATTCCTTAATAATTTTGCAGACTAGGTCCTGGGGCCTGATTTTATAAGTTGTGCATACCCATGGCTCCCTCCACTGTGGTTTATTAAATAAAACCCAGTTTGCTGGTTCATACACCACACTTAAGCAAAAACGGACAAATTCTTCTAGGTGGCATTCTTAAAAATGATTTAAGTGTCTTTGCAAAACAAAATAAAAAGATAAAACACCAAGTGAGTATATATCTTTCCAATTATTGAAAACTAATAAATGAAATATTTTTTTAAAAAAACTATTCTGTGGTTGAGTTATAAATATGGATAAATATACATGTTTCTCCTATGGTGACTATGCAGCATATGTGGTATCTGCATTGATTTAGTTCCTCCCATCTTTAGCATCTCACCAAGAAAACACCTCAATGCTGCTCATCCAAGTCTCCTTTCTTCTGTTAAAAGATATGTAGGTAAAGGTATGTGCTAGTTGTTCCTAACTCTAGGGGGCGGTGCTCATCTCTGTTTCAAAGCTGAAGAGCCAGCGCTGTCCGAAGCTGTCTCTGTGGTCATGTGGCCGCCATAACTAAATGCTGATGGTGCATGGAACACTGTTACCTTCCCACCAAAGGTGGCTCCTATTTTTCTACTTACATTTTTACATGCTTTCGAACTGCTAGGTTGGCGGAAGCTGGGACCAGTAACTGGAGTTCATTCTGTTACGCGGCACTAGGGATTCAAACTGCCAAACAGCTGACCTTTCTGATGAACAAGTCCAGCATCTTAGCCACTGAGCCACCGTGTCCTTATATATATAGACTATATTTGCACACCATCATTCTAAATCACAATTACCTTAACCATGGTTTGTCAAAAAACACACCAATGATTATTCTAAATCAGTCTGTTTAACCACAGTAGGTTGAAAAAGAATACAATTCACTTCTAGTAACAGTTTAAACCATAATACAGAACACATTCTAGGCAACAAACCCTCCAGCTTGGTGTGTTTTCTCAACTTAATCTTATTATTTATTTTTCACATTTCTGAATAGCCATTTTCCCTCAAAGGGGGACACAGGGCAGTAGACAATAAATATTCATATTCAATACATATATTCAAATCTTCATATTCAGGGTACAAGAATGGTCACTATTGTTTTTAGCTTTAAAAACACACTACCAGCAAAATCACACCACATTTTATAGCATTAGAGAGAAATCTCTCACTCTCTAAAGGGATGCCTAAGGGAGGTGGGATTATATGGCATTTACATCCAATCCTCAGCAAATATTAACACTGTATCATATAGGTATTGTGAGAGCATTTTGCCAGTTATGGATGGAGCCAATACATAATTGGCACCACCCATTGCTGAGCTGATGTATGATACCAGCACACAATCAAAGGAAGTACTGCTTTTTTGTTTGATATGTTGTTTAAGGAAGACCCACCAACCATGTATCAGTAATACAATTGAGTGGGTCCAGAAGTGTTTCACGAGAAGAGTCTGCCACTCCTCTGCTCACAATAGGAATTCCTTATGCCACCAGGCTTGAAATTTTGGGCTTGGACAACCTGGAACTACGCCCCCTATGGTCTGACCCAGGGGTCTGCAATCCACAGCTCTGGAGCCACATGTGGCTCTTTCATCCCTCTGCTGCGGCTCCCTGTCACTCATAATATGCATCATAACTGCCAATGTGCCAGCACGCAATTTATTGAGCTTTTCAACCCATATTTTCTTTTTTCGGAGTTCAAAATGTTTTTGTTGCATGCAGAAATAAAAATATATTTTCTCTGTAGCATTCATTGATTTCATACATGCAACACACTATAGTTTTTTTTATACATAGCATAAAAGTTAAAAAAAAACCTATATATGCAGCATTATCTTCATTTTAGATGTCAAAAGGGTTTGGGGGCTCCCAGTGTTTTCTTTTCCGTGGGAAGCGGATCAAAATGGCTCTTTTGACTGTTTGACTGTTGACAATGCCAGACTCCGTTGTTACATTCTGAAACCCACATAGCTTCAACCTCAAACTCTCTACCATGGACCTCACCCCATTCCTAAGAGGTCCGTAAAGGGGGCGTGCATAAGCGCAACAGCGTGCCTTCCGTCCCTGTCCTACTGTCCCCATTTCTTTGTACTCATTTCCTTTATTCATGTCCATGTTTATACTTATACCTGTTATCGTGTACATATTTGACAAACTGACTAAACAAAAACAACTGCTCTGTTTTTGAGAAGGGGAAGAAGGGGTAACAATGGTTCTGATTGTACTGCCAGGAAGAAGAACAACTTTGACTGAAATCTGGAGTCAATCCGATTGTCTTTTATCAGTTACTTGAGATGTTTAGCAACTCTTCAAGGACTTTTTTCTCTCCAGTTACTCACTCTGATATACTTGAAAGCCTGGATTTTTTTTTAAAAAAAATATATTTTTGCACATGAAAAGACTGTGCTGCAACCCAAGAAGTTAACAATCTGCACTGCTTTGAACTTTTTGGAGTAACAGCAGTGTACACCTTCAAATCTTAACATTATTAACAGCATAAGGAGGTATTATTCCTGGATCTCCCTTCTAGTTTTTCCAAGGATGGTGGAATTAATATTGAGGTTGTGGCAGCCATGTTGTCTGCACCTCTCTGCCCCAAGGTGGCTTATTTCAAATCACCCTTGTGTTGGATTCAGTACTGTCCCTGCCTGCAAAATTATGGAATGAATGTTTCTCATAGTCACCTTTATGAATGTTTCCATTTAAAGTCAGAGGCCACTTCAAATACCACACTGGGGGGGGGGGAATGGAGGAGAAATACCGATGTGAACAAGTTCACATCTGCAAGAGTAACTCTTACTTTTCGTTCTGCACATCCTCCCTCTGTTCCCTTTCTTTCCCATTTTCCCCCAACCCTTTTAAAATGCCTCTTTGTGGGCCAAGTCACGCAGACTGCTAAGTTTTTATATTTAGGTTTGTTTTGTTTTTCGGCTTTGTGGTGTTGAGAGAAATATCCATCTGGGTTCAGTTCCAAGTGGGGAGAAAGACACTGGAAACAATGGTGGCTGTTTGGAAAGATGGTTTTAATGGTGGACAGGACCACATGGCTTCAGATCCTGGGCAAAAAGACGCATATGTGTCTGTGTGTGTGTGAGAGAGACAGAGAGATTTATACCCTCTGTTGGGCTTTGAATTTGAGTTTGTAGTCTGATTAGTTGTCAGACTCCCATAGGGCCATGTAGATCTGACCCAGGACTTAATTACCCATTGACAAGGGGGTGTGTGAGTTTCTGCCTCACTTTTAGGGGAAATATTCTATCCTTTTAATATTTCCTATAATATTTCATTTTTCTAGGAGAAGGATGGGTGCTAACTTCCTACAGTGGGTTGCACAAACACAAAGAGTTAAAGGTTCTTCCCCACCCCCCCCCCCAATAAACCATGATTTAAAAGACATATGGTCCCCTTGCATGTTTCATGAATATATCCATCTTCTGGATGTTGAAAGAAGTACAGCCATTGACTGTGTCCATATAACACAAGACCGAATGGCTGTTGTGTTTCCCTCCCAATAATTTGGCCAGTGTTCCATCGCTCAGGCTGGGGGTCAAATTCTACACCCCTCAGATAGGGTTCGCAACTTGGGAGTCCTCCTGGACCCACAGCTGACTTTTGACCACCATCTGTCGGCTGTGACCAGGGGGGCATTTGCCCAGGTTCGCCTGGTACGCCAGTTGCGACCCTACCTGAACCGGGAGGCTCTCACAACAGTCACTCGAGCCCTTGTGATCTCCAGGCTGGAATACTGCAATGTGCTCTACATGGGGCTGCCCTTGAAGAGCATCTGGCGACTTCAGCTAGTCCAGAATGCGGCCGCGCGAGTGATAGTGGGCGCACCGTGGTACGCCCACATAACACCCATCCTCCGCGAGCTGCGCTGGCTACCTGTTGATCTCTGGGTGCGCTTCAAGGTGCTACTTACCACCCATAAAGCCCTTCATGGTAGTGGATCTGAGTACTTGAGAGACCGCCTTCTGCCGATTACCTCCCTTCGTCCCATCAGATCGCACAGAGTGGGCCTCCTCCGAGTTCCATCCGCCAGTCAGTGCCGACTGGCGACTATGCGGAGGAGAGCCTTCTCAGTAGCAGCTCCGACCCTTTGGAACGATCTCCCCATAGAGATTCGCACCCTCACCACAGTCCAGAGCTTCCGTACAGCCCTTAAGATCTGGCTATCCCGTCAGGCCTGGGGATAAGATCTTCATACACCCCACCCGAATGTTGAATGAATGTTGTGTTTTATTGCTATTATTATTTGTACTCACATATTATTTTACGTTCTGTCTTGCACCCCCTTCCCATGAGTTGTAAGCCGCCCTGAGTCCCCTCAGGGAAAAGGGCGGCCTATAAGTGACAATAAAATACTAAATACTAAAAATACTAAACATGCTAAAAGCATGCTTAGATGAATCTGGCTTACTAGATTGCCTCAACTGTCTGGATTCACACAACACTTCAAAATATATTTATGCTACATTCACTGACCCATATAGCTTATTGAATGGCAAATTAGCCAACCAATCAATTCAGTGCAGTGTTCTTTACTTTCTAGTTTTTTTGGATGTGCATGGTTGTTTTCTCAGGAATAATGCTGATTTATTGTTTGCAAAACTCCTGCATTTTTGCAAGTTTAAGGAAAAATCATGTCCCCACACTACAAAAAAGATGTTGAGACTCTAGAAAGAGTGCAGAGAAGAGCATCAAAGATGATTAGGGACTGGAGGCTAAAACATAAAATGAATTGTTGCAGGAACTGGGCATGGCTAGTCTAGTGAAGAGAAGGACCAGGGGAGACATGAGAGCAGTCTTCCAATATTTGAGGGGCTGCCACAGAGAGGAGGGGGGTCAAGCTATTTTCCAAGGTGCTCGAAGGCCAGACAAAGAACAATGGATGGAAACTGATCAAGGAGAGATTCAACCTGGAAACAAGGAGAAACTTTCTGAAAGTGAGAACAATCAACGAAAGGAACAGAGTTTGCCTTCAGAAGTTGTGGGAGCTTCAGCACTGGAAGCTTTCAAGAAGAGACTGGACTGTTATCTTTCAGAAATGGTGTAGGGTTTCCTGCTTGAGCAGGGGGCTGGACTAGTTGACCTACAAGGTCCCTTCCATTTCATTTTTTTTTTCATTTATTGAACATTTATAGGCCGCCCTTTTCCCTGAGGGGACTCAGGGCGGCTTACAATCACAAAGGAAAGGGAGTGTAGGACAGTGCAAAAAGAAATGTGAACAAAAATAAATTAAACAATAAAACTCAACATTCACTCAACATTCGGGAGGGGCGAAAATAGGCTTAGCCCCAGACCTGACAGGCTAGCCAGTTCTTGAGGGCTGTGCGGAAGGCCTGGACGGTGGTGAGGGTACGAATCTCCACGGGGAGATTGTTCCATAGTGTCGGAGCCGCAACAGAGAAGGCTCTCCTCCGAGTAGTCGCCAGTCGGCACTTCCAACTCTGTTATTCTATTCTAGTGTATTTCGTGACTCCAGAAAAAGGTAGCCTGCTCAGATTCAAAGCCAATTGGGACCCTCAAACTCTTTTTTTCCCCAATGCGGCCTTTGCAAAGCCTCCCATAGTAAT
Organism: Thamnophis sirtalis; assembly: GCF_051295495.1. Taxonomy (NCBI): domain Eukaryota; kingdom Metazoa; phylum Chordata; class Lepidosauria; order Squamata; family Natricidae; genus Thamnophis; species Thamnophis sirtalis. The sequence goes on along the minus strand of NW_028261382.1, from coordinate 14,991,657 downwards.
GTGAAAGGGATGACCTCAAGTCAAGCTTGACTCTTTTTGACTTCAGTGCATTGTCCATGTAGTTTTCTGGGCAATAAATATACAAGAGGTTCACCATTGCTTTCTTCCTAGGAGATGTCTAAATACTGGTTTGCTTGCTGAAATGATCCAAGATCAACCATGTCCTGTCACCTAATGGAACTACATTTTATGGTAAAGTCCAGAGGAATACAGATAGTCTTCAACTTACGACCACAATTGATCCCAAAATGTCTCTTGCTAAGGGAGAGACTTTTGTTAAGTGAATTTTGGTTGTTAAGTGAAGTGGGTTTCCCCATTGACTTTGCTGATCAGAAAGTCACAAAAGGTGATTACATGACCCTGGGACACTGCAATGGCATAAGTACGAGTCATTTGCCAAGCGTCTCTATTTTCATCCTCACATGACCAGGGGAATGCTGCAACGGTCGTAAGCGTGAAATATGGTCAAAACTCACTTTTTTCAGTGCTGTCAAACAGTCACTAAATGAACTGGGGTTTTTATTTATTTTTCAATTTTAAAAATATAAGCATTCCCTCTTTCCTTAAGCAGCGTGTCATCTGAGTACAAATATTTCTGTGCAACATCCTTCCACAAATTATAATCCATTGAACCATTAAACATTGCAAAACTCTTCATTTTTTACTTGACATGTCTTCTAATAAAAACACAATAATAACATTAAACATAATTATTCTCATTATACTAACAATGATCATTTTATTCTTATTTCTGTCATGATGTATTTTCAATTCTTCTTTTGGCCTCCTCCTTTTATTTCCAATTTCCATTTTTATTCTCTAACCATGGATAAAAACACTTCCCATATCATATGACCGTGGGGATGCTGCGGCAGTGTGAAAAATGGTTAGAGCTCATTTTTTTCAGTGCCGTTGTAAGTTCAAACGGTTGCTAAAGGAACTGTTAAGGACTATTTGCGCATGCCTTCCATTCTACCATTGAGGGGACAAGGCGGGGGGGGGGTGGGGACCCAAACCCCATCTCTTGTTGGTGGAAATGGAAGACAGTCAACAGCCAATAGCAGATTCTGTTATTTCAACCATGGCAATTTTTGTCTTTTGCTCACTCTTTTGCTTGCCAGGTGTGTTGGGCCACAACTTCCAGCATTTGTAGCTCAAATGCTCCCTGGAGTTCTAGAAATTGCAATCCACCTATAGCTGGAAGATACCAGGCTCGTAAGGTTTGAATTTTGCTTATGAGAAATTCTGAGCCTCTAAAACCGAGGGACGGTTTTATCCCAAGCGGCGACTTGTATCTTCTTTTGTCAAAACCGCAGATTATATTACTGGAATCCCACCAAGCAGATCATCTTATCTTATCCAATGATTGGTTTTTTTTTTCAGATGTCTGAGCCCCGTGGGGGAAATTCATTACTATCCGTGTCTCATAATGTTCAAACAGGCCCCAGGAAGTTGGTGGACTTCAAAATACCAAAGAATAGATTTCCATCCAAATGCAGGAATCCCTTGTATTTGCTAAGGGAACGTCTTCAGTATAAACCCGGCCTCAAAATACGATAAGGGACGTGATGGCTCAGTGGCTAAGACGCTAAATTTGTTGATCAGAAAGGTCAGCTGTTCAAATCCCTAGTGCCACGTAATGGAGTGAGCTCCCGTTACTTGCCCCAGCTTCTACCAACCTAGCAGTTTGAAAGCACGTAAAAAATGCAAGTAGAAAAATAGGAACCATCTTTGGTGGGAAGGTAACAGTGTTCTGAGCACCTTCGGCCTTTAGTCATGCCGGCCACATGACCACAGAGACGTCTTTGGACAGTGCTGGCTCTTCGGCTTTGAAACGGAGATGAACACCGCCCCCTAGAATCAGGAATGACTAGCACGCATGTTCGAGGGGAACCTTTACCTTAGAATACGATGGGTTTACCTATTGTTTATTTGAGGCAGAAGCATCACAATTAAACTAATTGCATGGTATAAAATTTTAAATTGAAATATGTACCAGGTAAACAACTTTTTCCCAGAAACCAGCGACATTAATTGTGTTCTGTCACACTGCCATGAGGTTCTTAAATGCGCACCGATCAGGGTGCAAGGAACAAGCAAGCCAAGGTTTGCTTCAACATGGTATACTGATTAAACCACAACTGACTGTTTATGTATAGCTTAACCAAATGCCAAGCAAGATGTACGATGGTTCAGCACAGTGTTAACTCAAAGTGGCAATGTTTTCAAAACAAACTAAACAATGCTCTGCTTATCACCCTTCATGGCTGAGACAAATTTGAAGCCAAAGGAAGTTTTTTCTTTTCTATTCTGTTCATTCCAGGTTTTTGTTGTTGTTCTTTTAAAAGTGATATAAAGAAACAGGCCGTGCAGAACTGGACCTCCAGTAACCTGAATTCAATCAGTTGAATAAATGAATAAGCAAGTTAGCTTTGTCAACAGAAAATAGCCATAGGATAGATTTCCCAGAAAAAGTGGGGGAGGGAGAGGGAGGAGAGAGAGAAAAAGAAAGAGAGAGAATTTAGCCACTGAGAACTGACTTAAAGATTTTAGAATTCAGTAGAAACCTTCAAAGAATTGGCACAGGAGACAGCGAGAAAGAGAGACACAGAGACAGAGACATACAGAGAGAAAGACAGAGAGGGAGACAGAGGGAGAGACACGGGGAGAGAGAGAGAAAGACAGAGACACACACACAGAGAGGGAGGGAAAGACAGAGAGAGAGAGAGAGAAAAGAGACGCAGAGAGAGAGAGACAGAGAGGGAGATACAGACACACACACACACACACACACACACACAGTGGGAGAGACAGAGAGAGAGGGAAAGAGAGACAGAGACACACAGAGAGAGAGGGAGAGAGGGAGAGACACACACACACAGAGAGGGAAAGAGAGACAGAGACACAGAGAGAGAGAGACAGAAAGGGAGATACAGAGAGAGAGAGAGAGAGAGACAGAGAGGGAGAGACAGAGAGAGAGAGACAGAGACACACACAGAGAGAGGGAGGGAGGGACAGAGAGAGAGAGAGAAAGAGAGAGAAGGGGGAGATACAGACACACACAAACACACACACACAGAGGGAGATACAGAGAGACACCCACCCACATAGAGAGACAGAGACAGAGAGGGAGAGACAGAGAGTGGGGGGGAAGAGAGACAGAGACAGAGAGAGAGAGAGGGGGAGAGACATAGAGAGAGAGAGAGAGAGAGAAAGAGAGAGAGAGAGAGAGAGAGGGAAAGAGAGACAGACACACAGAGAGAGAGACAGAAAGGGAGATACAGAGAGAGAGAGACGCACACACAGAGAGACAGAGAGGGAGAGGGAGAGACAGAGACACACACAGAGAGAGAGAGAGGGAGATGCACACAGAGAGGGGGAGAGAAAGACACACGCACACACACACACAGACATAGAGATGGGAGAGATACAGAGAGAGGAAGACAGAGAGACAGAGAGAGTGTGTGTGACAGACAGACAGACAGAAAGAGAGACAGAGAGAGGCAGAGACAGACAGACAGACACACACACATACAGAGTAACAGACAGAGAGAGAGTGACAGATAGAGAGAGAGAAAAAGAGAAAGGCAGAGAGAGGCAGAGACAGACACACACACAAACACACAGAGGGAGACAGAAGACACAGAGAGACAGAGACAGAGCCTGGAAACCCCTCACTCTGCTTCTTCCTCATATAAATACATACTGGTACTCTGTGCCTACAGTAATATACAGTATGAGTGAATAAAATAAAGCAATAAAAACCTTATGAGTTATTCTCTGCTTCCTTCGAGAAACTGTGAGCTGGGCTGGAAATAGGAATGGAAACAATCCAATAGAAAAATCACCGAGCTGGCTTCTGTTTTGATAGTGTACAAAGACACTGACTTTTCCCAACAAATATCTGAGATCCCTCGGCCTCTCCAATCCTAATTCTGGAATGATCTCACCCCCATCTCCTCACTGAGGGAGTCTTTGGCTATCATCCTGAAAGGGCATTTCATTCTTCTGTGCTATTTAGAAATGACTGCTGGTATCACATGAAGACATTAAAGGGCTGGTGAAAGTTCTTGAGTAGATCATAAACCATTTGGGTTAGACACCATCTTGTCAAATTTACTCCTGTCTCTAGAGTTACCCATTAATAAGGAAACTAAGATCATGGCATCCGGCCCTCTCAACTCCCGGCAAATAGATAGGGAAGAAATGGAGGTAGTGACAGATTTTATTTTCCTGGGCTCCAAGATCATTGCAGATGGGGACTGCAGCCAAGAAATTAAAAGACGCTTGCTCCTGGGGAGGAAAGCGATGGCAAATCTAGAGAGCATATTAAAAAGCAGAGACATCACCCGGCGAACAAAAGTGTATAGTCAAGCTTATGGTTTTCTAGTTGCAATGGATGGCTGTGAAAGTTGGACCATAAGAAAGGCTGAGCACCAAAGAATTGAGGCCTTTGAACTCTGGTGCTAGAGAAGATTGTGGGTGCACCTCGGTTCACCCACATAACACCTATCCTCCGCGAGCTGCCTGTTGATCTCCGGGTGCGCTTCAAGGTGCTACTTGTCACTCATAAAGCCCTCCATGGTAGTGGATCTGCGTACTTGAGAGACCGCCTCCTGCCAATTACCTCCTTGCGACCAATTAGATCGCATAGATTAGGCCTCCTCCGAGTTCCATCCGCCAGTCAGTGTCGACTGGCAACCACACGGAGGAGAGCCTTTTCAGTAGTAGCTCCGACCCTTTGGAACGATCTCCCCGTGGAGATTCGTACCCTCACCACCGTCCAGACCTTCCGCACAGCCCTTAAGACCTGGCTAGCCCGTCAGGCCTGGGGATAAAGATAATCTATCCCCACCTGAATGATGAATGAATGTTGTTTACTATTTTACTTTTATGTATTGTTTTGCGTTTATTGTCTTGTACCCTCCCTTCCTTATTTTATGTAAGCCGCCCTGAGTCCCCTCAGGGAAAAGGGCGGCCTATAAATACTAATAAAATCAAAATCAAATCAAATCAAATCCTGCGAGTCCCTTGGACTGCAAGGCGATCCAACAGGTCAGTCCTAGACGAGATCAACCCTGACTGCTCTTTAGAAGGCCAGATCCTGAAGAGGAAATTCAAGTACTTAATGGCCACCTAATGAGAAGGAAGGACTCCCTGGAGAAGAGCCTAATGCTGGGAACGATGGAGGGCAAAAGAAGAAGGGGACGATAGGGAAGGAGGTGGCTGGATGGAGTCACCGAAGCAGTAGGTGTGAGCTTAAATGGGCTCCAGAGGAAGGTAGAGGACAGGATGGCCTGGAGGAATGTTGTCCATGGGATCACAATGGGTTGGACATGACTTTGCAACTAACAACAGCAAAAGAGAAAGAAAGCCAGGTGATTAAGGCACCAGGCTAGAAACCAGGAGGCTGTGAATTCTAGTCCTACCGAAGGCGTGAAACCAGTGGGTGACTTTTGGGAAGGGTCTCTCTTCAGCCCTAGGAAGAACAAGGCAAGGGCAAACCATTCCTGAAAATGTTTCCAAAAAAATTGCAGGGACACATGCAGGCAATGGTCAGAAGTCAACACTGGCTCAATACCAAGGCCTGGAGGAACATTGTCCATGGGGTCACAATGGGTCGGACACGACTTCACAACTAACAACAACAACACCTGTAGCTTTCTGGCACTTCACTAGAGAGACGTTCCCAGAGGATGAGCTCCAGCACAAATCTAAAAGCTTAGAAGACAAAAGGTCTGGTCACAGTGACCGACCCAGATCGAATCTTGCAAGATTACCCCGGGACACGTTTGTATATTCGCCTTCATTCCTGAGAGATATGGGAGGCTAACGCTTCAAACAGTAAATACATTCTCAACCTCTTGACTCGATCACATCCAATGATCGTTATTAGAACGAAAAATAAGGTTGACTTTTCAGCTAGACGGCATGACGGGACCTCGCGGTTCTTTTGGTGAACCACAGGCTGAAATGTTAACAAAATTCATGGACTTTAGCTGACCCATATTGTACCTTGGGCTCAATAAATTAAACCGCTCTAAATTAAACATCAGTTTCTCTTTGGTGGAGAGGAGGACAAGGGGAAGGGAGTATGCTCTTATTTTGAAAACAGCTTATTCGTCTTGGTTAGACATAATTACACTCTGTCCACAAAAATGAGGCACCCAGAAGAATGATGAATGCTTAACAGCAAGTTAATGCAATTCTAGGATTGTGAAGAAATTAAAAACCAAATGTTAAACCTGATTCAAGGGTTGGAGTGATGGTGACCATTATCCACCAGCCTGCACATTTGTGGTCTGTATCAAATTAAAAGACCCGTAGTGGTCAATTAGGAAAGAAAATTGCAAAACAAAATATATATATTAAAGCTGCAATCCTATGCAGGCCTACGTGGAATATATAGTTTTTGCAACCAATTTTAACTTAGTTCTGCATAGAAAACATCCCAATTCACACATCACTTTAAGTTATAATGTAATTCACTTGCTATTAACTTGGCAGCTTACACGAAGCCAGCTGTTGGCTGTTTTTATAGACATGCTGCTCCATTTAAAAGGGATGATGAGGTTACATATAAGTTACTACCTTGTCCCTCTCTGCCATGTGCTGTTCATGGCATGGTCTGAAAACTAAACTGAGACAGACTACAACAGACCTGAGTTTCTGGTTTCTGTAATCCAAAATGTAGACTCCCAAGTAACCCCCTCCCCCTCCACTTGCTTAAAAAAGTCAAGTGCAATGTGGGTAAGATAATGGTACAATCATCATTTGCGTAGTACACAAAATTGTCTGCTACAACATCCTACCTGTCAATGACTATTTCAGCTTCAACCGCAATAAATAATACACGGGCAAACAATAGATCCAAACTCAAGGTAAACCACTCCAAACTCGATTGCAGAAAATACGACTTCAGCAACAGAGTGGTCGATGCCTGGAATGCACTACCTGTCTCTGTTATTACATCCTCAAAACCCCAAAACTTTAACCTTAAACTGTCTACTGTGGACCTTCCCCATTTCCTAAGAGGTGCGTAAAGGGTGTGTGTATAAACGCACCAGCATGCCTACCATCCCTGTCCTATTGTCCCCATTTATTCGTACCCATTTCCTGTGTTCATGTCCATGTTTATACTTACACCTGTCCATGTATATATCTCATACATGTTTGACAAGCTACATAAATAAATAAACAATATCCAACTGCTTGTGATAAACCAAGGTTTATGGGTTTGACAGCTGTGCAGATCAAGTTTGGTTGGTTTATTGGTTTATTGTACAATGGACTTACATAAAGGTAAAAGTTTCCCTTGTCCAGTCATGTCCAACTCTAGTGGGGTACTGCTCATCTTCATTTCATCCCTTGTCTTTTGTGAGCCGCCCGGAGTCCTCCGGCAGTGGGCGGCATACAAGACAAATAAATAATAATTTCTTAGCCAAGGGAGCCAGTGTTGTCCAAAGGCATTTACATGGTCATATGCCCCAGCATGACTATATGTCAAAGGCACACGGAACACTGTTACCTTCCCACCAAAATGGCACCTATTTATCTACTCGCATTTGTCTGCTTTCAAACTGTTGCTGGGGCAAATAATGGGAGCTCACCCTGTCACAGACTGATCAAATCTTGAATCTGGGCTGTCAGTGTTTTTAACCACTGAGCCACCATGTCCTTTAGCTTCTAAAGCCAACCATGACATGTATTGCATTCGTTTATTTAATTTATATACAGTATATAATGTGATATATATAATATACACAGTGGTGGGATTCAAATAACTAAACAACGGTTCTCTGCCCTAATGACCAGCTGGGTAGGTGGGGCTTGGTGGTCATGTGACTGGGTGGGCATGGCCAACTCAACATCACTCACGTCGATGGGCACTTCGCCTTAGCTGTTACAATGTAATAAGGGTTAACCGGAGAGGCAGTTTCTGTAAGCAGGGCAATCAAGATTAGGCTAGAAACAACACCAGAATGTTTCCTTCCTGCCTTCCTTACAGGATTAGCCCTGTAAAGTGGGGAAAAAAACAAAAGGAGATTTCTTCCAACAACCGGTTCTCCGAACTCCTTAGAAAGTTAACAACCAGTTCTCCTGAATAGGTACGAAACGGCTGAATCCCACTACTGGATATACAGTAACAAAACATCACTATAGTATTAAGTCGGAAGAATCTGATGAGGATTACTCTTAGAATGTAAACAGCTTCTACTGCCATTCCTCGACTTACAACAGTTCATTAAGTAACAATCCAAAGTTACAATGACAAGAAAGTGACTTATGACCATTTTTCACACGACCATTGCAACATCCCTTCCACTCCCCACCTCCACCCCGTTACGTGATTTATGTTCAGATGCTTGACAACTGACCCGCATTTATGGCGGCTGCAGTGTCCCAGGGTCGCGTGATCCCCTTTTGCGACCTTCTGACAAGCAAAGTCAAGCTAAATTCACTTAACAACCGTGTTACTCATTTAAGACCTGTGGCGATTCTGTTAACAACTGTGACAAGAAAAGTCGTAAAGTGGAGCAAACTCACTTATCAAGTGTTTCACTTCGCAACGTAAATGTTGGGCTCAGCTGTGGTCATTAACTTGAGGACTGTGTATAAATTCACCCGTTATATTAGAGCCTATTGCAGCTTGTTTGGTCCGGACTTGGCTGGTTGCAGAGAGGCCCAGCTAATGTTTAATGTAATGAGCGAGACCAGCCATAAAGTTGAAGGATATGTGTAGGGAGAGTGGATCAATTGGATACTCAATTAAATTGTTGTAAAGAATCAGGCATACTTTGCATGAATAGGTCCGCCGAGAAGCTGCCTGAAACATTCTGTTTGCTTCCATACCTACTTTTGCTTCATTTATTATGGGATACCTTGTAATTTGTCTGAATTATTCCACGGACCCATATGTTAGGCCTCTAGAGTAGGTGCTGATTATTATCCAAATACTTCAGAAGAAAGCTAAGAGAACACAGACCTTATCCAAGGTCACTTATCACCCAGGAACGTTACAACCGGAGATATATGAGCCTACACCTAAGCAAAAGTAAACCATGTATTGTTCTCTAGATACCTTCAAGCAGCTCTCCCGTCATCTATGACAGCAGGGTGTGCTGGGAGTTCTAGCTCAATATTGCTGGGGTGGGTGGAATGAAAGATTGGTTATTCTGCAAGGTTTCTGCTGCAGGCCAGTCCTTTGGTTGATGCTCGGATGATGCCAAGCAAGGATTTAGTAGCAGCAGGAGAGGATATCTGAGCTACCATGAAATAAATGTTTCCCCAAGGCAATGGCTAAGCATATGGCATTTCCTGATTTCTTTCTAATCACATCGCAACATCCAAGAGGGCAGTGGGACACCCTTGGCAAATGCAGAACATCTGAAAGCATGTTGTAGGATGGGAAAATGTCCCCCTCCGTCGCCATCGTCTTCTGCAACCAGGCTGCTGTCTCGCCTGTTTCAGAATTCCTCCGAGAACCACCTTAGGAGCTGAGATGGAAGGCTGTTCAAGAAGCAGATGGAAGTCTTATTTGCCAGTACTGTTATTCTTTAAGCGGGACAAAAGCATTCCCAGGGATTTATATTAGATTAAAGAGTTGGAGAAGACTCCTGCGAGTCCCTTGGACTGCAAGGCGATCCAACCGGTTAGTCCTAGAGCAGATCAACCTTGACTGCTCTTTAGAAGGCCAGATCCTGAAGAGGAAACTCCAATACTTTGGCCACCTAATGAGAAGGAAGGACTCCCTGGAGAAGAACCTAATGCTGGGAAAGATTGAGGGCAAAAGAAGAAGGGACGGCAGAGAATGAGGTGGCTGGATGGAGTTACTGAAGCAGCAGGCGTGAGCTTAAATGGACTCCAGAGGATGGTAGAGGACAGGAATGCATGGAGGAATGTTGTTCAGAAGGTCGCAATGTGTTGGACATGACTTCGCAACTAACAACAGAGCTGGAAGTGACCTAGTCCAACCTCCACCCACCCACCCAAGCAGGAGACCCTACACCATTTCTGACAAATGGCAGTCCAGTCTCTTCTTGAAAGCCTCCAGTGATGAAGCTCCCACAACTTCCGAAGGCAACTTCTGTTCCATGGGCTGATTGTTCCCACTATCAGAAAGTTCCTCCTTCCTTCCTTCCTTCCTTCCTTCCTTCCTTCCTTCCTTCCTTCCTTCCTTCCTTCCTTCCTTCCTTCCTTCCTCCCTCCCTCCCTCCCTCCCTCCCTCCCTCCCTCCCTCCCTTCTCTTTTTTTCCTTCCTACCTTCCTTCTATCCAGTCTTCCTTTCTTCCTTCCTTCCTCTCTCTCCTTCTTCTTTACTTCCACCCTCCCTCCCTTCTTTCCTCCCTTTCTTCTCTTCTTCCTCTCTTCTTACTTAATTCCACACTCCCTCCTCCACCTATCTTTCTTCCTTTCTTCCTTTCTTCCTTTCTTCCTTTCTTCCTTTCTTCCTTTCTTCCTTTCTTCCTTTCTTCCTTTCTTCCTTTCTTCCTTTCTTCCTTTCTTCCTTTCTTCCTTTCTTCCTTCCTTCCTTTCTTCCTTTCTTCCTTTCTTCCTCCCTCCCTTTCCTCTTCTCTTTTTCTTTCCACACCATTGGCCTGTAGACACCCACCATATTTATGTCCCAAGCATCCCCCTGTGAGACTTATGCGAATCTCAGACACATTTTGGAACTGAAGCCGATGCTAAAGCCTGCTGTTTTGAAGCCTGCCAGTTTCCACTTAATTCTTTTTAGAGTGTCTTAATTAAAGAAAAAGTCATCTATGGCAAGCAGCTTGATGGGTACCAAGGGAAGTTTCGGCAGGCCCATTTCTGTCCATGGTCACTGCACCGACTGCTTTGCATTAACATATGCAAATGTTCCCAGCTTTGTTTTGGTGATGCTCTTATTGTTGGAAGCAAGGAAAGTGGCCGCATTCCTTTTCAACTCAGAAAGGGCTTGATTGCTGTTTCCACACACGAAAAAAAATTGTTCCCTCTCTTCCTTTTCCTTCCAGAAACATTTGTTTTCTTGCTGACATTTCTCTGCAGAAAAGGGCACGCAGGCCAGCAGGCAAACTATAAGCATACAGAAGCTTGGTCTCCAGGGTTTGTGCATTGCTGTCCTGGTTTTTTTTTAGACAGGTAGAGAAGTCTGAAAGCTACAGAGTTGCCTGCAACCAGACAGGAGCACAACAAATTGCACACTGATTGTGTTGTTTGAACAGAAGTCAAAGGCAAGGCAGTGAGGGCTTCTGTTGCTCAGTGGAGAGAAGACCCTGGGGTTCCTTTTAGTCACCTCCCCAAAAACTGCCAGCCGGATGGATGGATGGCAAGAGTTCTCACGCTGAAACTGGGCACAATGGCCCAGAGCAGGGGTTAGCAACCCGCATCTCTGGAGCCACATGTGGCTCTTTCATCCCTCTGCTGCGGCTCCCTGTCACTCAAAATATGCATCACAACCACCAATGTGTGACCCCCGCCGGCACATGATTTATTGGGGTTTTTGACACACACACACACACACGGTAGGCCAACCATGGATAAATCCAAGAAATGTTTCAGATGAAAGCAGTTTAATTCAACTACATATGCTAGTTTTGTGGCTACTCCAGAAATAGTCAGGCACCAGAAGGGTAAGAACAGAATTGGAAGGGACCTTAGCGGTCTTCTAGTCAATCCCTGCTTCAGCAGGAGACCTTATACCATTCTGACAAACGGAGCACCCACAACTTCTGGAGGCAAGCCATTCCACTGGTTTATCTGGTTTCCCTGTCAGGAAATTTCTCCTTAACTCTAGGTTGGATCTCTCTTTGATGAGCTTCCATCCATTAAGCTTCCTTCTTGTCCTGTCCTCCTGTGTTTTGGAGAATAGGTCAACCCCCTTGTTTCTGTGTCAGCCTCTCACATATCGGAAGGCTGCTACCATGTCACCTTTAGTCCTTCTCTTTGGTAAAGTAGACATACGTAGTTCCCACAACCATTCATCACATATGGTTTAGCCTCCCTAATCATCTTCGTTGCTCTTCTTTGCACTCTTCCTAGTCTGACTGATCAAACACTGCTCTATTTTACATGTTCTGTGTAGGCGATGCGGGTAAATAAGACTACAATCACACAATTAGAGCCGTGGTGGTGATGTGGTTAGAATGCGGTACTGCAGGCTACTTCTGCTGACTGCTAGCTGCAATTTGGCAGTTTGAATCTCACCAGGCTCAAGGTTGACTCTTCCTTCCTTCCTTCCTTCCTTCCTTCCTTCCTTCCTTCCTTCCTTCCTTCCTTCCTTCCTTCCTTCCTTCCTGGGAAGGGTAAAAAGAGGACCCAGCTTGTTGGGGGCAATAGAGAGGGATGTAAAAGCACTGTGAAGCGGTATATAAGTCTAAATGCTATTCCTTCCTTCCTTCCTTCCTTCCCTCCCTCCCTCCCTCCCTCCTTCCTTCCTTCCTTCCTTCCTTCCTTCCTTCCTTCCTTCCTTCCTTCCTTCCTTCCCAGTAGTATTGCAGGCTAACTCTGCTCACATTGCCAGGAGTTTGATTCCTGACTAACTCAAGGTTCTCATAATATGCTGCAACCCAATGTATCAACCACATTGTGGTTTTATTTAATAGAGCCCTGGTGGCACAATCGTTAGAATGCAATATTGCCGGCTGATTCTGCCGACTGCCAGCAGTTCGATCCTGACCAGCTCAAGGTTGACTCAGCCTTCCACCCTTCGAAGGTGGGTAAAAATGAGGACTCAGCTTGTTGGGGACAAGACACTGACTCTGTAAACGGCTTAGAGAGGGCTGTAAAAGCACTGTAAAGCAGTGTATAAGTCTAAGTGCTATTGCTATTATGGGTATTGTTTTGACTTTTTAAATGCCCCCTTCCCACTCTTTCACACCACATCCCCTTTGACTCTCCAATTTGCACAGAATCTAGGCTCTAGAACATATCCTTGATGTAAAATTATTTGGCAATTCAGAATCGGGTCTCGGCGATTCCTTGGAGTCCCTCAAGAGAAGAAGAGTCTTTGCAATCCAAAGGTTAAGCTCAGTAGTTGAATGATGATACAAAACAAAACCTTAAAAGCAAGGAACACAGGAAATGCATATATCAAGGCCACAAGCTGCTGGATGAGAGGGTTTTTTTTGCTTTGTTTTTTCATGTCTGGTTTGGTTCTAATCCCAGAGATGGTATCAAGAATGCAGGAAATTGCATCTTTTAATGAGACTTGCGTGGCTTAAAAAATGTAAATCTTAAGTAGTGCTTCAATAAAAATGAACAACAAAGAGATAAGGATGTATTTTCATCATTCGGTCTCCCTCCCTCCTTTCCTTCTTGCAATCAAAAGCTACCGGGCAATTTCCATGCAGAAACAATTCTCTTCCAATCAAAGTGATTATTATACAAACTTTATCCCGAGTTTAGTCAATAATTATTTAAGGCTCAGGAGACTTAAATTCTTGCTCCCCTGCCTGCTTTGATGCCAATGTGCATTGCTTTATTTTCCTGCAAATAAGTATTTCGATTCGTTCGTTAGTCCTGCTGTTAAAAAAAAAAAAAAAAATCACTGCTGCTTTCATAAAATAATGAAGGGCAAATCTTCTTCCATTGTTTTATTCACACACAACACACAAAAATTGGTTGAGGCATAGTTGCTTAAACAAACCATGATTGTTGGGGGAATAACAATAAAGGAGAATTCAAGGAAGAGAGCCAATTTGTCCCCCTAACAGCATTTTTTTCAAATGTCATGAAATAGCTCTGCTTGCTAAATAAAATGGATCAGGTTGGAGAGCTAAAGCAGGGGTCATCAACATTTCGGACCTCAGGGACCACTAAATTCATAATTTTGAACCCCACGGACCACTAGTATGTCTGCCTAGGCTGGGTGGGCGTGGCAAGGTGGTCGTGTGATTGGGTGGGCGTGGCCAACTCAATGTCACTCACGTCGAGGGGCGCCTTGCCAGCCTCTACTTGCCACTCCTCGCCTGCCCGCCCAGGCTCCTTAGGACCCCAAGAGGAAGCAGTTGCTGAAGCTAAGCAGCCACCATGAGAAAGAGATGGCAAAACAGCTCAGTTCAAATTGGATCTGACCAAGAAGGAGGCTCAGCACCTCACGACAGAGATGGGTTGTTCCTGGTTCGGTCTGGATTGGTCGAACCAATAGTGGCGACAGGAACCGGTAGTAAAAACAATAGAAACCCACCACTGGACTACGAGCAGAGGCTTTCCAAGCAGAGGGAAGTCCTGTGGGAGCGCAAGGCCAGGTACCGGCATCTGGAGGCTCAGCAGGCTGAGATGGTTAGCCAGTTCCAGGCCATGATGCAGTCTCACTGGAAGAAGGCCCTCCGGCTCTTCGCCACCAGTGGCCCTTCTCTCCAGCCTTCGCCGAAAGCTCCACACCAGGAGATCAAAGCAGACCCCAAGTCAGAATTTCTGCCCCCTTCTGACCCACACAAAAAGACCCCAAAGGGGGAGATTCTCTGCAGCAACACAAGCGTTCATTGCAAGTATCTGGCCTAGGGGTCGCAGTTTGAGGACCCCTGATTTAGTGCAATAAAAAAAATGCAAATATTTTTTCTGCAGATCACCAAAATTTTCTGGTGGACCACCAGTAGTCCACAGAGCACCAGTTGGTGACCGCTGTTCTAGGATGATGGTTAAGAGAAAGCTTGGCTTCTCCCAGGAAAAAGGCTGAACTAATTGGCTTTAAGAGAGCCATCCTAGAAGGGAAATACCAGAAAGATGTATTGTTTCCAGATCATGGGACATCTGTTTCTATCCAGACCAATTTCCTTCCATCAAGTACTGATAAAGGATCATTTTAGGTGGTTGCCTCTCTTGCCATCATCACATCCTTCGGGGAGACCAGACTAAGCATGTTTGCAGTCTCTACAAGCTGCTCTTCACACAATATTCTTAATCCTCAACCCAACCTAGCAAAATACAACACATAACTAAGTACATGGTTTGCTTAGCAAGTAAAACCAGATTATAAATTGCTGGTATATTCTGGCTAACAAAACATATTACGATAGAGTGGTACCTTACTACTTCTTGTTAATTTGTTCCGAAAGTCACAAGAAGTACCAAAAATGATGAATACCAAACAAATTTTTCCTATAAGGGATAATGTAGTGAATCACAGGGCAGCCAAGATCTAGCTTGTGCGTTGAGTATCAAACAAACAATGAGTACCGGGGCAAAATTTGCATGTCAAAATGAAAGTTGAGTACCAAAATTCAATGAATTTCAAAGCAGTTGAATACCATGGTACTATTGTATTGGCTAGGTTTTCTCCATCCTGCTTAACTACAAATGACTTGAGGTTCATTTTTGTTGTAGCAATCCAGAATAATGCTAATAAACAATTTGCAGGAATTGCAACTTGTTAAGAACAAGTCACAATCATTGGCCTTAATTAATCAGAGAGACGGTTCAGCTAGTGATTAAGGCATCCAAGGAGAAACTAGGAGATGGTGAGTTCTAGACCTACCTTAGCCATGAAAGCCATCTGGGTGACCTTGGGTCAGTCACTCACTCTCAGCCCAACCCACGTCAGGGAGTTGTTGCTGTGGGGAAAATAGAGGAGGAAGGAGTAATTAGATATATTCACTGCCTTGATTTACTTGCAAAGCATAATAATGGGATGAAAAACAACTCCAGTAAATAAATGGTTACCCTGAGGTTTGATGCATCATCATCAAATATTGTCAGAATCTAATTTAATCATTTATGTTAAAAACATTATTCTTTTTTTTCATAACAAAAAAACATGTATTTCTAACTAATCAACATAGTTAATTTCTTTGTCAGTTCAGAACCTAAAATTATTTATCATCGCTTCATATTAACTGCCTTTACTTCAGTAAAAGATATAATCCAATTTGCTATGCCCTTAACTGAAAGCTCAATTCCAGTCAAAGAAAATACTTTGGTGCCCTCTAGTGGTCATATATTTTAATAGAAGAGTGAGACTGTGTATGTGTGTGTTGTGTGTGTGTGTCTTTCTGTAAAATCCTGTATAGAGGTCAAGATTTTCTCTACCCTCCCCTTTTCAATAATTATATTATTAATAGACAGGTAGAGGTGCTGAAATATGTCCCTTTGTGTGAACATCCAGCAGACAATTAGCTGAGTGTTGCTTAATTTGGTGGGACATGTTTGTACTTGCTTCTACAAGAAGGAAATTCTTATATAATCTACTGAATTCTGTTCTACAAAGGAATTATTGAGACTGTCATCTGCACCTCTATAACTGTCTGGTTTGGCTCTGCAACCTAGCAAGACAGACACAGACTTCAGAGGATAAATCAGAACTGCAGAAAAAGCAATTGCTACCAATCTGCCTTCCATTGAGGACCTGTACACTGCACGAGTAAAAAAGAGGACCGTGAAAATATTTATTTATTTATTTATTTATTTAATATTTACCCTTCATCTCCTGGACATTGTTTCAACTTCTACCCTCAAAACGAGGCTATAGGGCACTGCACACCAGAACAACTAGACACAAGGACAGTTTTTTCCTGAATGCCATCACTCTGCTTAACAACTAATTCCCACAACACTGTCATATTACCTACTAAGACTGTATTACTATTATTCTTCTCTTCCTTCGTAGTACCTTTCTCTTCCCACTTATGACTATAACCATGTTGCTTGTATCTTTACAATTTATATTGTTTTATTTGTTTCCTAGTATGATTTGATTGCTTCTTAGTAACCCATGACTATCACTAAGTGTTGTATCTTATGATTCTTGATGAATGTATTCTATTTTATTTTTCTTTTATATATAGTGAGAGCATATGCACCAAATACATATTCCTTGTGTGTCCAATCACATTCAGCCAAAAAAGAATCCTATCCTATCCTATCCTATCCTATCCTATCCTATCCTATCCTATCCTATCCTATTGCTATTTGAAGTTCTTAGATGAGAAAAGGAGGGAGAACTATACTGTGGCCACATAGAGTTCTAACTATGTTTGCAGGCCAAAAATCCCCTTCAGTAATTGAAAAGGGCCAAAGCAACAATAATGTTAAAACATGTTAAATTTATATTCACTCCTATGCTGCCCACCTCACTGATACAGCAACTCTGTATTTGATAATATGAAAAATAAAAAATAGAAGGAAAACTTCTCTCCTTTCTCCTTCTCATCCCCTGAACACAGAAGAGCACAGTAATTTTTTTGTGAGATGGGCAGCTATTCTATTCTATTTCTATTTATGGAATTTATAGGCCGCCCAATCCCGGAGGACTCCGGGCGGCTTACAGAAATAAGAAATATTAAAAAAGATTAAAACAAATAAGACATAGCAGATTAAAAAAGGAAACACAACATGCACCCAGTCTAAACGGGGCTGGACCTCAATCAAGAGGTCAACAGCCCCAGGCCTGCTGGAAAAAGCCAGGTTTTGATAGCTTTTCGGAAGGCCATGAGAGTGGGTAGGGTCCGGATCTCTGGGGGTAGCTCATTCCATAGGACCGGAGCGGCAACAGAGAAGGCCCTACTCCGAGGCGTCGCCAGCCGACATTGTCCAGTTGATGGCACCTGGAGAAGGCCCATCCTGTGCGATCTTATCGGTCTTAGGAAGGTATGTGGCAGAAGACGGTCTCGTAGATATCCGGGTCCTAGGCCATGTAGAGCTTTAAAGGTAATAACCAGCACCTTGAATCGTGCTTGGAGACCAATGGAAAGCCAGTGCAGCTCGCGGAGGATAGGTGTAATGTGGGTGTACATAAATGTGATTAATTAATAATGCTTTTCCTCCTCTTGAAGTCATGGGCACTCCCACCCCCAGGTTAATAAGTGTAGCCATTTGTGTTACCATCAAAGGATTTCTTTTTAAGAAAGAAAGCCATAAACTGGGTTTATATACAGGTAGTCCTCGACTTACAACAGTTTGCTTAGTGACCATCCAAAGTTACAAAGGCACTGGGAAAAGTGACTTATGTCCATTTTTCATACTTACGACCATTGCACCATCCCCATGGTCAAGTGATCAAAATTCGGACACTTGGCAACGGGCTCAAATTTATGACGGTTGCAGCGCCCCGGGGTCACACAATCCCCTTTTGTGATCCTCTGACAAGCGGAGTCAACGGGGAAGCCGAATTCCCTTATCGACCGTGTTATTAACTTAACAACTGCAGCGATTCACTTAACGACTGTGGCAAACAAGGTTGTAAAATGGGGCAGAACTCCCTTAACAAATTTCTCACTTAGCAATAGCAATGTTGGGCTCAACTGCGGTTGAAAACTGAGTTCTCCCTGCATCGTGTTGCTAAAATAAGGTTTTGTTTGACACCTGGTAAGTTGAATCATCCACAGCCAGCTGGATTCACACCACATGCTAAACCAAAACGAAAGCTGTCTTACCATGTAAGCTAAAGTGGGAGCCCATGCAATGCTTCAGAAAAACCAGAGTTTCTTAACATGCCAGAGCAGTGTTTCTCAACCTTGGCAACTTGAAGATGTCGGGACTTCAATTCCCAGAATTCCCCAGCCAGCGAATGCTGGGAGTTGAAGTCCGGACATCTTCAAGTTGCCAAGGTTGAGAAACACTGTGCCAGAGACTTCAGATCTTTATTTGAAACTGGCCCATAAATCAGTGTGCATATTTTTTTAAAATATTCAGTTACCTTATCTGCATATGATTAATTACGGCGCAAGCTTATCTGCTTTTTATTTATACCCATCCACTCCTCCGATCACAATAGAATCCCTTACGCCACCAGGCTCGAAATTTTGGGCTTGGACAATCTAGAACTATGATGCCTACAGTCTGACCTAAACATAGTACACAAAATTATCTGCTGCAACATCCTACCTGTCAAAGACTACTTCAGCTTCAACCACAATAATACAGGAGCAAACAATAGATACAAACTCAAGGTAAACCGCTCCAAACTCGCTTGCAGAAAATACAACTTCAGCAACAGAGTGGTCAACGTCTGGAATGCTCTACCTGACTCCGTTGTTACATCCTCAAACCCCCATAACTTTAACCTTAAACTGTCTACCGTGGACCTCAACCAGTGGTGGGTTTCAAAAATTGTTGGAACCTACTCTGTGGGTGTGGCCTCCTTTGTGGGAGTTGCTTGCCACCCATGTGACCGAATGGGAGTGGCTTGCTGCCCATGTGACCGGATATGAAATTATGAATTAGTACTTAGGTCGGTCCAAGTAGCTATTCAGAAACTCTGGCATTGAAGCGTGCAAGTCTTAAAGCTGTCAAGTTACAAGATCCTTGCCAGTGGTGGGTTTCAAAAATTTTTGGGAACCTCTTCTGTAGGTGTGGCCTGCTTTCCGGGTCCACTGGTGGAACCTCTTCTAACCGGTTCGGTAGATTTGACGAACCAGTTCTACCGAATAGGTGCGAACTGGTAGGAACCCACCTCTGACCTCAACCCTTTCCTAAGAGGTCAGTAAAGGGGGCGTGCCTAAGCGCACCAGCGTGCCTAACATCCCTCCCTACTGTCCCCATTTATTCGTACCCATTTCCTTTGTCCATGTCCATGTTTATACTTATACCTGTTACCTTGTTCAACAAACTAATTAAATAAAAAATAATAAATTCAGTTTCTACATGGCCGCCCAACTCCACTAAGTGACTCTTGGCTGAAATGAGGGGGTTCATTAAACTACAATTCCCAACCTTGCCCAGTCTGAGAAATCAAACAGCAGATGAAACTGAACGCTTAGCGTTTTCCAAGCATTCTGCTCACATAGTGAATAGACAGTTAGCTCCGGAAAGCTTGTAAACCCCTCTCCTTGATTGATTTTATGTTTTGCTACAAAACCCTCTGAAGCCAAAGGAGGCAATAACACTGATAGCGTCAGGAAGCAAAAAAAAAAAAAAGATGGAGTCAGATAAAGCAGCGAATGCAGGATGATCAATGGAGTGGGTGTTCATCTTATTTACAAGGCTGTAACCAGGCAGTTCAGAAAACAGGAAGCAACCACCATCACTCAAAGAAAAAGATTATTTAAGAGCATCTGGGACGCCGCCAGGCTTCCGCCCCCTGCGGGGGGAAAAACAGTGAGTAAGAGGCTTGCAGCAATGAAACCATTCTCTTGTGACATTCAAGGGATAAAGACCAGGCAGGGCATCACCAGACATCACAATAAGGCCAAAGTTTTGGATGGCACAATGAAACCAGCATCTTCTGCTGAATCGCCGTAAATCGCGTCCTTCAGATCACTCATTCTTGCTCTTCAGCAGTGTCAGCTGCAAATAAATCAGGGGAATTTCCCCTCTCCGCGTGGGATTTAAGGATGCTCTCCTTTTGAAGCTAAGGTTTTACCCCCAAAAAGCCAATCTTAAGCCCAGAAGAAGCTCTTCTTCTCCATGGGGACATGACCCAACATTGCAAGCTTGACTCTTCAATATCCCTATTGAAATCTTTTGCAGTTCTTTTTGTGCTTAGAGGACGCCAGGTTGGCCTTAATTTATTAGAAGACATGAGTAGATTCTTAACTAAGCCTTTCCGTATGGATCACACTAAGAAAATGAAAGCCTTCCCAGGAAAATCAGTAAATGCAAGGATAATCTACTTTATCCACAACCTACTTTCTGGAGGAAGTTGAGAAAAGCAGTTGTAAAGTCAGACGTGTTGATAATGTCAGGTCAACCGAAGTTTACAGAATAATGAGCCATCTATTGAGCCTCTCAAAAACTCTTGGCCAAAAAAGGGTACCATTAATGGAGGTTTAGTTTAGTTTAGTTTATTGTCATTGCACATCGTACATCAAAATGAAATGCCATCTTCAGTGTATGTTATAAGTATAAAAATAAAAACACAAACACACATCCTTCACATTCTATATAATTAAAATTGAAAACCTGATATTGCATTAATATTGTACTATCCGTAGAATTCAGTGTGGTTACTGCCCTGGGATAGAAGCTGTTTTTTAGCCTATTTGTCCTTGTTTTTATTATCCTGTACCGTCTGCCAGATGGTAATAGTTCAAAAAAAAAAAAAGGGTGTGCCCAGGATGAGATGGATCTTTAAGAATGTTTTGAACTTTCTTAAGGCAGCAGGAGCTCTAAAGCTCTTCCAAAAAGGGGAGAAGGCAACACATGATCCTCTGGGCAATGACATTGACCCTCTTAAGTCCAAATGGCCCCGGTTCCGTAAGGTTTTGAGGACCCTGAAGCCTTGACTGGGTCCTCCAGAGATTTTGGCCATGAAATTGACTTCTGCTGCTGATATGGCTTTTATTTTGGAACATGGTTATTTTAATCAGGTGTCATGGGTTTCTGTGGTGATTTGATCTACATGTGTTCCCTAGAGTGTCTGCTTCAAAATGGGCAGTTCTCTAAGTTATAAAGACATCTTAAATACACAAATCAATAAAATACGATTCAAGTCGTCAATGTAGTTGAGTTTCACATATTCCTGATGTATGCTTTGGGATAGATGAGCCTGGCCAATTGTGGCTTATTCTACACTGTAGTAAGCCCACAAATGAGTGGAATGGATCTGTAAGTTGATACTGGCTTAGCTTTAAGACCTGTTAGGTTAGGGAAGTTGAGCTAATATGAAAGTAGAGGAGTTAGATGGGAAAGGAAGGGAAACTGAGCTGGAATTTACAGTTGGATCCAGAGACATTTTAGAAGATTATTGCTTTAGGTAATGAAGACTGGAATAGCATATCTTATTGTTTGTAAGGGAGATTTTTATTTCATTTATTTGCTCGTAGGCAGCATGTTTCCTTCCATCCTGTAAGTACTACTGTTTCCACCCACCCCAGCAGCCGACTAGCCTGCAGGTCTTGTGCCAAAGCTGAAGTGGAGGATCAAATGGAACGAAAATGAGAATATAATGGATCAGATTGAGAATAATATTACAGCATCTCAATTTAAATTATGAGCATGACAAAGGAAATTTTTCCCTCTTGCTGTGGAAGAAAGAAGAAAATATTAAGGATAATAGGGGTTTATGGGGATGATTCTAGAATAAATAGTCTTTTTGAAGCTGTCATTTTTTAGGTTTCAGTTCTTCTCTCAACCTTGGTGCTCTCTAGGAGCAATATCCACAGTTTATCTATCAGCATGGCATTTCCAGTGGAGGCTGGGGATTATGGTCATTGAATCCCATTACAATTTTTCTAGAATAGTGTGTTGTTTTCAGAAATATCACCACGATTAAGCAGGATAGATTCTGTGCAGACCTCCACACCCAGCAAGTGGGGACCTCAGCCTTAATAGGTACAGGTCACATCTGTAGAAACAGCTGTAAATGAATTTTGAATATTGCACATGCAGGTTTTTGAAAGATGTATTCTATTTTTATTTTTTTTAAGAAAGAGCTTATCCTCATAGGCAGAGGTCTTTGTAAAGAGGAGGAAAATAACTTCACCTTAAAAAAGATGTGAGTGAAAGTGAAACTTTGAGAATGAATCACCAGTCTTGAAATAAACAGGACTGGATGAGTTCCTCACTCAAGAGGGGAGAAGACCCAAGCTCCAGGTTGCTTTTAAATCTACCTCTTTATTGTTGTCTAGTTTTGGATTGAAATGGGTGGGGATGGTTGACAATCCAGGATGAGGTAATGGATTTGTAAGTTTGCCAGGTTCACAACTGTTTATCAAAACAATATTTTCCAAACTGTCCTGTTGATGGGAGTGCCGTCTCAGTATTAATACAACACGGTGGGATTGGCTTGGAATTTTCCAGCAATCTGATTGTAAGTGAAGATAAGAGGAAATTTGCACATCCTTCACATTCTCTGTTTAGATGAAGATCAGATATTATCAGTGGGGGAGGGGGGTTACCGGTTCAGACCGGTTCAGCTGAACCGGTAGTGGTTTGGCGGCCTGGGGCGCTGGAATCGGCAGCGACCAATGCCTGCCATGCCCCTGAAGTGGTTTTCCAGGCCATCTTGTTTTTCGCTTCTGCGCATGCACAGAGCAATTTTTATTGCACTGCACATGCGTGCACAGGCGCGCCCATGAGCAAACCGGCAGTAGTGGATGTTATCATAAAAATAATTGATGTGTTTGTGTGTTTCAAGGTGCCCACAAAGTCTTCTCCAGACCTCGAAACTCTCTCTTAAGACATACTTTCTCCAGCATTTCCCAACATCATGGAACACAGAATAATTACCCGTCATGATTGCTCATCACAGCTGCATTCGCCCGACACATTAAACTTGGCTACTGAGTTGACCCAGGTTGGCACAATATATCCATTTGCTTGTTCATTTCTAATCTTTGTAGATTGCCGCAGTGAAGACAATATCAACCACGGAGCAAGAAAAAACAAAGCAATGGAAGTTCAAATAGCATACCAACCAAGATAAAGCACTCCTAGTCAGTCAAGAAAGTTCAAAGTGGAATATTTTAACTGACTTGCAGAACGCAATGAGGAAGGATGTGAATCAGTTTGGCCTAGTTGTGAAGGCACCAGGCTAGTCCTATTTTAGGCATGAAAGCTCAGCTGGATCCTTTTGGGGTGGGGGTTCTATTCTGACCAAGGCTTCAAAAGAACATGAAGCAGACTCCTTGTCCTGGCAAAAAAACCTTTTATTAATTTACAGTGAATTCTGCTCATTCACAGCCAGCAAAGTCTTTCAAAGGAGGATTTACAGTCACAGAACTTATCTGGCTTGGAGAGCTGACAGGCCGATATCTGCAGAACTTGGCAAGGAGTCTCGGAAAGTCACAAACCAATTAAGCGAACCAATTGTCTCCTGCAAACTCCACTCCCTTTCGCTCCTCTTTTGTTTCCTCTGGGAGAGCCATTCATCGTCAACCTGTGGCCTTACTCCCAAGTCAACCCTTGTTCTTTAGCTGTTCCCTTCGTCTGGCAATTCTGCACATGCAAACACTGGGAACAGGCTCCAGCTGTTCATCTGTCTGACTCTGAAGGCAGCTGATAACTGACATACGGCTCTGGCCCACTCTCTTCCTCTGACACAGAGCCCTCCTCAGAGCCTTCTCTAAAGGACTAGCCCATGTTCCTCCCCAACCTCCTCAATGTCCGAATCTGTTGCCAGCTCTGCTGGCTGCTGGCGGGCCACAACAGGTTCTCACTGACCTCTTTCCATGATGTTGGACCAGATAGGTAGAATCAATTTTGGTAAGAGGGTGCTTGATGTAACATGGTGCTGGGGAATTCTGGGAGTTGAAGTCCACATATCTGGCAGCTGCCAAATTTGAGAAATGCCGGTTTAGACTCGGACAACAATCCCTCAAGGCTGAATGGTTGAACCCTTTAGTGCTAGTTTTAGATGCTGGAACCAGCATCCCATCTGCCTTGTCACCACAAACCTCGTGCAATTATGACACAATCGTTAATCATTGCCTGTTCTGGTTGTGGGGTGTTTTTTTTTAACGCCAGCTGCATCCTTTTTGTCTTGCAGGGCAAATGCAAAGAACGTTAAGTTTCCTGTCCTCAAAAACTGATGACAATAACCCACCCATGAGGCTCTGCTTTAAAGAGACCAGATTGAAAAGGACATGGGGTTGTGCAAACACCACGGGGAATTTTCCTGCCGGTTCTCATTTCTAGTAAGAGTTGAGTTTGGAATTGTTGACGGTCTAAAATATCCACTACTTTGTTTTCTCCTCAGATCGGCTCATGTGATCTCCTTTTTTTTCCTCTTTCTGTTCTGTATTTCACTTCTGCATCATCCCCTCCCCTCACCAAAGGGATGGCTAAGATGTGGAAACTGTCTTCCTTTTCTTCGATGAACTTTTGGAAGGAGAAAAATTGCAACAGATTCACTTCCTCTACTTGATTTGGAGTAGTAACTGAGTCAAAAGTTCCCTCCCAGTAGCCTTAATGACCATTTAAATTGTTCGCTAGGAGTGTTTTGCATTATGATAGATTTGTTTAGTCATATATTAACTTCTTAAATGGCCACATCTGCTTTCTAAAGATAGAAGGCCACAGATTAATACTAATCTGTTGCATCTCGGGAAAAATATTTTTAATTGAATGGGTTTTAGAGAGTGTCAAATTTTTCAACTTTCAATTTTCAAAAGTCTAGTCGTTCCTAGGGGCGGCGCTCATCTCCATTTCAAAGCCAAAGAGCCAGCGCTGTCCGAAGACGTCTCCATGGTCATGTGGCCGACATGACTAAATGCCGAAGGTGCACTGAACATTGTTACCTTCCCACCAAAAGTGATTCCTATTTTTCCTACTTGCATTTTTTACATGCTATCAAACTGCTAGCTTGGCAGACGCTGGGACAAGTAACAGGAGTTCACCCAGTTACGCGACACTAGGGATTCGAACCGCCGAGCTACCGACTTTTCGATCGACAAGCTCAGCATCTTATCCACCGAACCACCGTGTCCCACCATATAATTTTTACTTTACTCAAAAAGTGAACTCCACTCACACAGAGGCAGCCTAAAAGGTCATTAACTTGATTTAAACAAGGTTCAAATTGCCCCCATTAAAATTCAAATTGCCTCCCTGTGGGGTGTGGGCCCCATGTTAGGAACCACTGAGCTAAACTGAATACACACAAACTACATTGTAAACTAGTATGATATGTGAAATCCTACACTCTATGCTTTTTTTAAATCAAGTGGCATCCATTCTACGACTGCTTTCTTTCAGCTGCCATCAGTTCTTGCTATGTTGCTTGCTATATTTTATCCCCTTGATAAAAAGCAATAGCAATAGCAATAGCAGTTAGACTTATATACCGCTTCATAGGGCTTTCAGCCCTCTCTAAGCGGTTTACAGAGTCAGCATATTTCCCCCAACAATAATCCGGGTCCTCATTTTACCCACCTCGGAAGGATGGAAGGCTGAGTCAACCCTGAGCCGGTGAGATTTGAACAGCCGAACTGTAGATCTACAGTCAGCTGAAGTAGCCTGCAGTGCTGCATTTAACCACTGCGCCACTTTGGCATCCACAAAAGAGACCTAAAACAGGATGAATCGACAACATCAGCAAGTATTGCAGGCCCAGCTGGCAAAAGCAAGCTCAGGACCGTATGGGTTGGAAACATACGGAAGAGGCTTCATCCTGCAGTGGACAAACAAGGGTTAAAATGATGATGATGATGATGATGATGATGATGATGATGATGATGATCCTATGTTCACAACATTACACATACGCCTTATAACTTACCATGATTTAAATGTGCTTTGTCAAGAAATTATCATGAACTAAACGTGTTATTATTTTTTGTCTTTCAAATGAAGATTATATTCCATTTGAAAAAAGCAAATCTTTTTATGAGTACATCAAATTTTGACTTTCTAGCTAACATCTTCCATCGATCAAAACATCTGTGCATCAGGATCGGAGCAAGTCTTATAAAGATCTCTAAGAAAAGTGATGTTTTAGTCATGTCAGCTAAGGAAAGATGAAACTGATGGATGGAGACTAATGAAATCAGAGTAACAATTTCGGCCTTCACTTTGTTGAGTGAGGTTCACCACATATTATTGTCTGGGTTATTAGCATCCTGAAGCACAGATATAGAGGGTTGTTTGGGGTTAATATAGCTGCCCAGAGGCTCAAAAGCTGCACACTGCATGGGTGGAATAAAGCTGTTACCGTACGTTCCGTTAAGGCAAGTGTTAACCAGGTTAATCTCAGATTGTGTCTTCTTAAGAAACCCACCACCAAAATATCATGTAACATGCATGTCTGCCTTCTCTGAATTTACTTTCTGGCATGGCTCATGAAACGAGCTAAGGCATAACCCAGATCAGGGATGTCCAGAGGAGGGAATGAAAGGAGTTAAGGTGATGTGGGAGAAGAGAAGACAGACCTGGGAGGGGAGTTAAGCACATCATCAGCTTGGAATTGTTACATTGCCACAAATGCTCCAAGTGCAATCCCTCTTGAATTCCGTTGACCCTTATCTGGCACTGATTCAGAGTTGAGCTTTAGTTCACTAGATTCTTGTGTGTACGCTTGAGCTATAGATCTTCTGAACTACTACTTAACATATATGATCTTGATCCTTTGCGCCTGACAGATAGTAGTTGCAGGTGAAAAAGGTGCTGTCAGGCCTGCAACCATCTTTTTGGGGGGGTCTTTGGCCTGCCATACTTTCCATTATTCTGCTATACATTTTCTATTGTGGGAAAATGGAAGGGGGGATTGTGAGGAGTCACAATACTATGTAGCCATAACAAAATTCTTTCTAGAAAGCCAAGGTCATCCTTTGTCTCTGCACCTCTGCACCTGAGTGGAATTGGATAGGTGGAAGCTGCCAGCATGGCAGTGAGAGGTTGGGCCATGTGATGGGCTTGTAGGTGTGGGGGCAAGAGCTTGAACTTTCAACTGGGTGGGGAAAACTGGGAAGCCTTCAGATTCGAGTTTTCCCAGATGTGCCAATATGGCTCTCTTAATAAATTGGAACTTTGAGGAATCCATTGCCTTGGACTCTGATTTACTTCTGGATGCTATTTGGAACCCTGACAGATACAGGGCTTCGGTCACATAATTGTGGACCCTCCCTTGGCTTTTTGGACTCGTCTCTGTGGATGCCCCAGATCTAGGTCTTTGGTTTTTATTTCCCATGTAATGAGAAGATAGCCACTGCTGTTGGTGAACCATGTTGTTAACTTAACAATTGTGGTGATTCATTTGATACCTGTAGCAAGAAAGGTTGCAAAATGCAGCCAAACTCCCTTAACAACTGCCTTGCTTAGCTACAGCAATTTTGGGCTCAATTGCAGTCGTAAGTCAAGGACCACTTGTAAATGACTGCAGTTGGGTTCATGCAGTTAATATATTGAGCCCCCAACTCCCATTAGAGAGCCAAACTTTTTTCTTTAGTTAACTGTGGGAGATATATAGGTAGTCCTCAAACATACGACCACAATTAATCCCTAATTTTCTGCTGTTTGACTAAGACATTTGTTAAGTGAGCTTTGCCCCATTTTACAACCTTTCTTGCCACGGTTGTTAAGTGAATCACTGCAGTTGTTAAGTTGGTAACAGGTTGCTAAGTGAAGCCAGCTTCCCCAATGACTTTGCTTGTCGGAAGGTCACAAAAGGGGAGTCACATGGCCCTGGGGATATTGCAACCGTCATAGATATGAACCAGTTGCCAAGATCTGAATTTCGATCACATGACCTTGGGGATGCTGCAACAGTCATCACTAAATGAACCGTTGTAAGTCAAGGACTACCTGTGTTTGTCAACTAACAATTTAGGAGTCATCTAGGCTGGTGTGAAAGCAAGGCCGCCCCCCCCCCCCCGGGTTAAAGGGCCGCCTTTAGCTTTCCACTCTTAAATAAAAGATAATCTATATATAATAGAAGATAATCTATCATGTAAAGAAATACGTTCTTCTCCAGAAATTGATGGGGTTGAGAAGCTGCGACAGACAGCTAATTTAGACCTTGGGTGAACCAGCACTTTGGCCGGCCAAGGTAACATTGAAAGATGAGGAGGGGAAGGAATATCCCTCACTGAGATGAAATGGGGAATAGATCCTCTATCCAATATAGAGATAAGCTGCAATATGGAGAACGGTCATATTGCCAGGAAGAGTCATCTATATACCTTTCATTCATCGTGTGTCAGCAAATAGGAGGAAAGCTTTTAACACTGAAGGAATGCCACACATTGAACACACATACACACACACACACACACACACACACACACGATACTCAAGCTAGGGGAAAAAGTCTTTTGCTTTGGAACAGATCCTGCATGTCAACAATGGAAAGTATTAAAATATGTAACCCCCAAAATCCTGGGTCATTGTATGGCTTTTCCCTCAGGCCTGTCCGTCCGTATGCATCACTCCCTCTCAAGGTGGAAAATGCAAAACTCCAGAAAGGAGAAGAGATAATATATAGGTTTGCATGTAGCTAATCTAGAGACTCAGATGCAAATTCAGCACTAGTGAATTTAAAGATGCCTCATTCTCCTTATGGCACAGGTAAGCTTTGACTTGCTACATGGGCACCAGAATTTCCACAGCTGAGCGAGGCGGTTGCTAAGTGAGATGCGGGCAATTTTATGAGCCTTTTTTTTGCCATGGTTGTTAAGAATCCCTGCGGTCGTTAAGCGCATCCAGCCTTCCTCATCGACTACATCACTACTTACCATGTGACCCTTTGTTTCCACCCGGAAGAACTTTCTCTTTGTCCCTTTTCTGATGTCAGTGATCTTCCCAACATGGCCAACTTCCTGTCAGCCCTTTATGGCCGTCCCCCTCCTTTTGCTGTCCCTGTGGCCATTCCTCTCCTTTGTCAACACGGACGACTTCCTGTCTGTCCCCTGTAGCCAACTCCTTCCTTTTGCAGTGACTTTTGCCAACATGGCTGACTTCCTGTCCTCCCTTTATGGCCATCCCCCTCCTTTTGCTGCCCCTGTGGCCATTCCTCTCCTTTGTCAACACGGCCGACTTCCTGTCTCTCCCCTGTAGCCAACTCCTTCCTTTTGCAGTGACTTTTGCCAACATGGCTGATTTCCTGTCAGCCCACTATGGCTGTTCCCCTTCTTTTGCAGGGATTTTTCCAACATGGCTGACTTCCTGTCCTCCCTTTATGGCCGTCCCCCTCCTTTTGCTGTCCCTGTGACCATCTGCCTCCTTTGTCAACATGGCAGACTTCCTATCTCTCCCTTGTAGCCAACACCTTCATTTTGAAGTGACTTTTGCCAACATGGCTGACTTCCTCTCCGCCCTCCCTGCTGTCCTCCTCCTTTGCAGGGACATTCCCAACATGGCTGACTTCCAGTCCTCCATTTATGACCGCCCTCCTCCTTTTGCTGCCCCTGTGGCCATCTCTCTCCTTTGTCAACATGGCCAACTTCCTGTCTGTCCCCCTGTAGCCAACCCCATCCTTTTGCAGTGACTTTTGCCAACATGGCCGTTCCTATCTGCCCACTATGGCTGTTCCCCTCCTTTTGCAGGATCTTCCATACATAGCTGACTTCCTGTCCTCCCTTTATGGCGCTGAAGGAGTATATGAATCAGTATGAATCTATATTGGCTTCTGCTTATATTATTGTATACTGTCAGAAATTAGTTGTTTTCTAGTCTAGCAAACTGTAACCTTAATACTAGATGGCATTACTGCAAATATTATCTCACTGCTGTGTCTCACTTCTATTCTTGGCTTCGAAGTTAGGGACATTCTTGAAAACATATAAGAAATTGTTACACGGGCCACTTAGATAAAGTAACCAAGCTAGTAGAATTTTTACATGGGAATATCAGGGTCCATAGATAAAGGAACCAAACTAGGGAGTTTTTCTGGCTCATAAATTCTTAAAGCATTCTGCCAAAAAACAACTAATTTCTGACAGTATACAATAATATAAACAGAAGCCAATATAGATTCATATTGATTCATATACTCCTTCAGCGGACCACATCCTTTTGCTGCCACTGTGGCCATCCCTCTCCTGTATCAACATAGATCACTTCCTGTCTGTCCCCCTGCAATCAACCCCCTCCCTTTGCCAACCTGGCCATCTTCCTGTCCGCTCTCTATGGCCGTCCCCGCCCCCCACTTTTGCAATGTTTATCCAGTTATGGCTGACTTTCTGTCCGTTCTCTGCAGCCGTCCTCTTCTTCCTATCACAGTACATCGAGTACTAAACAAACGGCAAGTTCTGGGACAACATTTTCACATCAAAATGCACCAAATTCGAGGAATTTTGAAGCAGTCAAATACCAAGGTACCCCTGTACAAAACCTCGTTTGTTATTGGGGGGGGGGGGTAGGCACACAATTTGTGTGTTCCATCAGGCTGTTGCTTGGGTGCTAACTTCTCTGAAGTTTTGATGCTCTTGTGTTGGGTCCAAAAGCTCTTTAGAGACATTGATATATTGATAGGAAGAACAAACTCGCTAGTGATGAATCTATTTAGAGTTATACATTTACAGGTAGTCCTCGACTTACAACCATTCATTTAGTGGCCATGTGAAATTACAACAGCACTGAGAAAAGTGACTTATTTTGACCGTTATGACCACTCACTGCAGCATCCCTGTGGTCACATGATCAAAATTCAAATGCTTGGCAACTGGCATGTATTTATGACGGTTGCCGTATCTTGTGGTCATATGATCCCCTTTTGAGACCTTCCCATAAATAAAGTCAATGGAGAAGCCAGATTCACTTAACAATCATGTTACCAACTTAATAACTACAATGATTCATTTAACAGCAATGGCACGAAAGGGCGTAACATTGGCAAAATTAACTTAGCAACTCTCTTTTTGCTTAGCCACAGAAATTTTAGGCTCAGTTGTAGTCCTAAGTTGAGGACTAACTCTATAGCAGAAAAAGTATACCGCAGTCTTTAAAAAAAAAAAAGTAACAGAAAATGAATGTTCCCAGCACTTCCCTATTGGGCCCCAGTGGGAGGCAATTGAAACAGGCTGGTAAAAAACACAGTTGTACAACCATCCATTCTTCCCTAATTTGTGCAATTTTCTACAATAGGCCACATGTTTCTGGAGGAGCCACTTCCCTTGTTTGCTACATTCGCTAACTTCTCCATCAGCTGTCGCACACCAATTTAAAAAGCCGAGGAGATGATTCCTCTCCATTTACTGGCATATTAGAAAATGAAAAAATCACTCTGCAATCTCTTTTTGCTTGCTCAGAATTGCTCTTTGTCAGACATAATATACAGCAGCAGGATGCCACACAAGACATTGTGGGTGTATCAATGACAGAGTATTATATGGTGTGGGCCAGACGACATGCTCGGTCTAAGTATAAAATGGCAGAGGTTGAAGCTACAAATAACTTGGTAAGTGTTCTGAAGAATGGCCGTTGCATGTCACGCTAACTAAAATCGCTGACGGAATCCGAGACAGTTCCAAAAGGCAGTCACTGTTTCCCAACAAAAGAGGGTCTCAGAGCTTTTGGGTCTCCTTGGCTGATGTCATCAAGATCCTGAAATATCACTGCTGAGTTTGCAAGCAGCCGCGTTATTTCTCTGCCCTATATTGTAAAGGAAGTCATGCGAAGCTGTGTCATGCAACCATTTCCCCAAATGGGAAACTGCACTGGGATGATGCTTCACAAAGTCGAGGGAGTGAGGTAGGAGTTTACAATGTTATAAGGCAAAAGAAAAATTAAACTTCTGCCTGCATTGATTTGGCCCTAATAAAGGAGAATAAAGATGCTGACATTGTCGATCAGAAAGGTCGGCAGTTTGGTGGTTTGAATCCCTAGCGTCGCGTTATAGAGTGAGCTCCCGTTATTTTTCCCAGCTTCTGCCAACCTAGCAGTTCATATGCAAGTATGCCGGCCACATGACCACAGACACATCTACGGAGAGCGCTGGCTCTTTGGCTTAGAAATGGAGATGAGCACCACCTAGAGTCGGGAATGACTAGCATACATGTGTGAAGGCTTTACTTTTTAAAGGAGAATATTTGTATCTCAGGGTTGAAATGAGGGCTCATTGGTGCTCTCTGAGATTGCTTGTTTTCTGGCAGATGTTTCATTACCCAAACTAGATAACATCATCAGTGCTGATCAGAAACATCAAACTAAGTAACATTTCCATCATCTTGATTGAAGGCTTCACTTCTGTTTGTTTGCAACTATGGCACATATATATATATATATATATATATATATATATATATATATATATATATATATATATATATATATATATATATATATATATATATATATATATATATATATATATATATATACATACATATATACATATATATATATATATAAATGTTTTTTTATTTGTGCTGATAAATAAATAAAGGGAGACTAGTATAGATCTATTTCAAGCTATTTAGCTCTCATCAGCTAGCCATACCCTTACTGGGATTTGAATATATATATATATATATATATTTAAAGTCACAACCCCTGGTATGCCCAAATATGGGAGGAAGGTCACACTTCCACTCTCTGTCTTCGGCTCGTCACAAGAGACCATCCAGACAGAAACCCAATATTTTTTACTGTTGCCTTTTTGTTACATTTGTTATATTTATGCTGATAAATAAATAAAGGGAGACTAGTATAGATCTATTTCAAGCTATTTAGCTCTCATCAGCTAGCCACACCCTTGTTGGGAATCGAACCTGTGCTCTATTGCCTCTTAGGCAGATGTGTTACCAGGGGTTGTGACTTTAAATATATACCTCTCACCCTGGCTGGCTGATAAGGAGTCGAGCTCTGTAGCTCAATGGTTAACACATCTGCCTAAGAGGCAATAGAGCACAGGTTCGATTCCCAACAAGGGTGTGGCTAGCTGATGAGAGCTACATAGCTTGAAATAGATCTATACTAGTCTCCCTTTATTTATTTATCAGCATAAATATAACAAATGTAACAAAAAGGCAACAGTAAAAAATATTGGGTTTCTGTCTGGATGGTCTCTTGTGACGAGCCGAAGATAGAGAGTGGAAGTGTGACCTTCCTCCCATATTTGGGCATACCAGGGGGTTGTGACTTTAAATATATACCTCTCACCCTGGCTGGCTGATAAGGAGTCGAGCTCTGTAGCTCAATGGTTAACACATCTGCCTAAGAGGCAATAGAGCACAGGTTCGATTCCCAACAAGGGTGTGGCTAGCTGATGAGAGCTAAATAGCTTGAAATAGATCTATACTAGTCTCCCTTTATTTATTTATCAGCATAAATATAACAAATGTAACAAAAAGGCAACAGTAAAAAATATTGGGTTTCTGTCTGGATGGTCTCTTGTGACGAGCCGAAGACAGAGAGTGGAAGTGTGACCTTCCTCCCATATTTGGGCATACCAGGGGGTTGTGACTTTAAATATATACCTCTCACCCTGGCTGGCTGATAAGGAGTCGAGCTCTGTAGCTCAATGGTTAACACATCTGCCTAAGAGGCAATAGAGCACAGGTTCGATTCCCAACAAGGGTGTGGCTAGCTGATGAGAGCTAAATAGCTTGAAATAGATCTATACTAGTCTCCCTTTATTTATTTATCAGCATAAATATAACAAATGTAACAAAAAGGCAACAGTAAAAAATATTGGGTTTCTGTCTGGATGGTCTCTTGTGACGAGCCGAAGACAGAGAGTGGAAGTGTGACCTTCCTCCCATATTTGGGCATACCAGGGGGTTGTGACTTTAAATATATACCTTTCACCCTGGCTGGCTGATAAGGAGTCGAGCTCTGTAGCTCAATGGTTAACACATCTGCCTAAGAGGCAATAGAGCACAGGTTCGATTCCCAACAAGGGTGTGGCTAGCTGATGAGAGCTAAATAGCTTGAAATAGATCTATACTAGTCTCCCTTTATTTATTTATCAGCACAAATGCAACACAAATGTAACAAAGGCAACAGTAAAAAATATGGCTTTCTGTCTGGATGGTCTCTTGAGATGAGCCGATAGACAGAGAAAGGAAAGCAGTATGCTTCCTCCCATATTTGGGCATACCAGGGGGTTGACTTTAAATATATACCTCTCACCCTGGCTGGCTGATAAGGAGTCGAGCAATTTTGTGTCACAACCCTGGTATGCCCAAATATGGGAGGAAGCATACTGCTTTCCTTTCTCTGTCTATCGGCTCATCTTAAGAGACCATCCAGACAGAAAGCCATTATTTTTACTGTTGCCTTTGTTACATTTGTGTTGCATTTGTGCTGATAAATAAATAAAGGGAGACTAGTATAGATCTATTTCAAGCTATTTAGCTCTCATCAGCTAGCCATACCCTTATTGGGATTTGAACCTGTGCTGTATTACATATTAGGCAGTTGTGTTAGCCACTAAGCCACAGGTTCTCCTCCTTTATCAGCTGAGTGATATGCCTTGCTGCCTTGCTGGTGGAACCACTGGCAGCCACAATATATCTACCTGCTTGTCCCACCATGAGTGAGACTAGCTTAAGCGATTGTTAGTGACATCACCATTGAAATAATATTTTCCTCCTTACTCGGCCACCACCCAAGAGCTGTGACATCTCTCTTCTTTGGGAAAAAAGTCTGGAGCGCAGAGATTGGAAACAGAAGCAATCCGATAGGATCAGGATCATTAGCAATGGACGGCATCAGCCTGAGGCTGGTGTAGCTTTTGACCAGCTTGAGAATGAACTGGGAGCAGTTCAGCCTGGCAGCTGAGATGGATCTGGAGACCAGTCTTGGATTGGATTGAGACTCTATAGCAAGAGTGTCGAACCTTGGCAACTTTAAGACCTGTGGACTTCAACTCCCAGAATTCCCCAGCCAGCTGAGTAATTCTGGGAGTTGAAGACCACAGGTCTTAAAGTTGCCAAGGTTGGGCACCCCTGCTTTATAGAAACTGATTTTGTACCAGCATGCGGGCACTATTTTATGCATTAAGGTTGCTGCGAATATGGCAGGGCATCTGCTGTCTTGGAGAGAGCAATATCATGGCTATCATCCCCTAAATATTTATTTTATTTTTTTAAACTTGTCAAACTGGTTTGAAACAGAAATAGGCTCATCATTCTTGGCAGAGGAGAACGTCAAGGTTTTGTATGTGAGCAGGTGTGCGGTTTTTCTCCCCCGTGGAATTCAAAACGTCATAACATTAAAACAACACAGCTGGAAAACACAATGGTTTAGTGTTGGCTCCATGCCTTGCTTGGCACATAAGCATGTTTTTTTTAATAGTATAAACATGGTTGGCATGTTTGATACTAGAAATGAACAAGGTGTCCATAAACACATTTCTTCAACTTGTATGAGTGAAATTGACTGTGTGTGTTAAAGGACAGAAACTGTACAAATCTTCAGCTTTGGACATTTTCATGCAATGCCAAGTCACAGTTTGATTAATTGTGATTTAATAACTCTTGGCACGGGCCATACCCCATGCCATATCATCAAATCATTATTTACCAACTACGTTGGCTGGATTGATGTAATATGATGATGTTATCCGTTCAGTCATGTCTGGCTTTTGGCAATTCTATGAAGCCCAAATTTAACCATAGTTTACATCCTGTTTCATGCCATGGGCAAAGTTATAAGCCATGGCAGATGGGTCAAGTCCATGCCATACAGGAAGGCAAGCCAGCATTTGAACCCAGGGTGCTGAATGAACTCAACTGCATAATAAGGGATCCAGACCCCGGAAAAGTGGGTCAATTAAATAACCCTAACCCAATCGGGTATCTTATTAGATATTTGGGGATGGGGGAGGTTGAGGGTGGCCAAATTTCTGTTTTCACAAAAAACTGCCAAGGTGGTATAATGCCCCCAAGTTTTCTCACATCAGACTTGGAGAAGGCAGCATCTGCAACTTGGCGCCTGCCAGCTGGGCTCCCTTTTAGCTCCCAGAAACCTCCCTCTAGTTGGGAGTTGCTCATCCAAAGGGCACCAGGTTGGGAAAGGCTCAGTTGGATGCAGGCCGCAGAGGCAGCCAGCGCTGGAGAAATGACTGTAGAATATCTGTAGCCCAGAGTTGGCATCAGGGGTCCTTGATGCTCTCTGAGTTTGCTTGTTTTCTTGCAGACTTCTCATTACCCAAACAAGGTGACATCATCAGTGCTGGAAGGGAGTGGGGCGTGCAGGGAGAAGGAGGAGGATAGCAATAGCAATAGCAGTTAGACTTATATACCGCTTCCTAGGGCTTTCAGCCCTCTCTAAGCGGTTTACAGAGTCAGCATATCGCCCCCACAGTCTGGGTCCTCATTTTACCCACCTCGGAAGGATGGAGGGCTGAGTCAACCCTGAGCCGGTGAGATTTGAACCACCGAACTGCAGATAACAGTCAGCTGAAGTGGCTGCAGTACAGCACTCTAACCACTGCGCCACCACGGCTCTCATAGGAGGGGGAGAGGGAGGAGAAGGACACCTATGGTCTTCTCTGAGCTTTGTTGTTTTCTTGCAGACTTCTCATTACCCAAACTAGGTAACATCATCAGTGCTGGAAGGGAGTGGGGTGTGCAGGGAGAAGGAGGAGGAGGAGAAGGACACCTAGGAGAAGGAAGAGGAGGAGGAGGACAACTGTGAGGTCTTTGATGCTCTCCCAGCTCGCTTGTTTTCTTGCAGACGTCCCATAACCCAAACCAAGTAACACCATCAGCCCTAGCATTTTATCCGACTAGGCTTAGTCTGGCGACGTTAGCATCCTCAGGCCAGCACTGATGCTCTTAAGCTAGTTTGGGTCACGAAACGTCTGGCAGAAAACAAGCAAGCTCGGAGAGCACCAAGGACCCCGTCCCCCATCCTTCCAACGACGTCCTGTCCCCCTAGCAGCCTCCCCCCTCCGCCCCCACGCTCGGGGAAGGGGGTCTCCTCCACCCCCACCCCCAGCTCCGCAACAGCGGCAACTGCAGTCCCTTGCAACTTCTTGTTGGTGCTTGCGCGCAAAGTTTGCCGAGGGCTTCGGAGGGGCGCCCCAAGCGGCGGCGTTTCGAACCCAGGACTTTTCTTCGCTCCCTCCCCTTGCAAGTTACAACCGCCCCCCCTCCCTGTCGGCTCCGCCTTTTTTGCCTTTTGCCTTGCCCTGCCTCGGCTTTTGCCTGCGAACCGGCTCTGCGGTGGGAAGCCGGGGTGGGAAGAGAGCGAGCGCGTCCGTGCGCGGAGATGGAGCCGCCCCGAGGCGCGTGAAACTGGCAGCGGCGGTGGGGAGCGGGGTGGGGGTGGCCCGGCAGCGGTGCTTCTTCCTTTCATTTTCGGCGTGCAAGAAAAGCCGCCGCCCGTCGGATCCCTCGGCCTTTTTCGGGCCGGCCAATTGGGGAGAGACGGGGTGGAAGCTGGTCGGCTGGCTCCTTCCACCTCCCGACCATGGAAGATGTGAGTAATGCGAGGGTTTGTTTACGAGGCATGTTTTTGAAAAGGGGTCCGGAGTTGAAACAAAGTTTTAAGTTTCCAGTCCTGTGCGTGGCTTTCCTTGCTTAAGAAAAAGGGGGGAGAGTTTTTTCCCCAAATCCGGGAGCTGCCCCCCTTTCCTCTCCAGCCTTTAAAAAAAAAATGATTTTAAACCCAGACTTTGTTTTTGCTCCGAAGTTTAAACTTGGGTGAGTTTTAAGCCAAGGGGGAAGGAAAGGGTCTTTTAAGTTTTGTGTTGTGTTTCTGGGCTGGGAAGAGTTGATGAAGAGGGAGGATGGATGGAGGCCCTTGGCGGGGTGTGTGTGTGTGTGTGTGTGTGTGTTGGGGGGGGGGAGTGGGGGAGGAAAGAGAAGCGAAATGGGCCTTTTCTTCCTGCCTGCCAAGATTGCAGAGGACACGAAGCGGGAGG
Source organism: Thamnophis sirtalis (assembly GCF_051295495.1). Taxonomy (NCBI): domain Eukaryota; kingdom Metazoa; phylum Chordata; class Lepidosauria; order Squamata; family Natricidae; genus Thamnophis; species Thamnophis sirtalis. Next base: position 14,953,550 of record NW_028261382.1, on the reverse strand, counting down.
GAACGCTGAAGAAAAAAGCAGTGGAGAAAAAAGGCTGGGAAGGTTTGTTTTCCTGCGGGGGGGGGGCATCAGCCTGGGAAATAGGGGAGGAGAGGGCGGGCCGTGCGAGGGAGTGGGGCCATTGAGTTCTCTGATAGCCCCCAAAGTTGATAAAATATGAGCTGGGAAAGACAGGAAAAGTTTTGCTTGTCTGGCTGGGAGATGCTCCAAGTTCCTTGCAAAGGAGTAAGACAGTTTGAGAGGTTAATCCCTTTTATTTTGGGGGAGGGATGGATTGGGGTTCAAACCTAGGCCTGTGTTTTGGGCAGGTAAGCCACCAGCAAGTAACTCTTCACCTTTAGTAAATTGGGAAAAGTGACCGGGATGTGGAGTATGGATTGACTAGCTCTTGTGGGAATGCCGTGAAGAGTGGTTGGGGAGCCCTAAACCAAAGCCCTAGGGCACCCCCAGGGACTCAACCTGCCTTCCCTCCCAGCAGTTTCTGTCCCATTCAATCCTGTCTTTTTGCATTCTCTTTCAGTCCTTCAGCTACCCTGGCTGTGTGTGTGTTCATATAGGGCACCTTCACCTGTGTTTAAAATAATCATGGTTTATTCATTGAATCTCATTTCCTGCATTTGTGCATAAATGATGTACCCAGTAGCCTAATTTGCAAAATAATACAATCATGATAATAATAATCATAAGGGAGCCAAACTAACCCACCTTTGGAATGTGGCATAAACGCAGCCTGTCGGTTTGCTATTTTCTTTCTTGCACGGATGTGGAAGGGGGGGTTGGACTAGATGACCTCTTGAATTACCATCTAACATTCCAAAGATCCATTAAGACAGAGAAGAAATATAGATGTGTGAAGTGCTGGACTTGGGGGAAATTATGGAGCCTCGGATTCACACAGTCTGTGATCCAGTACTTAACAGCATTTCTATGTCCTTTGCTCTAGGATGCCAGCTGTTTAGGTAGCCCATTAAAATAAAATTGTGGCATCCTTTCTCTGTACTTCAGATGCCCATGGAGGTTAGGGGTTGCCACAGTTAAATGGCTGTGCCCAAAAACCAGAGGTAAAGCAACCTAAAGGACCTTTTTCTATTAGAGTTCCCATCTGCTTTCTCTGCTGAGATCTGTAGCTCAGAAACAGTAGTGAGGGGGGATGTATGCAAATCTGCCACTTCTGATTGAACAATTTACTACTCAACTCAGCTTTTGATTTAGAAGATGCTCCTCGTCATCCTTTGCCAGTTGCCTTAGAAAGCTTGGGAGGGTGAAAAAAATAATGCATCGATTTAAATCTGCATTTCTGCAAAAAAGAAAACAAATCTGTGTTGCTATCTTTTCTAGAAGCAATTCTAGAAGGAAGCCTGGTCTAGAATCAGCGGCAAGGGGAAGATAAGGAGGTCTGTTTTCTATTAAGCTGATTGACTCTAATGAGACTGAAATGACTTGTGGGAAAGGGATGTGAGGAATAGACCAGGATAACCAAGCAGAGAGCTTCTGGCTTAGCATATCATGGGAACCTGGTTGAATGTAGTTTATTCAGGAACTTTTACCAACTTTTATCAACGCAACTCATGGCACACATTTGTTCCCATTTCCTGAATTGTGACTGTTGTCCGGCTGCGCTGATGTTGCAAAAATAGAACTTATAGATGGAAAACTCCAAAGAGTTTGTTTCAGTCGCATCATTTTATTTTATTTTTATCGTTTGCATGGGAATATTATAGAACAAGCGGTCCTTGTCCTGCAAATAGAATTCCGTTCTTTTCCAAAGAATTTCCAGCATCTTTTGTGCTTCTGAATCTGAACTCACCCCCCCCCCCCATGGAGAGCAAACCATTCCTGTCCTTGACCTTAAGAGTTTAAATGATTCATTTGTGTCTCTTTTATTATTATTATTATTATTTTTAGTTCTGTGTCCCCTGGTCCCCTGTTTTTTTTCTTTTTCTTTTGCTTAACAACTCTTGTCTGTTCAAAGAGGGTCTTGCCTTCTTCTGCCAACAACCTGTTTGCGTTCTTTCTGACTCAGGGCATTTCTATTATCCTGGCACCACGAGTCATTTTTGCCCCCCTCTTCTGCTCACAGGGGCTCTTCCGCACACAGAAAAAAATGGCTTTTCACGAGCCCTTCAGCTGTTCCGCCTTCTCAGATGAGGAAATGGCCCTTTTAATGCTTTATAAGGATATGGCAATGGTAGGGTGTGAATCTGCTGATCTCTCTCTATTGCTCCCTGCCTGCCTCCTGCAGCAGAGAGGAGAAAGGCAGATACTGAAGCTTCCTGCTTAAAAAGATTTGACATTGCTTGAGAAGAGGGAGCTGATCCCAAGAATCTTGAGCTGCAATCGGTAATCCACAGGCAGCTATTACAAGACATATATTTAAACTAGCATATTAATCAATCGGATTAGAGGGACCTTGGAGGTCTTCTAGTCCAACCCCCTGGTCAAGCAGGAGATCCTATACAATTTCAGACAAGTGGCTGTTCAGTCTCTTCTAAAAAGCCTCCAGTGATGGAGCACCCATAACTTTCTGGAGGCAACTTCTGTTCCACTGGTTAATTGTCCTCACTGTCAATAAGTTTCTACTTAATTGCAGGTTGCTTCTCTCCTTGATTACTTTTCAGCCACTATTTTTTTTAAATCTTGCCTTCAGGTGCTTTGGAAAATAAGTTGACCCCCTCTTCTTTGTGGCAGCCTCTCAAATACTGGAACGTTGCTATCATGTCAACCCCTAGTCCTTCTTTTTCACTAGGCTAGACATACTCAGTTCCTGCAACTTTTCTTCATATGTTTTAGTCTCCAGGCCTTTAATCGTCTTAGTTGCCCTTCTCTGCAAGCAGGTTGCCTTAAAACCAAGCCAGAGAATTTATTTTCCTTCAGATACCACAAACAACCTGCTCCTAGGCCTTCTCTCATCATTGGCCGGGATGATCGAGAGTATCTCTCAACGGTGGTGAGTTAACCAGAAAATTGCAGCTGAGCAACATTGCAAGTTTCCATTCCAACCTCGACCCAACAAGACCCATTGTCTGTGCCAGCCCAGCATTGACTTATGGTATCTGATAATGATTTCCCCCCCCCCCACTAGAAAATGAACTGGAGATGAAGCACCAGTAGGCCTCTTCCTGGTTCCCCTAACCACCATTTGCTCAATTAACCCAATTCTCTGAATTCAAACATGGAACCCTCCTGCAGCAGAGAGGAGAAAGGCAGTTACTGAAGCTTCCTGCGTATAAAGATCTGATATTGCTTGAGAACAGGGAGCTGATCCCAAGAATCTTGAGCTGCAATCGGTAATCCTCTGAATTCAAACAACATGGAACTCTAAGCTTAAACATTGCTACCTGGATTTTTGCACGATGCATTAGCCTAAAACATGGCCGGCTTACTTTGTGATTCACTCTGTTGTGCAAATCCAGTCGTTTCATGCAAACTATTCCTTTCAATTATTCTGCAGCTAGGGAGTGACTGAAGAGTTATTTCCTTCCTGTTCTTTCTCTTGGTAAAAACCAGGAGTTTTAGCTAAGATTGTAACTTGTGGCATTGTGGTGATTTTTCCAAATGTATTAACACCTGGTGTAAAGATTTGGCAACTGCTCCTGTATTTTTGACTTATGTCATTAAGAGCTTAAGGTATATAATAATTACTTTGCTGGATCATTTGATACAGTTTTATGGGTTTTTCCCCCATAACTGGACAGTGAGATGTTTCTGAACAAATTGATAATGCTCTTGTCCTTATGTTATTGTTTGCTTTCGGCATCTGGAATATATATTTTTTTAATTGCCAAAGGAATACAGAATTTATGGATCGGTTTTATGTATTTTTTAAAACCTTTTGAGGCTTAGTCCGCGCCTATTTATTTCCTTTTTAGACACGCTTTCTTTACTCAAAACAATTTGCTCCTTATTTCATAATGCTGCTTTTATGAGGTGTGACAACTTCACTCTGACTGCGGCGGCCTAGTCTGCCAACAGTGTGAAGAAATAGGGCATCATAACAATTTCTTATGTACATTCTGTAATTCTGCTGATGTGCTACTTGGAGCGCAACGGTTCGTGCACAAAGTTTTCCTCTAAAAAAGGGTTTTTGCAAGGCGATATCGGGAAGAACAACAATAACAAAACCTATAGCTACCAACTTCAGCTTATGGGTGGCCTTAAGCTAATGCACAATCATGGGTGTTCCCTTTCTCCACGCTGACATCCCTCGTCTTCACTTCTGTGGGTGTCATGGAAACCATACAAACAAACCCCAGCCTCTATTTTAACTTAATGGTTGGAATGGGAAGGGATGGTCCTGCATTCTAAGCCAGTAGGTTCTCAACACGGCCCCCCTTTAAATACCTTTTGTGGCCATGAGACCTCCAAGACTTTAAGTCAAGATTTAAATCATAACATTTCCTCCAGCCTTTGGGAACCCCCTGTGTTGACAGGTTGAGAACTACTGCTCTAAGCTATTGCTGTGGCCCGCCAGCAGCCAACAGAGCTGGCAACAGATTTGGACAGTGAGGAGGTTGGGGAGGGATATGGGCCAGTCCTGGAGTCTGGGGAAGGCTCAGATGAGGGCTCTGTGTCAGAGGCAGAGAGGGGGCCAAGGCTGTGTGCCAATTATCAGCTGCCTTCAGAGTCAGACATCAGAGAGGCAGATGAACAGCTGGAGCCTGTTCCCAGTGTGCTCATGTGCAGAGTTGCCAGGCGAAGGCCACAGCTAAAGAACAGGGGTCGACTTGAGAATAAGGCCACAGGTGGACGATGAATGACCCCTCCCAGAAGAAATAAAAGAGGAGCAAAATGGGAGTGGAGTTTGTAGGAGACAATTAGTTTGCTTAATTGGTTCGTGACTCTCTGAGACTCCTTGCCAAGTTTTGCAGATATCGGCCTGTCAACTCTCCAAGCCAGAGAAGGTCTATGACGGTAAATCCTCCCTTGAAAGATTTTGCTGGATGTGAATGAGAAGAATTCACAGTAAATTAATAAAAGGGGTTTTTGTCGGGACAAGGAGTTTGCTTCATGCTCTTGGGAAGACTAGTTCAGGACAGCTATTACGTAGTTTGTGGGTAATCCTTGACTTACGACCATTCTCTTACTGACTGTTTGATGTCACAACAGATGTCAAAAGAGGGGTATTTATGACTCAAATGTTCTGATTGCTGCCCCTCCTGTAGTCATGTGGGATGGTCGCATTTTAAGCCCGTGGCAACTGGCCCCCATTTATACCTGTTTGCAGGCTCCCCTGGTTACATGCTGATGATTTCCAGGTAACTTTCAGATGTCAGGCCCAGAAATTTTACGTTATTCCAATAGGTGGCTTACTGCCACGCAGTTATTGTATGCACAAGAGAGGGAAAGATTCAGCGCTGCCCACTCTGGTCAGCGAAACTGACAAAATTTTGACTTCTTTGATTAGAGAAAAGACATTATCTACATTTATGAGTGACTGGAAGACTCTTAGGGACAGAAGTGGGGAAAAAACTAACTTGTGATGTATAATTCTGACAATTAGACAGGATAGGTCCTAGAGAGATACGGCATAACTATAGAGTGATTGGTTAAAATATAATTGTGCTTATTATGCCTGCTGTGGAGAACATCAAAAGCCATTGCTTTGTATTTTTTTCCTTTCTATTTTCCTTTATTTTATTTTATTTTCCTTTCTTTGCTTTCTTTCTTTTTTTCTTTCCTTCCTGATTCAGGTAGTCCTCGACTTATAATCGTTAATTTAGTGACCGTTCAAAGTTACAGTGGCACTGAAAAAGGTGACTTACGATGATTTTTCACACTTAACGTCCATTGCAGCATCCCCATGGTCACATGATCAAGATTCAGATGCTTGGCAGCTGATACATATTTATGATAGTTGCAGAAATATGATGCAACCTGGAGTCATGTGATCAGCGCAACCAATGGGAAATCCAGACTCACTTAACCATGTTATCAATTCAACAAATGCAATGATTCACTGATTAACAATTGCTAAATTTCACAGTTGCTTAATAGTAGTAACTGTGAGAGAGAACTTGGAGTCCTAGTGGACAACCATTTAAATATGAGCCAGCCGTGTGCAGCAGCTGCCAAAAAAGCCAACACAGTTCTAGGCTACATAAACAGAGGGATAGAATCAAGATCACGTGAAGTGTTAATACCACTTTATAATGCCTTGGTAAGGCTATACTTGGAATTCTGCATTCAATTTTGGTCACCACGATGTAGAAAAGATGGTGAAACTCTAGAAAGAGTGCAGAGAAGAGCAACAAAGATGATTAGTGAACTGGAGACTAAAACATATGAAGAACGGTTGCAGGAACTGGGTATGTCTAGTTTAAGGAAAAGAAGGAGCAGGGGAGACATGATAGCAGTCTTCTAATATCTCAGGGGTTGCCACTAAGAAGAGGGAGTCAAGCTATTCTCCAAGGCACCTGAGGGTAGAACAAGAAGCAATGGGTGGAAACTGATCAAGGAGAGAAGCAACTTAGAACTGAGGAGAAATTTCCTGACAGTTAGAACAATTAATCAGTGGAAGAGCTTGCCTTCAGAAGTTGTGAATGCCCCAACACTGGAAGTCTTTAAGAAGATGTTGGATAGCCATTTGTCTGAAATGATATATGGTTACCTGCCTAGGCGGGGGGTTGGACTAGAAGACCTCCAAGGTCCCTTCCAACTCTGCTATTGCATTGTATTGTATTGTATTGTAAATTACCAACTGTGGCAAGAGAAGCCGTAAAATGGGACAAACTCACTTAGTGAATGTTCTACTTGGCCACATAAATTTGTTGTTGTAATTTGAAGATTACCTGTATTATAGATTGTATTGGTGTTTTATTTTTTTCAGAAGTCTTGACATACACCTGTCAATTTAACTGTCAGTTTCACCAACTGTACATATTTTCTTTTATTTGCTGCTTGGAAGAAAGTTTAGACAAGGAAGAAAGGCTTAATGTAATCTTGACGTGGTATTTAGACTTGGTGTGCACCCAGCCAGTGTAGAGTCAGAAAGAATTGAGTTAACTTGGTTGCACGTGTACCTCTCTCTCTCCTTGCTAAAGGGGTGGGTGGGTCTCACGTGAAGAATCTGTGTCAGAACCTGCGCAGGTGCATCCTTTTCTGGTTCATTTGGACAACTACAAAAACATGAATTAGGAGGAACAAAGCTTGCAGATTCCAGCAACTGGAAATACCTCTTTTCAAAGCTATTGCAAGGATCTTAACAGTGACATATACCTGGGGTCAGTTATGCAGAAAAATGCAGTGTAAATTTTTACGACAAGCTAAAGTTCTGTGTAAGGGGCTCAGTAACTAAGACGCTGAGCTTGTTGATCAGAAAGGTCGGCGGTTCGAATCCCTAGCACCATATAACGGAGCGAGCTCCCGTTACTTGTCCCAGCTTCTGCCAACCTAGCAGTTCAAAAGCACGTAAAAATGCAAGTAGAAAAAATAGAGACCAACTTTGGTGGGAAGGTAGCCACATTCTGTGCACCATGCCGGCCACATGACCTCGGAGATGTCTTCAGACGTTGCTGGCTCTTTGGTTTTGAAACGGATAGGAGCGCCGCCCCCTAGAGTCAAGAACAACTAGCACATAGGTGCGAGGGGAACCTTTATCTTAAAGTTCTTTGTGATACTTTCACGTGAGGACACTTGTACACAGTATTATTTGGGAGCAAAGCAGACAAGATATCAGAGCTGCAGTATTTTGTGTAAGTTATTTGCAGGCTGTCTTGAAGGGTGCAACAGCTTAAGGCCGTGTGTGCAAGAATAAGTGTTTAAAAAAGCATCCTGCTTCTAAAAATGGCATCAAAAAGGCTTCGGTTAGAAGTCCCAGTATGCCTAAATTTGTACACAGATCTGAAGGTGACAGGAAAGACTCAACTTCCTGATACCTTCAGTAGATTTCTTTTAGGGCCCTTTATCTAAGCAAGCTATATGAGTCGACAAAAGTTGAAAGCACAAAATTTGGTTTATATTGAATTAATTTCAAATTACGGACCCGAGATAACCTTAGGTTGTGACTAGCAACAGCAAAAGCACTTAGACTTATATAGCGCTTCATAGTGCTTTACAGCCCTCTCTAAGCGGTTTACAGAGTCAGCCTACTGCCCCCAACAGTCTGGGTCCTCGTTTAACCACCTCGGAAGGATGGAAGGCTGAGTCAACCTTGAGCCTGGTGAGATTCGACCTGTCAAATTGAAAGCAGCCGGCAGTCAGCAGAAGTAGCCTGCAGTACTGCACTCTAACCACTGTGCCACTGTGGGCTCATCTGGATATTGTTGTTATCACTGCAGCATAAGAGTAATTTTGTTGACCCTCAAAAAGCTTCACATTCAGAGTAACTTACAGTGCTCGCTTGCGCAGTTCTGCTCGGAAATAAAATGCTATTGTCCTATAGAACACGCTCCAGGCTAAGAGTTGTGATGCGTTTAAGCCTTAGCTTCTAAAAATACAAACTGAGCAAATATCACTTGCATCCTGAAAGCAGCAAAATAGCAAAGGGAATTTTTGCATCCAAGAATTCTCAGCCATACACAAACAGTATTTATATGCATGGTGGCCATGATGGGGTCTTAATGGCTCAGCACATTGCTCAGAGGGAGTGTAGATGCAGATCAGATGGATTTTGTGCTTTGACAGATAGCAATAGCGCTTAGACATATATACCGCTTCACAATGCTTTACAGCCCTCTCTAAGCGGTTTACAGAGTCAGCCTCTTTTCCCCAACAATCTGGGTCCTCATTTTGCCCACCTCGGAAGGATGGAAGGCTGAGTCAACCTTGAGCCTGGTGAGATTCGAACTGCCAAATTGTAGGCAGCTGGGAGTCAGCAGAAGTAGCCTGCAGTACTGCACTGTAACCATTGTGCCACCACTGCTCCGATAATAGCTTATGTGGTCCTAGACTACTTCGGCCATTGCACTAAGCCATGGTTCATTTTATAAACCACAATTAGATGAAGTCCTGCAACATGCAAAACCAACACACAACTATTGGTGTTGTTTAGTGTATTGTATCCATCATCCAATATATTAAATGATGATGAGAGTGCTCCATCACTAGAAGATTTTAAGAAGAGATTGGACAGCCATTTGTCCAGAGTGGCTTAGGATCTCTTGCTTGTACAAGGGGTTGGACTAGAAGACCTCCAAGGTCCCTTCCAACTCTGTTAATTCTATATGATCCCAGCTAATTGTGGAAGTGGTCCATATTGGTACTTCCTTATTTTATTGCTATCAAAATTAACAAGGTACGTAATTCTGATAGGCTGGAAGCTTAAGAGGCACTGGTGAGTGAGCAGAATTCATTTCTGTTCCATTTCTCTATCTCATTTCTCTTCTCCCCACCCATTTCTGTATATATATACTCTTTGGTTATTTGTATTCATTTTTAGATATTCTATACACCCTCAGTCAGTCAGTCTGAACCCTGAACAAGGGAAGAGTTACTGGGTGATTGATAAACCAACTGTTCAGTCTGTTTCCTGTAAATGTAGCTTCTCTTGGAAAAGCATAAACATTTGTATGAACTTTGATGGAAATTTGGATATGTGTCCCAAGTGCCTTTGAGAACACATTCACAGCAGGCTGATTTAAAATATATTTTAAAATGGACTGTCTTTCTCTATTTAGAAATGTCGAAGAGACTCTAGAATCATGGCTTCTTCTTTTCTTCCATTCAATCATGTTCAATTCTCAGAGACTGCCTGGACAAATCCTTGCAGTTTTCCTGGCCAGGAATTTTCAGAAACCATTGCCTCTAGCTGGTCTTCATGGGTGACTGAAAACGGCCTGAAAATGGCCTCAAATAGCAGTTAGTTAGACTTATATACCGCTTCATAGGGCTTTCAGCCCTCTCTAAGCGGTTTACAGAGTCAGCATATCGCCCCCACAGTCTGGGTCCTCATTTCACCCACCTCGGAAGGATGGAAGGCTGAGTCAACCTTGAGCCGGTGAGATTAGAACCGCTGAACTGCAGATAACAGTCAGCTGAAGTGGCCTGTAGTACTGCACCCTAACCACTGCGCCACCTCGGCTCTTTTAAAACCGGGCCAAAAACAAGAATGTGCATGCCAGCCAGCTGGTCTTTGGGCTTCCAGTGCTCCAGCGTGCACAAAGACCAGCTTGCTGGCTGCGCACTGCCCAGCTGGTCTTTGAGTTTCTGGCGCTCTGGTGTGCACATGCATGGGCTTGCACATATGTTCCGTTTTGGGCATTTGGTGCTGAAAAGGTTCGCCATAGCTGCTCCAAAGTCATGTCTGGATCTCGGTTAAATGTTATGTGGGCTAGCTACTTGCTACCTTAAAAACCCTCAATGAAAGCTCGGAGGTTCTAGAGAAAAATATTAGTTTTTAGCACAGATAAAAACCAACTTCTTCAATATTGCGTTTTTCAAACTTCGTGCCTTTCCTACAACCTTGAACTCCTTAACAAGGTATCCTACTTTCTAGAGTGTAGGTCAGGGTGGCGAAAAATGGTCTTTTTAAAAAACAACTTGTGGACTTCAAGTGAAGTCCACAAGTTGAAGTCCACAAATCATAAAGGGGCCACGATTCTCCACCTCTGGTGTAGGTGCTCAGTTCATAGCACTGAACTTGAAAACACCCAGCAGTCTTTTGAAAAGATGGGCTGGGATGTATAGATGGTCTTTTCAGCAAAATAGATTTCTTCTACTAAACATCTTGGTAAGAAACCACAGGTAGAACCAACATTTTGTGTAGCAGATCTGTGGCTCAATCCTCTAGCGTTTCTAGTTAAGACAATTGAGATGGGAATCCATGGCCTCTTTATGACTTGTGGACTTCAACTCCCAGAATTCCTGAGCTGTCCTGGGCCATAAAAGGGCCATTGTTCCCTACCCCTGTTTTAAACCAAGGTGGAGCTGTCCTTCCCCACCAGATGCCATCCAGATGTCTTCAACCTCAGCCTTCATAATTCCTAGCCATTGTAAGCAGAAAATACGTATAACCTGGGTTTTTTTTCTCATCTTCGTTTATAGAGAAGTCATGTCCTGAATTTTTAGTGTTATCTTCCTCTCCACCTTCATCATCTTCTCCACCTTTCCATCAACACAAGCTCATCCATATTTAACCCTCCCTTCCTGCCCACCCACCCTCCTATCCAGTAAATGGCCAGGAAGGAAGGGAAGGAAGAGTTTTCCACAGATCTGGACAGATCTACTGGCAAAGGGATTTTGAAGTATGTTGAATAGTGCTTTATGCTAGTTTTGTAAATCCTGCACCCTAAAGGAAATAGGTTGTCCCCCTTATTCTAAGATAAACAATTGGTAGCAGTTCTGTCCAGTATAATGAGGACTTACTCATTACATTTTAGCTTGGTCAAAAATACTTTGCAACAATCTGATTCCAAATAAGTCTTTATTTCCAACAGACCATGTCCTTTTCAATGTCTCTCTATGCATCTTTGAATGCATGAACTAATTATTACTATTATTTCTTTCCTTCCTTCAGGTGATTTGCCTTTTTTTAAAAAAAAAAGTCTGGATCCAAAACAATGTAAATCATTATTCAGGAAGTTCTAATTTTGGGATCTGATGAAGAAAGGAAGGCCTGGTCTCTAAAGACAGCGACTTCTCCCTTCAGCATCAATTAGATTTATTTATCTATTTATTACTTTGCCAAACATGTAGAAGATAGCAGGTATAAATATGAACAGAGACATGAAAGAAAGAAATGAATACAAATAAATGGGGACAGTGGAACAGGGATGGTAGGCACACTGGTGCGCTTATACCCGCCCCATTAATGGACCTCTTAGGAATGGGGTGAGGTCCACACTAGACAGTTCAAGGTTGAAGCTGTGGGGATTTGAGGATGTAACAACAGAGTCAGGTAGAGCATTCCAGGCATTGACCACTCTGTTGCTGAAGTTGTATTTTCTGCAATCGAGGTTGGAGTGGTTTACCTTGAGTTTGTATCTATTGTTTGCCCGTGTATTATTATGGTTGAAGCTGAAGTAGTCATTGACAGGTAGGACGTTGTAGCAGACAATTTTGTGTACTATGCTTAGATCAAACCGTAGGTGGCATAGTTAAGGTTGTCCAAGCTCAAAATTTTGAGCCTGGTGGCATAAGGGATTCTATTGTGAGCAGAGGAGTGGAGGATTCTTCTTGTGAAATACTTCTGGACCCGCTCAATCGTATTAAGGCCCGAAATACAGTGTGGATTCCAGGCAGACAAGCTGTATTCAAGAATTGGTCTGGCAAAAGTTTTGTATGCCCGTGAATGTTGTAGATGTCGTGAAATAGAACTGAATGGTGCTTGGCTTAGACAATGGAAACCTCTTGCCTTTAGGAAGCTTGGAGGAAATCACACAGAGCATAAAGTGTACATTTTTGGAAATACCCTGTGGGATTCTGCTGAAGTGATGTGCGCAAACCTTTAATGGTAGAGATCCAGTCATTCCGAGACCAGATTTAAAAAAAAAAAAAAATGGATAAGAGGTATAGACCGTCAAGGACAAACTATATGTTGAAGATCTGTTCTTCAGAATGGTCTCTGAAGTTTATTTAACGGTTTTAAAAAAACAACAGCAGTAGCAGACTTATATACACATTGCAAATTCTGGTGCAATGTGACAATGTCTAAAATCAGATTTTAATCTGATTTTAGTCTTTAAAATTGTTGTGGCTCGCCAACACCCAGCAGAGCCAGTGGCAGATTCAGACAGTGAGGAGGTTGGGGAGGAACCTGGGCCAGTCCTGGAGTCTGGGGAAGGCTCTGAAGAGGGCTCTATGTCGGAGGCAGAGAGGGAGCCACAGCCTTCTGACAGTTATCAGCTGCCTTCAGAGTCAGGCATCAGTGAGGCAGACGAACAGCTGGAGCCTGTTCCCAGTTTGCGAATGGGCAGAGTTGCCAGACGAAGGGAACAGCTAAAGAACAGGAGTCGACTTGGGAGTAAGGCCGCAAGTGGATGATGAAGGGCCCCTTCCAGAGGAAATACAAGAGGAGCGAAAGGGGAGTGGAGTTTGCAGGAGACCATTAGTTTGCTTAATTGGTTTGTGACTCCGAGATTCCTTGCCAAGTTTTGCAGATATCGGCCTGGCAGCTCTCCAAGCCAGATAAGGTGTGTGACTGTAAATCCTCCCTTGAAAGACTTTGCTGGATGTGAATGAGCAGAATTCACAGCAAATTAATAAAAGGGTTTTTTTGTCGGAACCAGGAGTTTGCTTCATGCTCTTGGGAAGCCTTGGTCAGAACAAAAATCAGATTCAGCAGGGGGGGCTGGACTAGAAGACATCCAGGTCTCTTCCAGCTCATTTGTTCTATTCCAGATTTAGAACCGGGTTGCCTGTATGTGAAGTTTCCCAATCAGCTTGAGACAGAAGAGGAAATCCTGGCTCCAATTATTTAGGTGGAGAGGCCCAGCTCAAGCCAGAGGCCTTATATTTCTGCTCGGGCAAGAAGCTAAATTAGCACATTAGACTTACAATCTTTTTTTTAAATATAATTCATACTAATGGGAAGGAATCTTTTAATTTTTGGTTTTGGTTTCCCAAAGAAGAAGAAGAAGAAACTCAGAAACCTTCTCTTGGCTTCAGAGTAGTAGTCTTGCATTGATTTTATTATAAATTGGCCAAGGGGAATTTCTGTATGAACATCCTGTACTTCAACGTATAATCATCTTTCCTGCATTCCCCCCCGTCCTTCTCTTTGGCTTCTCATCCTCCATTCAAGCTCAAGGGGAGACTTGGGATCAGTAAACACGGAGAGCCAATGCATTTTGTCGTGATATTCCTGTTGGTAGTGCCTCTGGTGGGAAGAGTTAGCAAAAAGAAATGAGTTTTCCACCATTGCAGTAAGAGAGGCATTCGGGGCCAGCCCTACCACAGGGCAGTGTGAAATTGTGGTTGCAAATGATAGAGGTTCCAGATAAGTCATGAAAACACTCCTTTGTGGAAGGCACAATTGTGTGAGCCTCACAGCTTGTCCTAAGTAATCGACTTTTTGGTTTTCGGATATGTTGGGAGACCTTCTTGTGTCATCAATCTTGAAAGTTTCACCTGTTTGGTTGGTATTTGGACCAGTGGTGGGTTTCTAATTTTTTTACTACCAGTTTGCACGTGCACAACGCTTCTGCGCATGTGTAGAAGCATCCAGGCAGGTGGGTGGAGCCTCCCGCCGCAACCATTACGAGTTCACCTGATCCAGGCCAAACCAGGAGCAACCTACCTCTGATCTGGACCTAGAACTGATGGAAAGGGCACTGTAACACTTTGACACAGGCCCTCAAATGTGTTGGGTAACTTGCGTGGCCAACAAATATTTTCCTGTTCATCTTTGACACATGAATGTCTTAGGTGTGGGTGTCCTTTGAGATAGTCAAATGTTTTATTTATATTTATTGTGGCCCACCAGCAGAATCAGACATGAGGAGGTTAGGGAGGAACATGGGTCAGTCCTGGAGTCTTGGAAAGGCTCTGACGAGGGCTCTGTGTTGAAGGCACAGAGGGGACCAGGGCCATTCGACAGTTATCAACTGCCTTCAGAGTCAGACATCTGTGAGGCAGACGAACAGCTGAGCCTGTTCCCAGTGTGCCCATGCGCAGAGCTGCCAGATGAAGGGAACAGCTAAAGAACGAGGGTTGACTTGGGAGTAAGGCCACAGATGGACGGTGAATGGCCCCTTCCATAGGGAATAAAAGAGGAGCGAAAGGGGAGTGGAGTTTGCAGGAGACAATTAGTTCATTCCTGCATTCTTGCCAACTATTGTGGTGTCTGAAAGATATCACCTTGGCTACTCTCCAAGCGTGATAAAGGTCGGTAATTGTGAACTATCTTTAAAGACTGTGTGCCGGGTCTTTGCTGGAGAGGAATTCACCATAAATTAAATAAAAGGGGTTTATTGGGACGAGGACGCAGCTTCATGCATCTCAGAACAATATTTTAGCAAAGTATCGGGAAAGTAGAACACCTCTGAATTCACATATTATTTAAACCAAAGCAGTCTTGTTTCATTTTGGTCATGCATGTTGGGTGAACACTATCTTTTGCTTATTGAACCATAGTTAAGGGACTCTCCATCACCCCTGAAGGTCAGAGGGAAAACTTAGAAAATCAGGACTTTTGCAAAAGCAGCTTACGAATACCTAGTAATACCTGTCTTTTTTTTTTCCTGGTTTTATTCTAGGGTTTGAAACAGGAAAATTCGGAGAAGTCAAAGAGTCCCACTTCAGGAGATAAAGTTGGCTGGGTCAAGAAGAGCAGCGGGGGCTTTCTGAGTCTTTGGAAAGAGCGTTACATCCGGCTCTGTAAAAACCAGCTCTTGGTGTACGAAAATGAGGTAAGACAAGGGAAGAGAACAGTGGTGGGATTCGAAAAATTTTACTACCGGTTCTGTGGCCGTGGCATAGCTTGATGGGCGTGACAGGGGAAGGATACTGTAAAATCTCCATTCCCTCCCCACTCCAGGGGAAGGTTACTGCAAAATCCTCATTTCCTCCCGATCAGCTGGGATTCGGGAGGCAGAGAATAGATGGGGGTGGGGCCAGTCAGAGGTGGTATTTGCTGGTTCTCTGAACTATTCAAAATTTTCACTACCGGTTCTCCAGAACTAGTCAGAGGAGTCTCAACAAACTCATGGACTTGTTCCAAACACAAAAATGCTCTTCCTTGCTTGGGCTTCACTTTGGTTCCTTCTCCCCCTCATCGGGAATGTTTCTTCTTCTGTTAAAAGTTTAGGTCCAGAGATCATCCATTAAAGCATCGGGTAGATAAAAATGAAGCACAGGTAATCCTCACATAGTGACCCCAGTGGGGACCGACAAAACTCCACGCGATTGTGATGGATTTATAATCTCACTTCCACTGGGATTGTTAAGCAAATCGCTGCGGGTCATTAAGGGAGACATTGTAAAACGATGGCTTATGATTTCACTGCCAGCTTTTTCCTGGACTGGTTGGGTACCGGCTGTGAAGCAAGAGAAGAGTGATCGTATAAATGTGGGTCCTTGCAGTAGTTGTAAGTGTCCACCAGTTAGGAATTGGCCAGATGTTGATCATGTGATTGTGAGGTTGTAAATGTGAGGACTGACCATCATGAGAGAGAGAGAGGGAGGGAGGGAGGGAGATGGATAGATTCTAACTGTGAAGGATGACCATTAAGGCTTGCTCTGTTGCCCTATTTTACAAACCGTAAAGATCAGGAAAACTGATTTGGAAGGAAGATGAGAAAAGGGTTTGCAAGCCAAAACACAGCTTAAAATGAAGAAGATTAGCAGGATTCTTGGAAGTTGCCACTCATCAGCCAAGCGGCCAACTGAGCAGGGAGATGATTCAGCTAGTTAGTTTTTTGGCCCACTGTGATGAAATGGATTGCATTTTTATTTATAGCCACTATTTTTAATATTCCTCTCCGGGTATACGGTACACTTACAATTTGAGATTATTTTTACTCCTTCCTTCCTTCCTTCCTTCCTTCCTTCCTTCCTTCCTTCCTTCCTTCTTTGCACATCCTTTTTTCTTTTTGTTTGTTGCCAATCACGATGAAAGGTGTCAAACAGAAAGGACTTAACCCATCATCTCAGAATCAGAAATCTGCCTCCAACCTTTTCTGGCTCTTGCTTATGATCACTGCAGGTTCTTTTGCATAAGTGCAATAGATAGACAGGATGTTCTTGGATTAACCTACTTTTCTCATACAATAACTGGGCCCATTTGGAACAGGATACATTTCACTCAGCTGCTGTTCTTAATTATTTCAACTGAATTAAGTAGATGACGGTTCTTTTAAGTCTGGGATGTTTAGTAGTGTATTTGTTCCCCTGTGTGGGGATGGCTGGGAGTGAGATTTAGCAGCTAACATTGCATCCATAGATGCCTGGTACTCGTTATTATTTCCTGCCCTCTTTTCACCTACAATTATGTGCGAAATATATTTATGGTTTAGCCAAGAAAGCGTTACATTTCATACATGTGAGGAACTCGGTTTCAGAACATAAAATGCTTCTGTCACAGGGTCTCTGCTGGCTGTTGAGGTGACCTGAAACGCTTTGCTGTAATTTATGCAAGATATGCTTATGCTTCATAAAAACTGATTTTTTCCCCTTGGGATCATGAAAAGGGTGTTGGTTGAAAAGGTAGGTTTGAAATATGCTTTCTTTCATATGCTGGTCAGAATTCTAAACTACTTCACTACTGCAGTCAGCAAGAGCAAGTTCAAGTGGTCCTTTTTTTTCCCCAAGAAGGGAATTAAATATAATTTGAAATCAAGAACGAGCTGGGGTGGAGCGTTTGGGTTATATCTCAGTCAAGTTGCTCATTCCTTTGCTTGCTGCTGCTTCTTTTTACTTCCAGATCAGTGACTCAGCATGCAGCATATTTAAGTTTAAGAAGTATTAATTATGCAAAACAGAAGAAAGTCTCTCTCTCCTCACCTGTATTTATGCAGGCTGAAAATAAGTAACCTTTGATTTATGCAATGGCACAAGTGCACAGAGAGATCAATAATTTTCATCCTCTCTTTGGTCAGACTGGATTGAAACTGGAGTCAGAGGAGAGGAGCCCAGAGGCGTGACTTCAGCTTCAACCCAGTCTCAAGGCCAATTGGCTGTGAGAATACCATCACTGGACCATCCTGCAAACACCTCTTAAAATAACAGTTCAGGTAAGACCAAGAGAGTGATGATATCATCGCATAGATATTGTTGACAAGACTTTGTTCTTTCAGATGCCCACAAACTAGGGGAGAAATTGCTTGGAGGCTAACAAGTTGATTTCTAGTTACTCCAGTAGGTGTTATTCGAACTGGATCAGACTCCAGATATTGAGTTGAGGTGCAGCACAAGCATAGACTTCCCTAATCTGGGATCATTAGTGCCTGTCTTGCAGAGGGGTGTCACATCTCACGCTTTACAATAGAGAGAGAAAAACGTAGTGTTGTCTCTTACAGGAGGAACAGAAATGTGTTGAGAGTTTTGAACTGGAGCATTATGATCGATGCCAAGATTTGCGAGCCCTCCTGAAACGGAAAAACAGATTCATTTTAATCCGTTCTCCAGGATGCAAGGTAAGAAGTCCTTTCTGTTCTGTATAAAACTCCTTCCCATTCCATTCTCCTGCCTGCCTGCCTACTTCCTTCCCATCTCCTTCCTTCCTTCCTTCCTTCCTTCCTTCCTTCCTTCCTTCCTTCCTTCCTTCCTTCCTTCCTTCCAACCTTCTTCCTTTCTTCCTTCCTTCCTTCCTTCCTTCCTTCCTTCCTTCCTTCCTTCCTTCCAACCTTCTTCCTTCCTTCCTTCCTTCCTTCCTTCCTTCCTTCCTTCCCATCTCCTTCCTTCTTTTTTTTTTTAATTAAGAAATTTTTAATTTTAATTTGAAACAAGTACAACATCTTTCTTTACATCTATAGAAAGTGTATCAGTCGATCACAAATAAACTTTGGTACATCTCCTCCACAGTCAACAAACATAACTCATATTAACTCAAGCATTTTGACTCAGATATTCATACATATCACCATCATCATATATCCATTTTCATTTGACTGTAATTATTATTTAAAAATATTAATAAAGGTAATAATCTTGAACAATACATGCCCACACCAGTGGGAAAAGAAAAAATCAAGAAGAAAAAGCAAAAAAAAAAAGCAAAAATAAAACAAAAAAGACAAAAAGGACAAAAGACAAGGCAGGAAAGAAAAAAGAAAAAACAAAAAAAAGAGAAAAAAAGGAACACAGGTATCTATTATAAAAAAGAAAAAGTATATCAGCTGGTTCCTTCCTTCCTTCTAACCTCCTTCCTTCCTTCCTTCCCATCTCCTTCCTTACTTCCTTCTTTCCTTGCTTCAGTTAGAATGCTACCACAATTTTATAACATTGGCTTCATCTTTAGTTGTTGTTGTTTTTTGCAATTTGCTCCATTAATTCTCTATGAAAATCGGTATATAAATCTAATTGTGATAGACCTCTACTTGGAAGGATTTGTTCCTTAAATACTATGGTATGTGGGCTCTCATCTTGAGTCCTTGAGACTGGAACAATCTTGTGTTTATTATGATCCCTTATAATAAACAAGACTGGAACTGTGTCTTCTAAACTTCTGTTCAGAGACAGCTCTGTGTCATATCTGGAAGATGATACCCATCTTCATATGCGGCCTTCTCCTGGGAAGACATATCTCGAAGGGACAGAAAAGCCTGAATGTTTGTAAGGCCTTTTCTGAAGTTCTTCCTCCTTTGGACATCTCAGTTACTCCTCTTTTACCTCCTGGATTATGCTACTGGCAGCCTCCTCCCTTGGATTGCATAACCGCATTCAACCAAGGCAGTCAAGAACAGATAATCCAATAATGGAAAATCATCATAGAATGAGCCAGTGACACAACTCTTTAACCATCAACATCTACAACGAGGGCAAAAGCCTGATCATTCAGGCAGGCTCATTCCTGATTAAGGAGAGAGAATATGCTACTCTGACTTCATGGAGAAAGCATGCCTTCTTGGGAAGGAACCAAGATATTTCTCTCTCTCTCTCTCTTTTTCCCCCCTTTGTCCAAGCAAACTGAGTCTGACCCTCCCATTTCCCCTCCTCCCCCATTGCCCTGCTTTCCAGCCAGCAACTTCTTGTGGCAGAAAGGAAGTTTGATCAATGGGGACTGTGCTTAGAGTTTAAATGACTGTAAAAAGGGGGGAAAAAAGACCCTGCCTCTTGCACTATTGTAAAGCGACTTTGTTAATAAGGGTGATTCCAGTTCAGTTGTTTGGGAGCTCAGATGGAGACAGATGCTCATCCAACAAGTTTGGCTTCTCCGTTTCCAACAAGGCTGCTCAGCTAACTCCTCCCTTGCAGCAGCTGCAGCAAAAATTAAAATCTCTATGTATAAAAATGGCTGTGTGTATATATGTGTGTGTGTTCCAGCATAAGTCTGGAACTCCTCAAGCAATTTCAGCGAAACTTGGTACACAAATGACTTAATCTCTGGAGAAAAATACTGTGGGGGTAAGACACCCCTAACACCCCTCGGAGTGTGTGCTCTGTTAAGATGCAGCCTGTTATGCCCTTAAATGGCTTCTACTGTACAGTGCAGTGGAGCTGCCATGGTAACGCCTTCACAGTACTCCACAAGGGGGCTCCCTCTGGTAAGGGGAAAAATCCAACATTAGAAATTAGGTTTGGTCTGGACATTTCCCCCCTATAAATAAATACCCGGGCAACGCTGGATTATAGGCGAGTATAAATAAATATTGAAGGAGGAGAGAAATTGCTTAACTCCATTCTAATCATTGGTGTACCTGGCTCTGCCTTCTGCAAACTCAAGGCTGCATTGCATAACTTGTTCCAACTCTTGAGTGCAGGTGGACATCTCTCCTCCAAAACCTGGGTTGGGCTATAGCTAGAATCAAAATGGATTTCACTATATTTTACAGAATCCTAACATCGTATTGTTGAAAAGGGCCCTGAGCTCAACATTATCTATGCTGGTTTCTTCTGCTCCTGATAGAAAGGCAGGGATATGCAGTGAGTGAATGAATGAGATCTAGAAGGTACAAATGTTCAAATCTGGCAAATTTTGGATTGACACCCATTCAGTTGCAAATGGGTGGGATAGACAGTAGATGGCAGAGATTATCTTGTCCAAATCATTTCTTTTTTTAAACAGAACGATAGAATAACAGAATTAGAAGGGACCTTGGAGGTCTTCTAGACCAACCCCCTGCTCAATCAGGAAACCCTACAACGTTTCAGACAAACGGCTCTCCAGCCTCTTCTTAAAAGTCTCCGTTGTTGGAGCACCCACAACTCCTGAAGGCAAAACGTCCCACTGATTAATTGTTCTCAATGACAGGGAATTTCTCCTTAGTTCTAGGTTGGGTTCTATCGTTGATTATTTCCCATTCATTGCTCAGTAAAGTTAGGTTGCAGTGCTCCCTTGATGTGAAGATAAAAGGGGAGAGGGCAGAAGACAGAGGAACACATTTCTGATTTAAACCTCTCCCTTGACATTGGACCTCTCTACTTCCGTGATGGCGAACCTGTGGCATGCGTGCCACGGGTGGCACACACAGCCCTCTCTGTGGGCACGTGCACCATTGCCAGCTGCTCTTCCGGGTTCCGTTGTATGCATGCGCTGGTTGAACTGGCCAGTGAACCTGTGTGTGGCCGAACCCTGAAGAGAGCAGCTGCATCCATTGCGCATGGATGCAATGGAACCCAAAAGAGAGCAGCTGGTGACTGTACGCACATGTGCACCAGCCAGCTGCTCTCTTCCGGGTTCCGGTGCGCCAATACGTGCACTTCAGTTTTGGTACTTGGTGCCAAAAAGGTTAACCATCACTGCCCTATTTCATGAAGCATGATTTCCCTCCCTCACTCCCCCCCTCTCCCTTTCTCTCTCTCTTTCTCTTTCCCTCCTATTCCTGCAAAAATGTTTAGTTCAAACGAAGCTATTTTCCCTTGAAAAATCTTGGTTGATTCCCTTGTGATGATGACGAAAATGTTGACGATGACAACATTATCAGTAATGATGCATTGGCGCCAGCACAGTTGCTGTCCTGGAACATTTCTTCCCTGAGTGATTTTTGCAAGATCAGGTGTTTTTACATTAGATTCATGACTGTCCTTAATCTTCTGTGGATGTGATTGTGCCTTTGGGTTACTGGGCTGAATCCGATGGAGTTTGCTTCTCCTGAAACACCTGGTCCCACGTCCTGTGCCATCCTTACAGTCACAAAGAACATTTTTTCCCCTCGAAACATCAGCTCTAGAGGTGAAGAGGAAAAAACCCCCACCCTCTTCTTCATTCATGGAATCCAAACATTGATTTTTAAAAGCTGTTAATTGCCTTTGACTTTCCTTTTAGCAGAAAAGCTGGGTAACAATGTGTTTACATTATAAATGTCCACAGACTCCATTCTTTTCTTTCAAGGATTTCATCAACATACTTCTACATAACATAACATAACATAACATAACATAACATAACATAACATAACATAACATAACATAACATAACATAACATAACATAGCATTAACATAACATAACATAACATAACATAACATAACCCTTCCACTCCTGGTAGAATAGAATAGAATAGAATAACAGAGTTGGATGGGACCTTGGCGGTCAAGTGTGATTGGACACACAAGGAATTTTGTCTTTGGTGCATATGCTCTCTGTACATAAAGAAAAATAAAATAGAATACATTCATCAAGAATCATAAGATACAACACTTAGTGATAGTCTTCGATTGCTAATAAGTAATCAAATTATACTAGGAAACAAATAAAACAATATAAATTGTAAAGATACAAGCAACATGGCTATAGTCGTAAGTGGGAAGAGAAAGGTACTAGGAAGGAAGAGAAGAATAATAGTAATACAGTCTTAGTAGCTAATTTGACAGTGTTGTGGGAATTAGTTGTTTAACAAAGTGATGGGAAAAACTGTCCTTGTGTCTAGTTGTATTGGTTGCAGTGCCCTATAACGTCGTTTTGAGGGTAGAAGTTGAAAAAAATTATATCCAGGATGTGAGGGGTCTGTAGATATTTTCACAGTTTCACAGATAGGAAGGTAGGTAAATCAAACCATGTCCATTATCTTGCATATGGGCCATTTCTGGACCATTCTCTAGCTCTGATAAGAAAATCTTTTCCTGGTGGAAACTGGATAGCACCAGCTGGTATTGCAAGGAATTAATATTCTTTTTTTGTAGTGAAATGTGAATTGCTTTCAGGCAAGCTCTCTTCCTGTTTTTTTCCTGCTCAGGTGCAAGATATCAAATTCCAGGCATCGTCCCCAGAAGAAAAGGAATTATGGATGAAAGCGCTCAATGATGGCATCGGCCGAGGAAAGAATAAGATCTTTGATGAGGTCAGTTGCAGTTGCAGCCAATGTAATCCTAAATTGCATTAACAGGAGTACATTCAAGGTCACATGAGGTACTAATAGCATTCTATAAAGCCTTAGTAAGACTACACCTAGAATACTGCATCCAGTTTTGGTCACCACACTATAAAAAAGTTGTTGAGACTCTAGAAAAAGTGCAGAGAAGAGCAACAAAGATAATTAAGGGACTGGAGGCTCAAACATAATGAAGAATGCTTGCAGGAACTGGACATGGCTAGTCTAGTGAAGAGAATGACCAGGGGAGACATGACAGCAGTCTTCCAATATTTGAGGGGCTGCTACAGAGAGGAGGGGGTCAACCTATTTTCCAAAACACCCGAAGGCCAGACAAGAAATAATGGATGGAAACTGACCAAGGAGAGATTCAACCTGGAAATAAGGAGAAATTTTCTAACAGTGAGAGCAATCAATCCATGGAATGGAAGTTGCCTTCAGAAGTTGTGGGAGCTTCATCGCTGCAGACTTTCAAGAAGAGACAGGACTGCCATTTGTCAGAAATGGTGTAGGGTCTCCTCCTTGGGTGTGGGGGGGGGGTTGGACTAGATGCCTACAAGGTCCCCTCCAACTCTGTTAATTGCTTAAATCTTAGCTTCAGGTTGTTCCTAACATTGCTGTAAGTTTGTATGTCAATGAAGACGCAAAATCACCCAAGCCAAAGGTGTCTGAAGGTTGAATCATGACAACTGAGCCAAACTGTGTTAATCTGAGGCGTTTCATTGCTCATCCAAGCAACTCCATTAGTCAGAGTAAAATAATTAAATAGGCAGAGAATCAGAGAGTGGTTGGAATGTATCAACTCTTGCCACACCAGCTTCAAGGATTTCTCCCCAAAAAGAGTTGCAACCTGTTTTTACTCTGAACGATGAAGTTGCTTGGATGAGCAATGAAACCTCTCAGATTAATAGCAATAGCACTTAGACTTCTAAACCGCTTCATAGTGCTTTTACAGCCCTCTCTAAGTGGTTTACAGAGTCAGCCTCTTGCCCCCAACAATCTGGGTCTTCATCTTACGCACCTCGGAAGGATGGAAGGCTGAGTCAACCTTGAGCCTGATGGGATTTGAACTGCCTAACTGCAGCTGGCAGTTAGTTGAAATAGCTTGCAATACTGCACTCTAACCACTAGTTTGCTGCAAGTTGTTATACTGTCTTCTTCCATTCCCCATTCGTCATATAAGCCCAGGCTGGGGAAAGTATATTGACCCATGAGAATCAAGAAAGCTGTTGAAAGATGTGATGGTGGGTGCTCCAGCACTGATGATGTTATCTAGCTGGGTAATGAAATGTCTGTAAGGAAACAACCAAGTTCAGAGAGCACCAAGGACCCTCCACTACATTGCTTCAAAACCTGGTATATTTCCAGAAACCCATCAGGTTGCTTTTTTCATTTAAATGTTTGGAAATCCACAGCGCCGATTCTCTTAACGGTTGGGTGACCAGAGGATTTGCATATACAGTATAGATACTGAGGAGACTGGAGATTGAAGCTGCCAGGTCATAGTTTATTCACCTGTGGGTGGAAGGAGACAGAGACTGAAAAAGATCAGGGGAAAGAAATGAGAGCTGAAAAAGAGAAACTTTGGTGGCTTTAGAAGAGAGCCACGGGCAAGGCGTGTAGGGGTGCTGAAACATAACTGTGATTCTGTGGCTTTTCAGACTTCCTGGCTTCAAGGGAACTATCTTCCTGCATTGACTTGTTGAAGACTGTATTGTGCATGAGCTGCAGAACCCAAAACAGGTTACAGAGGACTGGATATGAAAGCAGAAGGGTTTCTGGAGCAGTCTCCTCCGTCTTGGTGCTCCTCGGATGTTCTGGACTTCAGCCCTTGAAGTTCAGGGGCAGGCTGAAATCCAAGGCATCCGAAGAGCATTAGCAATAGCATTTAAACTTATATACCGCTTCACAGTGCTTTTACAGCCCTCTCTAAGCGGTTTACAGAGTCAGCCCTATTGCCCCCAACAATCTGGTTCCTCATTTTACCAACTTCAGAAGGACGGAAGGCTGAGTCAACCTTGAGCCTGGGGAGATTCGAACAGCCAAATTGCAGTCAGCAGAAGTAGCCTGCAGTACTGCACTCTAACCACTGCCCCACCATGGCTCAGAATTAGAATAGGAAAAGGGAAGAACATTGTCAAGGACAGAGGAAGTGACAGAGATCCGGTAGGTCACCTGGAGACACGTGTGTCTTGCAGACTCCTGGATTTTCTAGATCAACCCTGTCTAGGCTGTGAAGATCCTTTTCTTGCTATGAATGCTGTGGGAGTAGGAATGGGATTTCCAGAGGGAAAAGTGCAGACTACAAGAACCATTTGCACCACTCAAGAGACCGTGAGGACACAGATAAACCTCCAAGTGCTTCAACCACCCTCTAAAAGGATGCAAATGACCAGCTATCTGCAAGGACTATAAATCCTTCCATTCCCCACTGTTCTGACCCCCCCCCCTCCATACGGTGAGTCACGCTGACACAATGTGGCTGTTAGCCAATTTATTCACAGTAATTAACTCACAGACAAGACTTTGGCAGCAACCCAGACTTCCATAGATAAGAAATACACACAAGAGCTTCTCCAGCTTTAGTATAACCGTTGTGTCCTGCAAAAGTTCTCCTCCCAAAGTCTCTTCTTATATACTCTCTTGGGAGGAGCCTAATCACAACCACCTGGGCCCGATTATCTTCTATGTCTCCGTAATTGCTGCCGACGCTTATCTGCCCGTCTCTGCCTGACGTCCGGGACCAACTCCCTTAGCTCCTCCCCACTGCTCCAGGGCCTGACGTCTTCACCAGTGCTCCAGGGCCTGACGTCAGGGACAAATTCCCTTTGGCTTTCACCGCAGCTCCATGCCTCAGGCGCCTCCTGGTGGCCAACAAGCCTCTCTGGTCCCTGCTCGGAGTCTGAACCCTGTCCAGGTCCTCCACATCTTCCAGAGCCGACTCATAGGGCCCCTTGCTATTGGAGTCTGTCAGCAGCTCCAACGGCTCCTGCTGGGCCACAACACCCCACTATCCTGTCAGAGCTGAAGAAACTTATTGGATGAGAACCGAAATGTCTTCAAAGAAAAAAAAAACAAGGAAGTCCAGTTGCCAAAGCACCTTTGGGCCAAGGATGTTTGAGCAAAGTATTCTTGGGGGGCGAGGAGTCTTCCTTTGCCTGCTGAGGGGGGACGTGACATCAGACTGACCTGAATTGGGTATCTTGCTCATTCTCCCATTTGGATAAGCTCTGCAAGAAAGTTTTAGGGTGAAAAAAAGTAAGGTTCTACATTTAGGCAAGGAAAACAAAATGCACAGGTACAGTATAGGTGGTACCTTGCTCAATAGTAGTAACTGTGAGAAGGATCTTGGAGATCTGGACAACCATTTAAATAGGAGCCAGCTGTGTGCAGCAGGTGCCAAGAAAGGCAACACAGTTCTAGGTTGCATCAACAGAGGGATAGAATCAAGATCACGTGAAGGGTTAATACCACTTTATAAGGCCTTGGTAAGGCCACACTTGGGATCCTGCATTCAGTTTTGGTCACCATGATGTAAAAAAGATGGTGAGGCTCTAGAAAGAGTGCAGAGAAGAGCAACAAAGACAATTAGGGGACTGGAGGCTAAAACATAGGAAGAACGGTTGCAGGAACTGGGTATGTCTACTTTAATGAAAAGGAGGACTAGGGGTGACATGGTAGCAGTGTTCCAATATCTCAGGGGCTACCCCAAAGAAGAGGGAGTCAAGCTATTCTCCAAAGCAGCTGAGGACAGGACAAGAAGCAATGGGTGGAAACTAATCAAGGAGAGAAGCAATTTAGAACTGAGAAATTTCCTGACAGTTAGAACAATCAATCAGTGGAACAAGTTGCCTTCAGAAGTTGTGAATGCCCCAACACTGGAAGTTTTTAAGAAGATGTTGGATAACCATTTGTCTGAAATGGTATTGGGTTTCCTGCCTAAGCAGGGGATTGGACTAGAAGACCTCCAAGGTCCCTTTCAACTCTGTTATTCTACTCTACTCTATTCTACTCTACTTTACTCTAATTCTATTCTGTTCTATTCTATTCTATTCTACTCTAAGGTTGCTTGTTCTGCCTCCTTCCAGAAGAACTGGATTGTCATCGAGTGTCACATTATGGAGAGGTTGCTGTCTTTCACATTGAGTTCTGCAGGCAGTGTGCACAATTTGTACATGAGGGTTGTGGGGGGCGGGGGAAGGCAGACAAGAACAGAAAACTAATTGCATTTGCCTTGCAAATCTGGAGAGAAGCGGAAGGCAGAATTTGAGCCATCCGTGCTCTCGTCTTAAGCAGGAAGGAGACCTTGGAAGAGTTGCGTCATTGGGTGATCTTGGCAGCCTTAAGAGGACTCCATGAATTTGGCTTATTGGGCCCAGCTCTTCATTGACATTGGAGTTGCTTCATGTCCAATGTGTTTGCTGCCATCTTGTATAAGAAAGGAACAAAGCACATTGCTTTGCGACTCCAACGAGCGAGAATCATGGTGCAACATGGAACTAAAATCCAGATGTCCCAAAAATGCTTCTTTCAAGTGGCAACTGGACTTTCTGTTTTTTCTTTGAAGAGAGCTGAAGAAGCTTCTTGGATGAGAAACGAAACGTCTTCAAAGAAAAAAAACTAGAAAGTCCAGTTGCCTCTTGAAAAAAGCACCTTTGGGGCAACCATGACCTGGATGACTGAGAATCTCCACAGACATGGAATCAGATGCTTATATTCAGCCTTTCCATTTGGTATCATTGATGTTGTTGACAGTATTTGCAACACACACTTACCCAGCCCAGCAGTGGTGGGATTCAGCCGGTTCGCACCTATTCGGGAGAACCGGTTGGTAACTTTCTAAGCAATCCGGAGAACCGGTTGTTGGAAGAAATCTCCTTTTGTTTTTTCCCACTTTACAGAGCAAATCCTGTAAGGAAGGCAGGAAGGAAACATTCTGGTGTTGTTTCTAGCCTAATCTTTATTGCCCTGCTTACAGAAACTGCCTCTCCAGTTAACCCTTATTACCATTGTAACAACTAAGGCGAAGTGCCCATCAACCTGAGTGACATTGACTTGGCCACACCCACATGATCACATGACCACCAAGCCCCGCCTACCCAGTTGGTCATTAGGGCAGAGAAGTGGTTGGTAAATTATTTGAATCCCACCACTGCAGCCCAATGAAAATCCAGGCGGTCACGTGCACACAATGTGCCAAAGCTTAGTTAGGTATTTCAAGGGATGGACATGTTGTATGAATCCAGCTTGTTTGGTTGGTTAATGGTTCAGAGATTGAGCCAAGTCTTATAACTTTGGGACAATAATCCTTCTTTTACGATACATTTCCTATTGTAGTATGTACTTTCTGGATCAGTTCGTTAATCACAAAACTCAGCAGACTTGAGTTCCAAGATTACAAAAATTCTCAGAATTGTCTGTTTGATTTAGTCTTGCCTTAGTGAAAATACTAGGGGGATGGGGTGGCTCAGTGGCTAAGACGCTGACCTTGTCGATCAGAAAGGTCAGCAGTTCGGGAGTTCGAACTAGCGCCGAGCCATGGAATGAGTTCCTGTTACTTGTCAACCTAGTAGTTCGAAAGCACTTAAAAAATGCAAGTGAAAAAGAGGGACCACCTTTGGTAGGAAGGTAACGGGGCTCTGTGCACCTTCGACATTTAGTCATGCCGGCCACATGACTACAGAGAACGTCTTCAGACAGCGCTGGCTCTTCGGCTTTGAAACGATGAGCACCGCCGCCTAGAGTCAGGAACAACTAGCACATATGTGCGAGGGGAACTTTTATCTTAGTGAAAATACAACCAGAGTGGCTTGTAAACCAAGGTTTATGAATTGGCAAAATAAAATAAATTGTATCTGGCCCGTTTTGGTTAATAAACCATAATTATTGGGCTTTATGTAGTAAACCATGGAGGGTAAGTTTTAACATGATTATATGAAGCCAAAAACATGCTAGGATTTGTCGTATAGATTAAAGGAATGATTCAACCTCTTGTATATTTTTGGGGGTTTGGAAGGCTGAACTGTAAAATGCTTGTTTTGCAATTAAAGCAAGGGTGAAATAAGGACTGACACGATAGCCATCTTCCAATAATTGAGGGGCTGTCACAGAGAAGAGCGGTCAACCTGTTCTCCAAAGCACCTGAAGGCAGGACAAGAAGTAATGAATGGAAGACTATCAAAGAGAGATCCAGATTACAATTAAGGAGAAATTTCCTGACAGCGAGAACAATTAATCACTGCAACAACTTGCCTCCAGAAGTTGTGGGTGTTCGCTCCATCACTGGAGGATTTTAGGAAGAGATTAGACAACCATTTGTCTGAAATGGTATAGGGTTTCCTGCTTGGTCAGGGAATTGGACTAGAATAGCAGTCACCAACTGGTGGTCTGCGAGAAAATTTTGGTGGCCCATAGAAAAATTATTTGCATTTTTTTTATTGCACTAAATCAGGGGTCCTTAAACTACGGCCCCTGGGATGGATAAATGCAATGAATGCTTGTGTTGCTGCAGAGAGTGTTCCCCTTCGGGGTCTTTTTGTGCTGGTCGGAGGGGGGCAGAAATTCCGACTTGGGGTCTGCCTCAGCCTCCTGATATGGGGCTTCGGCCGATGGCTGGAGGGAAGTACTGCTGATGGCGAAAAGCCGGAGGGCCTTGTTCCAGTGGGATTGCATTGTGGCCTGGAACTGGCTGACCATCTCAGCCTGCTGAGCCTCCAGTCCCCACTACCTGCCTTTGCACTCCCGCAGGTCTTCCCTCTGCTTGGAAAGCCTATGCTCCTAGTCCTCAGTGAGGTGCTTCTGCTGAGCCTCCTTCTCGGTCAGATCCAATTTGAACTGAGCTGTTTTGCCAACTCTTTCTCCTGGTGGCTGCTTAGCTCCAACGACCTGCTTCCTGTTGGGGCCCTAAGAAGCCCAGGCAGGCAGGCGAAGAGTGGTGAGTAGAGGCTGGCGAGGCGCCCCTCTACGTGAGCGACATTGAGTTGGCCACGCCCACCCAGTCACACGACCACCTTGCCACGCCCACCCAGCCGGTCATTAGGCAGATCATACTAGTGGTCCGCGGGATTTAAAATTATGAATTTAGTGGTCCCTGAGGTCCAAAACGTTGGGGATCCCTGGACTAGAAGACCTCCTAGGTCCCTTCCAACTGTTATCCTGTATTCTGATCACAGCCTTTTTCTATTTTCTCTCGCACTTAAAGGTAAAAGTCGATGAGAGCCTGTCTCTGGATCACGTAACTCGAGGCAGAGCCAAGATAGCCAAGGGCCGTCGTCCACCTACCAGAAACCATTTGAAAGAGGTAACAATTGGGGTCGCCCCCAACTAATCAACGTGGCTTTATATTATTTAATCCAAATACTCCTTTTGTCATTTGTTCAGCAACATTGCTATCTGCTTTTGGTCCTCTTTATGTTTTGCTGTTTTTCATCACGGGAGGGAAGGGTCACACTACCCACCTCCAGCTAATATGGAACTTTATGACTGGTATGATTATTTGAAATAATCCCACCTGCATGTGGACATGTCCATTCATTATTTCAATTGCGGTTGCATCCTAAATGTAAATAATTTGGTCTTTCCTCACATTTGGTATTTCTTAGCTGTGTTTGTAACATAAGCTTCTTGCCTTAAAAGCCCCGATTATTAAAACATCCTAAAGAAAGCCATGATTAAATATTAAAATGCAGAACCAACAGTAGGCTGGGAAGAGAAAATTAAATATTAAACCCAGAACAAGCAGAGGGCCGAGACAAGATCGCTACAAACTGGTTCCGCACTAAGAGAGGAACTGAATGAACTTCTTAGCCTCGTGGGAGAGTTCCATCAGGTGGGCATAGCTACAGAAAAGTCCCACTTTTGGGTCACCATCATTTAGAACTCTAATAGTTATAGACCAAATAAGATTAATGTCCCTAATATGAGGAGAGGAGAAAAACATGGATGGATGGATAGATGGATGGATAGATAGATAGATGTAGAGAAAAAGAGGAGAGAGAAATGGATGGATGGATGGAGAAAAAAAGAGAGAGAAACATGGATGGATGGGTGGATGGATGGATAAATGGATGGATGCATATAGATAAATAGATAGATGTAGTGAAAAAGAGAGGAGAGAGAAATGGATGGTTGGATGAATAGAAGGTAGACATGCATGCATGCATGCATGCATACATACATAGAGAGAGAGAGAGAGAGAGAGAGAGAGAGAGAGAGAGAATGAGAAAAAGGAAAGAGAGAGAGAGAGAGAGAGACAGACAGACAGACAATGCCCAGATTCAGTCTAGGCCTAGAACAATCTAGTTTTAAGCCCAAGGAATTCTGTCCACATAGAGCTCAAGAGAAGAGAAGAGCTAGGCCCAAGAAGTCAATCCTAAGGTAAGGAATGAAGCCAATATTCTGGCAACTGTTTCCAGGAACATGTGATTGTATTTGGACTGCAAAACTCCAGATGACCACCAGCAGGCAGCAAAGAGCAAGAAGTCAATGCAGATCTGATAGCCATCTGGATTTCTTTCACCCATGACTTACAGATAAGGTAGCCTAAGGAAAGGATAAAGTTAGATTTCTGCTCCTTTGATTCCATGTATGAGTCTTCCATGGGGCTTCTTGTTTGAGCCACCATGAATATAAGAGAATCTCTTGACAAAAATGTAATTCTTTAAAAAATGCATGATAACAATTCTGAAATTGCAGGACATGTAGGGCGTTTGACACTGTTTGAAGTTGTTTGTTGTTACTTTGTGGTCAGCAGCTTAAATTCTTCAAAGGTTTGGACTTGAGCACTGATTCTGAGATCTCCCTCATTTGCTTTCCTACTTAGGTGGCTAGTTCAATGTCAGATGGGATCCTGAGACTTGACTTAGATGTATCGGACGGTGGACCTCCAAACAGCATCCTCGTGACCAGTGAAACTCCTGAAACTTCTCCTCCAAAGGAGACTCACAAACCTCCAATGCCTCCTGTAAAAGTGCCCATGCCTCCAACGGAGAACCTCAGTGCCAATCTTACCCCAGAAGATCCACAGGTCAAGAAGCTACCAATGCCTCCAGCTAAGCCTCTCAAGGAAGTAGCAGCACCCGGTGAAAATGTGAACTCTGTAGAAGGAAGCGACGCAGAAGAGGAGAAACGTGAAGACTCTGAAGAAGTCGAAGATTTGGTGGACCCTGAACCTCCAGCACCTCCTCCAAAGATTTTATCCGACAAAATGAAGGTGGGATGGGATCATCCAAGCTCTGAGCTTCATGACGTTGAAACAGAGACCACCTCTGGATTCAACAAGGAAGCAGCCAAGCCACCGACTCCTCCTCCCAAGGTCTTTAGAAACAGCTTGATCTCCAAGGAGAACGAAGCACAGGTAGACATTTCCAAAGGGTATGAGCAGCCTGACGGAGACTCAAACCTTGACATCAATGGCATTGATGACAACGGAACAACTCAACCCGCTTTCCAGAATGGGAAGGAGCAGGACGACCGTTCCTCAGAGCCGGCCACAAAGAAAGAGGAATTGAGACGGCCTTCCGAAGACCAGGTTGATGTCACAGAGCCTGTGGGAGGTTCTCCGGCAACCAAGGCTCGCAGCTCCTCTCTAGGGACCTTGCTTTCAGAATCGCCCAAAAGGGCTCCTCGGCCAGATTTCCAGAAGTCGTCTATCCTCCACGTGGTGCGGATGGAGAAGAAAATTGCGGATGAAAAGGAACGAACTGAAAAGCTCCTGCAGAAGGTCCAGTGTGAAGAGCTGGAGCAAGCCCAGGAGGGCAAAGGACCCTCGGTCGATGCAAAGGAGCTGCTCAACGAAGCCACCGAGCAACTCCGGCAAGCCTCCCAGGTCTTGCAAGAGGTCAAAGATTTGGGGGAACTGAGAAGGGAGCCTAACAGTTTGCGCAAAGGAGTCGTGAAGGACCTCGTGACTGTTTACAGGAGAAGCGTCCCTTAAGAAGGAATTGAATTCTGAATCGTGACTTAGACTAAAGGGTAGCCATGCGGCACCATTTCTACCCGGCTACTAGATCAGTGTTTAAAAGACAGATGGGTAGGGCAGCAGCCTGAGTCTTATTAAGTGTTGCTTATTTTCACACTGCCCCTTTCGTAATCTCAGAATGTGGGCAGATCCTGCCGGGCGGGGTGTGTGCTAGAGAGGGATCTGGTGAGAGGACCTCAGGGAAAGATCTGTTTTGGGGAAGACAAGTGGTAACTGGAAGCCGTAGGGACTTCCTACCAGGGGTGCCTACTGAAGCATTTCAAATGCGGAAGAGTTTGAGAAAGAGCTCTTGAAGGTTTTCCAACTTGGTGGAAAGCTCTTGCAAATTCAGGGCAGGAGCTTTGTGGTTCAGGCGGGGCCCTTTTGAGCTAGCTAGGAGGACATCGAGTTGGAGCAGGGAGGTTGGATTTCCCGTGCAGGCTGGAATATTTTGGGTTAGAAAAGTTTTGCACAGTCCTGGTTCCTGTTCTTCTGCTTCTCTCTCTTTCTCTCCCTCTCTCTCTCTCCCTCCCTCCCTCTCCCTCGCTCCCTCGCTTCCTTCATCTCGCTCTCACTCTCCATCCATCTCTTCCTCTCTCCCTTCTCTCCCTCGCCCCTTCTCCCTCCCTCCATCTCTCTCCCTCTCTCTCACCTTCCTTTCCTCCCTCTCTTTCTCCTTCCCATTTCTCATTTGCAAAGATTGCAGAAATGGTGGGTATGGAACAAGGCTGCAGTACTTTCTAATCCTTTTTGTTTTAACTCAGGGTTCATGTAGTGGGGCACATGGGAGGCGGGGCTGAAGCGAACAGTGGGTGGGCTCTTCTTTGATATCCTTTCCTCTCTCTCTCTCTCTCTCTCTCCCCCTCCTTCTCTCTCTCTCCCTCTCTCTCTCGTGATGCTCCCTTCTTCCCCCTGTCACTTCTTTTTCTTGAACGGCTCTGTTACAGAAAGCTTTCCGTTCCAGCTCTTATTTATTTGTCCCAAGCCACGGGTGGGTCCTTGCAAGGGGTGACAGTTTGTGCATCCTGCAGTTAAAGACAAAACCGCTTACCACCAGGAGAGCCAGTGATGTTTTGGTGAGGCTCCCAATATGTAGAATTTGCTGACGATGGGTGGATGTTTTAAGTCTGCCCTGCCAGGGATCAAACTGAAACTACAGCATCAGATTGCAGATCTGAAATGGTCCTAGTTCGTACATCATCCGCTCACTTGGGGTCGGCTTAGCATGTGGTGTGTTGCTTACCTCTGGCGGCTGATTGAACAAACGACGGTTTTGCAAAGTGTGCCTTACCACAGCGTGGAAACCCCATTAAAATCTTCAGCAAGTCATAGGGAACAAGATTCCCCCCTCATCTCCCAGGTTGACTGTCCATTGATTTGTGAAGACTAGACCCATCATACCTTGGAGAGACTCTGTATAAATCTACCACAGGTTCGGTTCATGCGAAATTTCATTTGAATGGGGGGGGGAAATACCAACTGGACTCATACGTGCTCAGATTTCGTATAAACACAGTGGAGAGCATCAGTCTTCCCCACCCCACCCCTGCAGAATGCAGTGCCACTCATGTTAGCAACAATATTAACTTTGGGGAAACGATTTTGCAATTGTAGGGCGGGTATATATGCATTCCCATGTTTCCTTTGGTTTTGGTTGAATGTTGCTTCTAAACTGGCTGATAGCTAAATGCATATAAAGACGAATGCATATTTGTCAACAGAATAGACCATGGCTTAGGGTAGAGGTCAGAAACCTTAAACACTCAAAGAGCCACAAAGGTCCTTACTGGAAGCCCCCCATTCAATTCTGCAGCCGAACAGAAGTCTGGTTTCCCCACCATAGAGTCTCCTCCTAGCATGGCGTCCTTTTTCCTCTACCTGTGCTAACCAAAAGCCCTATCAATTGTGGAGCTGCACCGAAAACCCGCCCCTTGCCATAGTCTCTCCTCCTGGCATGCCTTGTTTCTCCCCCAACCAGGAGCTCCTTTCAATATTGTGATGCCAACCGGCAACAGGGAGCCACAGCAGAGGGATGAAAGAGCCACATGCGGCTCCAGAGCCATGGGTTGCTGACCCTTGGCTTAGGGTGCGGTATGAATTCTGTTGTAAGCACAATCCCTGCCATAGATAACTGTACTGTAACGTTTTTACTTGTGCTCTTAATAAGCTTCCTTGCCAAGATCCTCTTTTTCACTCGATGGATTTTTCTGATGGCTTTTAAAACTCGGGTGACGGCCGTATTTTTACAACCTGGAAAATTAGTGTATGACTAATATTTTCCTATCCTTCAGATGTCATTTAAAAAAAAGAAAAGAAAGGGCGAACATAAAATCGGTACCCAATAATTAAATAAGCGGCTAAGGAAGAAACAATTGCGAATCGGGACAGGATGGAAATAATGGCACTTAGCGCATTTGTGCTCTGGGTTGATTTCCTGAAGACGAGGTCCTTGGAGACCTCGCTGAATTCATCATAGGACTCTTCCTGCAAGAAAAAGTAAAAGGAGGAAGATGCGTAAGAGGAGCAACAGTTTTCTTCCTGTTATCTAAGGCAGTGCAATTAGGACCGTGTCATCCTACTACCAGGTTTCCCTGAAAATAAGACCTCGCTGGATAATAAGGCTAATCGGGCTTTTGAGTGCATGCGCTAAAACAAGACCTCCCCAAATATATTTAAACGCATGCGCAGCCGTTCCCCACCATTTCCTCTGGTTCCGTGCAAACAACATGAGGTGAGGTGAGGTGAGGAGGCAAGGCCGGAGGGAAGGGGAAAGGGAGGGGGGAACATGCCCCATGCACCCTACACACCCTTAGCTAATGGCTGCTCCTGCAACCCTAGTCACCGTCCCTCCGGTCACGCTAATGGCTGCCGCAAAAAGAGGGGCAGGCCCAGCGACGCGCAACACAGCAGCAACCATGAGGTGACCATGCTCGTCGCCTCCTGCACCTCAAAAATGATAAGACCTCCCCGAAAATAAGGCCAGATGCTTATTTCGGGGTCAAAAGAAAATAAGACCCTGTCTTATTTTCGGTGAAACATGGTACCTCTGGAAGCCGCTTCACATTGGTCTGGTTTGCACATTGTACTGAGACATGCAAGGGTTGGTTCGCCTTAGCCTGCTCTGTTAAGCCAGCCAATTGTGGCTTATTCAGCAAGCCATGGTTTATTGCCATTTGGAAGCCTCAACCCCTGAGATGCGTAAACCGTTGCTTATGGCAGACAAATTCAAATTTTGAGGCTAGGAGCCATGCCCCAAATGAGCAGAGTCAGGACAAAGAGAGTTTGAGAGTTGATAAAATGTTCATATCAAATGGAATATAATCAGTGGGGCTACTCCCCCTGTATTTAACAGACTCTGGTGGAGATGTTCCATGGACAACTTATAAATTATTGGCACTGCTGTTGAATCCAGGCCTAACCAAAACAGAGCTGTTCTGACCTCGGCTTCCTGAGAGCATGAAGCAAATTCCTTGTCCCAACAAAAAACCCTTTTATTAATTTGCTGTTAATTCTGCTCATTCACATCCTGCAAAGTCTTTCAAGGGAGGATTTACAGTCACAGACCTTCTCTGGCTTGGAGAACTGCCAGACTGATATCTGCAAAACTTGGCAAGGAGTCTCGGAGAGTCACGAACCAATTAAGCGAATTGTCTCCTGCAAAATCCATTCCCCTTTTGCTCCTCTTTTATTTCCTCTGGGAGGGGCCATTCATCGTCCACCTGTGGCCTTACTCCCAAGTCGGCCCCTGTTCTTCAGCTTCCCTTCGTCTGGCAACTCTGTGCATGTGCACACTGGGAACAGGCTCCAGCTGTTGGTCTGCCTCACTGATGTCTGACTCTGAAGGCAGCTGATAACTGTCAGGCGGCCCTGGCCCCCTCTCTGCCTCCGACACAGAGCCCTTATCAGCCTTCCCCAGACTCCAGGACTGGCCCATGTTCCTCCCCAACCTCCTCACTGTCTGAATCTGCTGCCAGCTCTGCTGACTGCTGGTGGGCCACAACAAGAGCTCTTTAGATAGGCTTCTCGAAGAGGAGCTTCTAAACCCCAGTCCTTTCTGGCTTGAATAGTTGCTGGACAAGCTCTAAACAAAAGCCCATTTCTCGTTTAAAAAATGAAGTTGATTACGTCTACGTTCATAGCTGCTTCTCCTTGTCCTTCTTTTTCACAATAGGTTCAGCCGGCTGGGAATTTTTATTTATGCAAGTGACTGTGCCATGCTTTGTGTTTTTTTTTTTTTTTTTCAAATAAGGGGCCAAAAACTGGAGTCCTCTCTCTTTAAAAAAATAAAAAAATAGATGTAATTGTTTTGCACTAGCTGTTTACGAGACGGAAATATGAAAATAGTTATTTTGCTTAGAGCTATCTCACAGTTTTCTTTTTTTAGTTCCATCCCTGCATCGGCTGCCAAAAGTTTACAACTAGGAATGTAACAAACATGTTCGCAAAATAAAAAAAGGAGCATAAAACTTAATTTACCGATGCCTACCCACTCATTGACCTGGGACGTGGTGGATCAGTGGCTACGACACTGAGCTTGTGGATCAGAAAGGTTGGCAGTTTGATGGTTC
The DNA here is from genome assembly GCF_051295495.1 of Thamnophis sirtalis. Classification (NCBI taxonomy): domain Eukaryota; kingdom Metazoa; phylum Chordata; class Lepidosauria; order Squamata; family Natricidae; genus Thamnophis; species Thamnophis sirtalis. The sequence continues at coordinate 14,916,182 of NW_028261382.1, read as the reverse complement.
GAATCCCTAGCACCGCATAACGGAGTGAGCTCCCGTAACTTGTCCCAGCTTCTGCCAACCTAGCAGTTCGAAAGCACGAAGAAAAGGCAAGTAGAAAAATAGGGACCACCTTTGGTGGGAAGGTAACAGCGTTCCGTGCGCCTTTGGCATTGAGTCATATCGGCCACATGACCATGGAGACGTCTTTGGATAGCACTGGCTCTTAGGCTTTGAAATGGAGATGAGCACCGCCCCCTAGAGTTGGGAACCTTACTGAAAACTGCAATCCTGGGTGGTTCCCCTCCCCCTCCTTTGTGTGCTGGGGTATTGTCAATTCTAAAATCAGGGAACATTGGAACATTGGCCTTGGCAGAAGATAATACTTTCCCCTACAATACTTTGTACATTCAATCAGTGTGAAGGGTCGATGTTCTTCGTACCAAAACTAAATTGACTCAGCAGAAACCTTGTCTTCCTTGCAGCTACCCAAGCACTTTTTGAGGTGCAGACGCAAATTTGCTGCTATGAAATATGTGAATTGGCTGTATTTATTTAGATTCAGCACTGAAGGAAACACTCAGAAGGAACCCTGTTTAGGGTAATCCAAATGTCTCTCAGCCTTGGGATATAGGGACTTCAGCTCCCAGAACTCCCCAGCTAGCATGGGAGAATTCTGAGAGTTGAAATTGGCACATCTTAAAAGTTGCCAAGATTGGGAAACGACTAGGGTAGACAATTTAAGTTCCTCCATAGATTGCCAGGCTTCAGATTCTGCTCTTCCTGGCCAGTAGAGCCAGTGGTCAAGCATTATTGGAATTGTAATCCAGCAGTATCTGTAAATCTGTAAGCTTATTCATCTATCGTGCGTATATTTAATGAACACTGAACATTGATATATTTTTTTCAAAAGCGCTTCTCTTAAAAATCTGTTAAAAAAAAACCTTTAACCGAACGTTGCTGTTGATTCTACATTCCCCCACAAGTCTGATCAGAATATTGTACAGTCTCTACTAACAGTATTTTGAATCCTTTTTCCTACTGTCTTGTAAGTAACTAAACACTTCTTTGAGTGTGCATTGAGTATTTTGTTGTGAAAAAGCTTTATCCAGAAAGAGGCGGTGTGTCCTTGTTTGTCTTTGAGATGGTCAGCCCTCCGGTTGAAAATTGCTGACTCTGATTCTCTGATTCCTAAAATATAAATATATTTTTAACAAGCTGTCTTGAGCATCTCAATTCTTTGATTCGCCTTCAAAATCCATTTGTAAGTACCTTCCCCTTTCAAATCGCGTGGACCTCATGCCAGGTTCCATCACTGACAAAATCATTCTTTCCCCTCTGTTTTATTTGTTTGATTTATTTAGCTTTCAATTTTCATCAAACAGTGTGTGGTCTGGGTACAATGTTTAAACAGTCATGTTACACATCTTTGTGTGATATTCGTCACCATCATATTGATAATATAATAACATAATAATGTAATAACACGGATACTTAACATCCTTTTCTTTACAACTTTCCACTTAACCATTTCCTCTTTTTATATCTCCACCTTTCTAAGTTCTGTTTCTGTTTTCTAGCCATTGATAAAATAATGTCCCATATCAAAAAATATTTGGCTTTCTAAACACCTTTGGTGTTTAGTCATGCCGGCCACATGATCACAGAGACGTCTTTGGACAGCGCTGGCTCTTTGGCTTCAAAACGGAGATGAGCACCGCCCCCTAGAGTTGGGAACGACTAGCACATATGTGCGAGGAGAACCTTTACCTAACAAGTTGAGTCAGTGGTCACTTAACTTACTAACTTAAGGAGATTTTTAAAAAGGCAAGGAAAGTTCATTGAAATGATCAGATACACCTACAGGTTGTCCTTGACTTACAAGAGTTCATATAGTGACCATTGAAAGTTACGACGACACTGCAATAGCAATAGCACTTAAGAATTATATACCACTTCATAGTGCTTTACATCCCTCTCTAAGTGAAAAAGATTCACAGCCCTTTTCCACGACTGCAATTCTCACAACTGTTGCACATGATTTACATCTCAATGTTTGACAACTGATTCGCATGTATGACGGTTGCAGTGTTCCGGGGTCCGATGCTCGCCTTTTGCGACCTTCTGATAATGAAAGTCAATGGGGAAGGCAGTTTCACTTAAGAATTGTGTTACTAACTTTAACAACTGCAGTTATTCCCTTAACAGCTATGGCAAGAACGGTTATACATAGGGCAACACCCACTTAACAACTGTCCCGTTTAGCAACATAAATTCCGGGCTCGATTGTGGTCATAACTCGAGGACTACCTGGACAACTCTTGTTAGCCTAGTCAGGATGGCTTGTGGGGATTGCAGTCAAATATCTGGAAGGCACCCAGCTGAGCCATAAACCAGGGGCATGATCAATATCCCACAAGCCAACATCAACATAAGTTTCAGTGGAAGAGGAAATGGCCTTCAAATACCGTTGATAAACAAACAGAACCTACACATACATCATTTATATTCTAGACAAAATAGCCAGAGTAAGGAGTTACTCGGCAGAGGAAGGAAGCAGGCTTTGGATTTCAGTAATAGACCAAACCCCCAGGGTCTTTTTGTCCAGTGATATATTTTTATAGCTGATTAATGTTCGTGTGGTTTGTTGTTGCAAACTTTGCCGTGTATTTCCAGACTGGCTGGACGTGAATGAAGAGATCTCCCTGCTTAAATTCTTCAATGTCTTGGGCGAAGCAGACAGCAACATGGCTAAGAATGTTAAGGGGTGTTCTGCTGGATAAGACCGGAGGTTCACCAGAAGAAGACAACCTGGGCCTTCCATAAATTTTAGACAGTACAACAATCCTCATAATTCTAAATCATTAAATAGGCTGGCTTGGACCTACGTTGTGGTTAGTTGTGAAGCGTCCGTCCCATCGCGACCTATGTATTGGGTTCCAAAACACCCAGAGAATATCGGGTTCAACAGATGGCAAATCTGCTCATCATGGACTTGGTCAGATCTCTTCCATGCTTGCATGCAAGACTCCGAGGAGTTCCTGAGTCTGTAGATTAGAGTGGATTGTGTTAAAAAAAAGCAACACCTGGAAAGGGCTGGCGATAGACAGCTTCTGTACTGTTGTTTGGAATATAAATTTTTTTACTGCTGGTTCTGTGGGTGTGGCGTGGCTTGGTGGGTGTGGCAGGGGAAGGATACTGCAAAATCCCCATTCCCTCCCCACTCCAGGGAAGGATTCTGTAAAATCTCCATTCCCCCCCTACTCCAGGATACTGTAAAATCTCAATTCCCTCCCCATTCCAGGGAAGGATACTGCAAAATCCCCATTCCCTCCCCACTCCAGGGGAAGGATACTGCAAAATCCCCATTCCCTCCCCACTCCAGGGGAAGGATACTGCAAAATCCCCATTCCCTCCCAATCAGCTGGGACCTCGGGAGGCAGAGAATAGATGGGGGCGGGGCCAGCCAGAGGTGGCATTTACCGGTTCTCTGAACTACTCAAAATTTCTGCTACCAGTTCTCCAGGACTGGTCACAATCTGCTGAATACCACCTCTGACCCGGTCTTATTTTCAGGGGAACGCGGCATCTTCCTTTTTATGACCTGTGGATTTCAACTCCTGGAATTCGTGAACCAGCATGGCTGCTTCAGGAATTCTGGGAGTTGAAGTCCACAAGTCATAAAGGGGCTACAATTCTCCCTCCCCTTCTGTTCTAGATCATCAGCTTATTTCCACCACAAGACAATGTCGGACTATAGAAAGGTAATGTAGGGGAGCTGCATTGCAGGACTGTTTCAGAGCAGACGCCTGAGATGGAGACTCCTTGCCCTAGCAGGTGAATGAGGCTGAAGTTCAAAGCATACAAGTCTTGCTAATGTTAATGACAGGGTAGCTTAATGAAAGTCGTAGAAATTATTAAGCAGAGCTGCTGGAAGCTGCCCACCCCCACCCCCATCTAGCTCTTCACACAGTTGAAACTAGCATGCTCACATCTTTGCAAAAATGTGCATTTGGGACTAAAGCTTACAAAGGTGACAATTCATCCAGGTTAAGACACTTGAAATTAAGTACAGGTATTGCTCAACCTACCACCACAATTAATTTCCATTGCTAAACAAGACAGTTGTTCAGCGAGTTCCCCTCCCACTTTATAACCTTTCTCGCCACAGTTGTTAAATGAATTACTGCAGTTTTTGAGCTAGTCCCACAGTTGTTAAGTGAATCTGGCTTCCCCGTTGATTTTGCTGATCAGAAGGTCACAAAAGGTGTTCCGTGACTCTGGGACTCTGCAGCCCACCATAAATATTCAAGCGCCTGAATTTTGATCAGGTGATTGCCGAGATGCAACGGTTGTAAGAGTGAAAATGGTCATAAGTTACCTTTTGTTTCCCAATGCTGTTGTAACTTCTAACAGTCACCAAATGGATGGTTGTATGGTTCAAGAACTACCTATAGAACAAAACGCCTGTAATCTAAAGCAGCAAACACCAACTGGTGGTCCATGGAGCCGAGGTGGCGCAGTGGTTAAATGCAGCACTGCAGGCTACTTCAGCTGACTGCAGTTCTGCAGTTTGGCTGTTCAAATCTCACCGGCTCAGGGTTGACTCAGCCTTCCATCCTTCCGAGGGGGGTAAAATGAGGACCCGGATTGTTGTTGGGGGCAATATGCTGACTCTGTAAACCGCTTAGAGAGGGCTGAAAGCCCTATGAAGCGGTATATAAGTCTAACTGCTATTGCTATTGCTATGGACTACTGGTGGTTTGTAAGAAAATTTTGGTGGTCCACAGAAAAATTATTTGCATTTTTTATATTGCACTAAACCACTGGTCCTCATATTACAGCCTCTGGGCTGGATAAGTGCAATAAATGCTTGTGTTGCTGCAGAGAATCTCCCCCTTCGGGGTCTTTTTGTGCTGGTTGGGGTGGGGGGGCAGAAATTCCATCTTGGGGTCTGCTTCAGCCTCCTGGTACAGGGCTTTGGGTGAAGGCTGGGGGGAAGCACTGCTGGTGGCAAAGAGCCGGAGGGCCTCGTTCCAGTGGGACTGCATCATGGCCTGGAACTGGCTGACCATCTTAGCCTGCTGGTACCTGGCCTTGCACTCCCGCAGGTCTTCCCTCTGCTTGGAAAGCCTATGCTCCTAGTCCTCAGTGAGGTGCTTCTGCTGAGCCTCCTTCTCGGTCAGATCCAATTTGAACTGAGCTGTTTTGCCAACTCTTTCTCCCAGTGGCTGCTTAGCTCCAACAACTGCTTCCTGTTGGGGCGCTAAGGAGCCCGAGTGGGGAGACGAGGAGTGGCTGGGAGGGGAGGAGCAAGTAGAGGCCATCAACATGAGTGACATCAAATTGGCCATGCCCACCCAGTCACATGCCCACTTAGCCACACCCACCCAGCCAGCCATTAGGCAAATCATATTAGTGGTCCGTGGGATTTTAAATTATGACTTTCATGTTCCCTGAAGTCCGAAAGGTTGTTGACCCCTGGTGTAAAGTCAGAATTGCTGGCTAACCTGTAATGTAATTCACTTGCTTTTCAATTGAAGCAGCAAATTGTGACTCATTCAATAAACCAGGACTATTTGAATTCAGGCATGAAAAGCAAAGAATCTTTCAAATGGGAACTGGAAATGATTGACTTTTTGGTCAGGGAAATAATGATTAGAGGATTTTTTTAAAAGACTGAAAACATTCCATGGAACTTTTAGATGAATTGATGATTTATGGATTTGGGGATTAAAAAGGGTTAAAGAGGGAGGATTAAAATTAAGATGTTTACGCCATTAAGATTGAGTAAGTAAAAAGATTTAGTAACTGAGGAATAATAGAAAAAAGGGCAAAAGTCATAATTCTGCATTTTCTTTTTTCTACCTTTTCCTTGTTTTCTCTTTTTTTCTCTTTTTACTGTATTCAAAAATTCTAACAAAAGACTATATTTAAAAAGATTATAGTCACTTTACATTAGTACTACTTTGTTTTTACAGCAGCCAGTAACTTACTAAGCCTTTAAATAGGAGAGTTTAAAAGCCAAATACATACCTTCATGGTCTAATTTTGGTGACTTGGGGGAAAAAAATCCATATGGATTTGACCACTTCCTCTGCATTTTGCTTTAAGCTTATTTCCTTTCCCATCTTTCTCTTTACATTCAGACAGGAAAGGTACTTGCTAATTCTTTGAAGATCTATAAATATGGAAAAGGAGAGGCGACAGACCAGAGATTTTATAAGAGCAGTAGCCACAAGTGTTTCCTCTGTGGTCATAAGGAAAAAAATACCCTTAAAAACACAAAATGGAGATTGAGAATCTTCAAGTAGTCCAGAGCGATGCAAGAGAAATGATAGAGAAATAATTTCCTTGTAGAAAAATATCACACATGAAAAAGTAAAGGTTTCCCTTGCACATATGTGCTAGTCGTTCCCGATTCTAAGGGGCGGTGGTCATCTCTGTTTCAAAGCCAAAGAGACAGTGCTGTCTGAAGATGTCTCCGTGGTCATGTGGCCGGCGTGACTCAATGCCGAAGGTGCACGGAATGCTGTTACCTCCCCACCAAAGGTGGTCCCTATTTTTCTACTTGCATTTTTACATGCTTTCGAACTGCTAGGTTGGTAGAAGCTGGGACAAGTCATGGAAGGTCACTCTGTTATGCGGTGCTAGGGATTTGAACCACTGAGCTGCCGATTCACAAGCTCAGCGTCTTTGCCACTAGCTACCACATCCCTTATCATTAATCACATATAAAACAAATATGCTAATAGAAAGAAAGCATTTCTGGTAATTTTCCTGTGTAAATCAACCCCCAGTACAAGCAATCCTTAAGTTATGACTGTTAAGGATCCCGGAATTTCCACCAGAATCATATCAGTCATAAATACAGGCACCCATGTGACCAGATCTTACTTTACAACATCTTTGTGGCAGTCATTAAAGTAATGCTGAGGGTTGCTAAAGGAATGCAACAATCATTAACCGCAGTGGTCATTAAGTGAATCATATTCCCATGGGCTTTTTTGCTGGAAATGGGCTGGAAAGGCTGGAAATAGGCAAAAAAAATTAAAATTAAAAACGTTTTATTTAAAAGAGCATTTTCCTAAAAAATCTCTTTGTTGGATGAGAATAAAGTAATTCACCAAAAGCACCACTAGGTGGCGAGGTCCACCATCTTGCATAATGTATTTTTTGAACAACTGGCTGCATTCAACATGTACTGTACAGTGTTTCCCAATCTTGGCAATTTGAAGATGTGTGCACTTCAACTCCCAGAATTCCCCAGCCATCATAGCTTTCTGGGAGTTGAAGTCCACCCATCTTCAAGCTATCAAAGTTGAAAAACATTGGATTATTAGAATGTGTCTTTATGGGCTGGATTTCACTATTTTGTGCTAGGCTGGCAAAAAAAGGACCAAAAGCAGTGTTTAATCTGAGAATTTTATTATTGCAGAAACAAACAGGAAAGTTTCCTATATCGTATTAAGACAGAGATTGGCAACTTTTTAAAATTTAGGATATGAAAGTTGTTTATCCCACATTCTATCAAGCCGATAAGCCACACTGGGCTATGTCCATTCTAGACACAATTGGAATGAGGAGTGGTTGTGTCTTAGTCATTTCTACCATTTTGTAGGAAATGTAGCAACATCCTTTAAAAAAAAAATCAAGTCATATGGGCACCAGACACATTTTCTCTTGATCAATAGGAAACCCAACCATTCATTGCATACAACTGCATTCTAATAGATATTTTTTCCTTTACAAAGCCATATGATTCAAACCTTCTACAGGAACATGTTAGTACTACCTGGATACCCGTGCTTTGCTACGAAACCATGTGATTGGGCCAGCCCGCAGGCCGGATGAATCACATGCTGGACACGGCCATATAAGGCAACTGGCAGTTGGAACAGAGTTCCTTTCAGGTGGGGAGGGGTAGTAGAACATCTAACTCCTTAGCATCAATGCGTGTTAGCATAACTGTATAAGGAATACTGAAGATCCGATGTCATTTAGAAAAATCCTTTCTTAGCACCTAGAAGCCAAGAGAAACATATGTGCCGAATTTCACGTTTGTAGGCTTTAGAGTTCTGAAGATTTCATGATGATGCGTAAGTGGTATTTCGCTTTTATATATATAGATTATGCAAAGAAGAGGTTTATTCACAAACCGAGAAGATTTTGGAAAGCCACGGAAAGCTCTTTGAAATTATCAGATGTACAACTATATGTTAAGGTAAGTTGTGGATCACTGGATAATTTCCTACTAATATCCTTCGTGCTTAGGAAAACTCGATCCTATCTGTGCTTTTAATTCCAGCAGGCAAATGTGATAACATAAACAATTAAAATGGATTAGGAAAATGGCTGAATATGCTAGAGAAAAGTCAGATTTACAGCAGAAACACCAAGCAGAAATGTAGGTGACAGATAAGAGCCACTGTATTGAAAAATAAAATGCATTTAAGACCAGGATGGGAAAATTGTTATTATCCTGCTAGGCCAGGCGGCAGAAGCCCAGAGATTCTCTCAATGAGAGCAGATACAGAATCCTGCTTGCTTCCTTTTTTATCCACTTATACACAGAATAGTCAAGGCTTTTTGAAGAAAGCAACTCTGAGCCATCATTTCTTCCAAATACTATTGAAATAAGACATTCGAACATATTTGTGCAACCCTGTAAAATTATCCCTTATAAATGCTGCACGACTTCAAATAGCTTTATTCCGATTTGACCTTGCTATTTTTTTTCTTTCATTTGCATGTCTTCCTGTGTTTTATTGTCGGTTTTTATCTTTTGTACTGAGTATGTTTGAGACTATACTTTTTTCCTATGTAAGCTGCCAAGAGTTATTTTCATTGTACTGTTAATAGAAATATATTTATTAACCAAATATAAACATCACAATGACTGGGATAAATAGAATAGCATAGAATTCTTTATTGGCCAAGTGTGATTAGACACACAAGGAATTTGTCTTTGGTGCAGATGCTCTGAGTGTACATAAAAAGAAAAGTTACATTCGTCAAGAATCATAAGGGGCAACACTTAATGATAGTCACAAGGTACAAATAAGCAATCAGGAAACAATCAATATCAATATAAATTGTAAGGATACAAGCAACAAAGTTACAGTCATGCAGTCATAAGTGGGAAGAGATGAGTGATAGGAACGATGAGAAGATTAATAGTAATAGTAATGCGGACTTAGTAAATAGTTTGACAGTGTTGAGGGAATTATTTGTTAGCAGAGTGATGGCATTGGGGGAAAAACTGTTCTTGTGTCTAGTAAATAAAGCCATAATGTGGTTTGTTTGTTGGGTTCTGGCTTAGAGTGGTTTATTATCTTTGCCATTGTCCAGTGAACCTAGCCAACAAGCCATGGTTTGTTAAATGGCTTAATGCAATGTGATTCGACACAGATTGACTTTAAACATCATATTAAGCAACAGTGAAATTTATTCAGTTTGGTATGAGAATGTGACTTCCACAGTACACCATGGTACTATAAAGCTGTAACCCTGGATTAAGCTATTTGGGCACGAACCCATTCATCTTAAGATTTGAGTTAACTTCCAACAGCATACTTTACCTTTCTCACAACAGGTGGCAGCACCTGGTTGACCAGCTCAAGAAACTATTAGATTGGATGGAAGGCTACCACAAATTTCCCAATCACTTCAAGCTGAACTTGAAAAAGACTTTATCTTTAATCCATTTTTCTCCAGCTTGGAAGCTGCAAGGTGTGGAGTTCAAAATTCTAGACAGTGTTTCTCAACCTTGGCCACTTGAAGATGTCCGGACTTCAACTCCCAGAATTCCCGAGCCAGCTGGGAGTTGAAGTCCGGACATCTTCAAGTGGCCAAGGTTGAGAAACACAGTTCTAGAAGTCGAAGCCCTCATATCTTAAAGTCATCTAGGTTGACAAATATTGTCCTCAGTGTAACGTATAATTCTTCTTTATAGGTAGTTCTCAAGACCACAATTGCAACCAATATTTCTGTTGTTAAGCAAGGCAGTTATTAGGTGAGTCACACCTGTTTTACGACCTTTTTGCTACGGTCGTTAAGTGTGCCATTGCAGTTGTTAACAGAATCATATGGTTGTTAACGAAATCTGGCTTCTCCCCTCGATTTTGCTTGTCAGAAATTGCCTGGGAAAGTTGCAACCTTCATGAATACATGCCAGATGCCAAGTGATTGAATTTTGATCACATGACCCTGGGGAATGCTGAGATGGTCATAAGTGTGAGGATTTTTCCCCCAGTGCCATTGTCACTTTCAATGGTCACTAAACAAATAGTTGTAAGTTGAGGACTCCCTGTATTGGCATCCCTTTTAGTACAGGTAGTCCTAAACTTACAACAATTCATTTGATCACAACAGTTCATTCGTAGTTACAACTTCGCTGGAAAAAAAGTGACTTAGGAGTCCATTGTTCACACGATTTTACATTTGGATGCTTTGCAACTGACTCACATTTATGACGGTTTGCAGGGTCATGTGATCCACTTTGGCGACCTTCTGACAAGCAAAGTTGATGAGGAAGGTGTATTCAGTTAACAATCGTGTTACCCATTTAACAACTGCATATATACAGGTGAAACTCAAAAAATCAGAATATCATGCAAAAGTTCATGCATTTCAGAGATGCAACTTAAAAGGTGAAACTAATATATGAGATAAGACTCATTACATGCAAGGCAAGATAGTTCAAGCCGTGATTTGTCATAATTGTGATGATTATGGCTTGCAGCTCATGAAAGCCCCAAATCCACCATCTTAGAAAATTAGAATATTACATGCAATCAATAAAACAAGGATTGTATATAGAACAATATCAGACCTCTGAAAAGTATAAGCATGCATATGTACTCAGTACTTGGTTTGAGCCCCTTTTGCAGCAATTACTGCCTCAATGCATGGAAGCTATCAGCCTGTGGCACTGCTGAGGTGTTATGGAAGACCAGGCTGCTTCAATAGCGGCCTTCAGCTCTTCTGCATTGTTCGGTCTCATGTCTCTCATCTTTCTCTTGGCAATGCCCCATAGATTCTCTATGGGGTTCAGGTCAGGCGAGTTTGCTGGCCAATCAAGCACAGTAATCCTACAGTCATTGAACCAGGTTTTGGTGCTTTTGGCAGTGGGGGCAGGTGCCAAGTCCTGCTGGAAAATGAAGTCAGCATCCCCATAAAGCTCGTCTGTGGAAGGAAGCATGAAGTGCTCCAAAATCTCCTGGTAGACGGCTGCATTGACCCTGGACTTAATGAAGCACAGTGGACCAACACCAGCAGATGACATGGCTCTCCAAATCAACACAGATTGTGGAAACTTCACACTGGATTTCAAGCATCTTGCAGTGTGTGCCTCTCCATTCTTCCTCCATACTCTGGGTCCTTGGTTTCCAAATGAGATGCAAAAGTTGCTCTCATCAGAAACGAGGACTTTGGACCACTGAGCAACAGACCAGGTCTGTTTTTCTTTAGCCCAGGTAAGACGCTTCTGACGTTGTTTGTTGTTTAGGAGCGGCTTGACAAGAGGAATACGACATTTGAAGCCCATGTCCAGGATCTGTCTGTGTGTGGTAGCTCTTGATGCACTGACTCCAGCCTCAGTCCACTCCTTGTGAAAGTCCCCAACACTTTTGAATGGCCTTTTCCTGACAATCCTCTCCAGGCTGCGGTCAACCCTGCTGCTTGTGCACCTTTTTCTTCCCCACTTTTCCCTTCCACATAACTTTCTATTAATGTGCTTTGATACAGCACTTTGGGAACATCCAACTTCTTTTGCAAATTACCTTTTGAGGCTTTCCCTCCTTATGGAGGGTGTCAATGATGGTTTTCTGCACAACTGTAAGGTCAGCAGTCTTTCCCATGATTGTGATCACTACTGATCCAGACTGAGAGACCACTTAAAGGCTCAGGAACCCTTTGCAGGTGTTATGGCTGATTAGAGTGGGACACTTTGAGCCTAGAATATTGCACCTTTTCACAATATTCTAATTCTAATATACATATATTGCATTTGTGCTGATAAATAAATAAAGGGAGACTAGTATAGATCTATTTCAAGCTATTTAGCTCTCATTAGCTAGCCATACCTTTACTGGGATTTGAACCTGTGCTGTATTACATATTAGGCAGTTGTGTCACAGGCTCTCCTCCTTTATCAGCTAAGCCAGGGAAATAGGTGTATGTATGTATGTATGTATGTATGTATGTATGTATGTATGTATGTATGTGTATGTGTGTGGGTGTGTGTGGGTGTGTGCCCAAATATGGGAGGAAGCATACTGCTTTCCTTTCTCTGTCTATCTGCTCATCTCAAGAGACCATCCAGACAGAAAGCCATTGTTTTTACTGTTTCCTTTGTTACATTTGTGCTGATAAATAAATAAATATATATATTAGAATTAGAATGTTTATAATATTATATATTATATAACAAATGGGGCAAGAAAAGTCGTAAAACGGGGCAAAATCTACTGAGCCAATGTCTCACTTAGCAACCCAAATTTTGGGGCTTGATTATGGCTGTACATCGAGAACTTCCAGTAACACTAAAGCTGAGCGATCGGAGTAGCCTCTCCTGTGAAGAAGCTCACACACACACAAAAAGAGAATTATTTTTTTGTTGCTGAATTACACCTGCTGGAATCCCCTCAGCTGAAAAGACCGACATTTTCTTCAGGAGCAGCAAAAAAATGAAGATCCTTGATCACATTCCTGAGGCGTAAGTCATTGCCTGAGGTGATTTCACAGGGTAGGCCGGTAGGTTCTGACAGGAATCTAGCTTGGCACAGAGGCAAGTTTATTACTGCCATTATGAAGGTCGACTCTGCTTATCCTGTATTCAGGTACACTCCTCGACTCATGACGGTTCATTTAGTGACCACTTGAAGTTCATTTAATGAGCAGTCAAAATCACAATGGCACTGGGGACAAAAAAGAGCCTCACGACCGTTTTTCCACACTTAAAGACCGTTGAGGCATCCCCGGGGTCATGTGATCAAAATTCGGATGCTTGGCAACTGACTCATATTTACGACGGTTTGCAGGGTCTTGGGGGGTGGTGTCACCTGATTTCCCCTTTGGCGACCTCCTGACAAGCAAAGTCGACAGGGGAAGCAGGATTCCCTTAACAACTGTGGTCACTAACTCAACCATTGCCAGGATCCCTTTTTAACCACCATGGCAAGAACGGTCATAAAATGGCGGCAAAATTCAACAAGTTGTGTTGCTTAGCAACAGAACCTTTGGGCTCCATTGCGGTTATAAGGTGAGGATCGCCTGCCTTGTTAGTTTATGTATGTATGTATGCATTTATTTGATTTATTTGCCACCCATCTCGCCTCCAGGCAACTTGCATCGTTAAAAGCATTATGGTTGTAATGACGAGGACCATCTGTCTGTCTGTCTATCTTTCTTTCTTTCTGTCTGTCTTTTTCTCTCTCTCTCTCTCTCTCCCTCCTTCCTTCCTTGCTTCCTTCCTTTTCCTTCCCTCCCTCCCCCCTCTCTCAATTTATTTGCCACCCATCTCTCCTCCAGGCAACTTACACCATTAAAAGCATTGTGGTCGTAAGTCAAGGACCACCTGTCCGTCTGTCTGTCTTTCTGTCTGCCTTTCTTTCTTTCTCTCTCTCCCTCTCCCTCTCTCTCCCTTTCCTTCCTTCCTTTTCTTTCCCTTTCTTCTTCCCTTCTTTCCCCCCTTCCACCTTTCCTCTCTCTCTTTCTCACTTTCTGTGCCACCCAACTTTCCTCCAGGCAACTTGCAAATGTTAAAAGCAACACCACTGTAAAAAAAAACAAAAAACCATACACACACACACTATATTTCTCATAACAATAAAAGTTACAATTAAAATGGTTGGTAATATAAGGTGGGAGTCAGAACAGGAAAAAAATTAGGCTAAGTAGACCTGGAATGAGATATTTTATATATCAGAATGAATACATTGGTTAAAAATAATTGTACAAGAGTAGCACTGTGTAATATACTGTATGATATTGGTCCTTAACTTTGGTTTCTATGGCTGATGAAATGCCAGGACGGACACACAACACACACACACGCACACACGCACACACGCACACATATATATATATTAAATATATATAATTAAAAGAAGGGGAGAAGGGAAGAAACAGAATGCATGTGGGGGAGAATCTCCTTTTAATCCAGGAGTCATCAACCTTTTGGACCTCAGGAATCACTAAATTCATAATTTAAAATCCCACGGACCCCCTAATATGATTTTTTAAAAAGATAAATAGTATTTAATGCAATATAAAAAAAGGGGGGAAAAATTCTGCGCACCACCAAACTTTTTCTCATGGACCACCACCAGTTGGTGACCGCTGCTTTAACCCATCAACCATGGCCAGGGTGTTGGGGAGGTGGGTCAGTGGCTAAGACCAGAAAGGTCAATAGTTCCGCGGTTCGAATCCCTAGTATAGGTCTCCTGCATGAGAAGAGGGTTGGACTAGATCAGTGTTTTTCAACCACTGTGCCGTGGCACACTAGTGTGCCGTGACATAGTGTAAGGTGTGCCGTGGGAGAATTACTTTATATATAGTCAATATAGGCACAGAGTTAAAATTTTTAAACATTTTCTAATGGTGGTGTGCCTCGTGATTTTTTTCATGAAAAAAGTGTGCCTTTGCACAAAAAAGGTTGAAAAACACTGGACTAGATGACCTCCAAGGTCCCTTCCAACTCTGTTACTTTGACATCCTCCCCTCTTGGGGAAGGGAGGGGAGGGGGGGGCGTCCCACAGTCCAACTGGCAGAGCCAGGGTTTCCGAGCGGCCCAGCAGGGCAAGGCTAATAACAACCAACTTTTTTCCCGCCGCCTCGAGTCGAAGCCAACCGCGCGCCGGGCAGCATCGTTTCCCTGCCGCTTGCCTTCATTCCGACCCCCGGCAGGGGACGCCCGTGGACCCCTTTCCCTCCCCCCCCAAAGGAGCGTCAGAAGCGAGGAATCCTCCTCCTCCCTCCTCTAATTTTCCTCCCCCTTTTTTTACTTCTTCTTTCGCGAGCTGCTCCGCGGCCCCTCGACGCAGGCGCTGGAGAGGAGCCCTCCGCTCGCTTGGCTCGTTCGCTCGCTCGCTCTCCGGCTGCTTGGCTCGTTCACTCACTGGCTCGGCTGGAGGAAGCAGCCCGAGAGCGCTGGCGTCCCAAGGCGGTCCTGGAGCAGCCATTTCCCCCGCCCCGCAGCTGTTCCCGCGTGGATGCCCAGTCTCTTCGGCCGCCTTTGCCCTCCTTCCCGTGGGGCCGGACAGACCCCGAGCCTCCCCGGCTGGGTGAGTACCCGGAGATTCCCGGGGGGCGCGTCCGGGGCTCGGTGGGTGGGTGCGTAGCTTGGCTTCCACAGACCGTCGGGAAGAGGAACCACCACCACCCCGCTTCTTAGGGGAAACTTTAGCCGGAGTTTGGCAACTTTTGGACGGCGCGCGGCGATGCGGTGGGCGAGCTGCTCCGGCCACGATGCGGTCCGCAGCCGAAGTCCGGCAAAGGCTCGGGGGTCCGCTGGCCGAAGGAGATGGGGAAGGAGGGGGGGGAGCGGGTCTGACTTCGGCCTGGCCTGCGGGGGAAGGGGGAGCCCGGTGGAAGGAGGGAGACAGAATGGGTGGGTGGGGGAGAGAGAGGGGGGGCGGGGGCGTCTGGCTGCAAGGCAGGGCGGCCGGTTGAGTCCTGGATTGGTAAATGGCTGCTTTCAAGTGGGATTCTTTTTCTTTCAACCTGGGGCGTTTGCAGGGGGTGCCCCCCCTAGGCGGGGGGATGGTTGAGGAAGGGGCTGAAGGGGAAAGGAGGAAGGCGATGGGGACCCCTCCTCTCTAAATGTCAGAGCGGAGTTTCCCTAAGGGGAGAAGAAGGCTTTGATGGGAGGGGCGCTTGGAGGTACCCTCGTTGTCCACCCCCCCTCGAAAGTTCCAATTTAGGGCTCCCTGCTTACCCCCCCCCCTTTTTTTTTGTACGTGGCTATATTTGCAACTGGGGAGGCTCTTGAGGAAATCGGGGTGACTTCTTTCAGGAGAGAGGGGAAGGGTTTTAGGGGCCCCCCCTTCCCTCTCCCCTAAAGATTTTCTTTTCACGAAGCGACAAAGGGCCGCTGGCTCTCCCAATCCCACCCCTCCCCTCCTCCCTCTGAACGGCTCAGGGTGAAGCCCTTCGCGTTGGGAGGTTTGCAAACTTTCGAAAAACTTACTTTTGGTGGAGCTTGTGCGTCGCGATTAAAATCGGCGTCCTTAAAATCTGAAGGGCACCTAGGACTCAAGAGTCTTAAAGGCACGTCTCTCTCTCTCTCTTTCTTTCTCTCTCTCTGTATTAATATGGATTGTCCTGTGCAAAGCCCCCCTCCCCCTCCCCGTAACGTTCTTGACTTGATTTCTCTGCCAAATAGTTTGCATGTGCAACTCTTACAAAGGGAGGTGGGAAGCTGCTTTTATGGACTCCCACTGTATGCTGAGCCACACATGTGGCAAAGCTGTGGAATTTGTGCAGACACAAAATTGCCTGGGAGATTAAATATTTGCTGAGGGATGGGGGAGAAGGGGGGGGGGGCTTGGTTGTGTGAAACTTTCCTGCCACCTGTCCTGTCTGCCATTTCTCTCCTTTTCAAGGGTGTCCTGTAGAAGGGTTATTCCCCCCCCCACCCTCGACCCTCTTACTTTTCTCCTGTTTTATTTTTCTGTCTGTAAGAGTGCAATCTCCCTGCTTTGTAACATCTGGGGCCCCACACACTCCATGTTAAACAGGCAGCATTGTAGAGTCAGCTCTTCCAAAGTGGTCTTTGAAATTGTGGGCGGATTCAGGAAACTTCAGTTCTAAAAAGGATCACTTTGGATTGCGTAGGGGAGTACAGATAAGTTACGTTGAAGCTTTCTAATCTCTTACCTCCTGCCCTTAAAACAAGAGGCCTTTAAAATGACCTCACTTGAATCTCTTTCGCTCTTTGTAATTCTCGCTTTCTCTCCCTCCCTCCCTTCGGTTTCTCTTTCAGAGGTGGCACTTTTTAATTGCTAGGTGGCACTTTTAATTGCTCCTTACTTTCTCCTGCTCTAGAGTTGTAAATTCCCCGAGTTCTCAAAAAGCAAGGCTGAAAGAATTTGGGAACACCAATCCCAAAATCTCCAGAGGGGTGTTGGGTCAGGATGGTTTCCTGCTTGTTGAGTAGATTGCTTGTCTTTTCTTATTTTTTATTTATTTTATTTATTTATTTATCAAGCATGTATAAGCTAACAAATATAAGTATAAACATGATTATGAATACATGAAATGGATACGTATAAATGGGGACATTAGGACAGGGATGGTAAGCACTTTGGTGTGCTTATGCACGCCTCTTACAGACCTCTTAGGAATGGGGTGAGGTCGACAGTAGATAGTCTAAGGTTAAAGTTTTGGGGGGTTGGGGAAAAAACCAGAGTTAGGTACCGCATTCCAGATGTTGACCACTCTGTTGCTGAAGTCGTATTTGTATTCTTGTTGTGTTGATGATTCAGCAAATATCGGAGAGGCTTCTGGGTGATTTTCGATAGAGCAGCAATGAAGAAGGCCTTCTGATGTCCTCCTAAGAATGGAAAAGAAGGTCCCTTCTCTTCCTCCACAGGACAGTTGAGAAGATAAACACGTGTGACTTGAAAATCAGGAGGATAATTTTTGCAAGGGGACAATGTTCCGTCTGAGCACATGCCCAAAGGCAGCTTTGTTGCATAATGTTAAGGCTGAGTTCACATTTTGTGCTTCGTCCAAATTTTTCCGCCTAGCAGGTTATGTGATTCCTTCAGACGATTGAGATGCATTGTCACCATAGTTAGCCTAACTCTGGTTTATTTAGCATGGTGAATAAGGCCAGCTGTTATTTTGTATTTGGCTCCAATGGATGGCCTTTGGGTCTCATATTAAAAGTCTTAAAAGACCAATCAAATCAATCAATCCTAGAGGAGATCAACCCTAATTGTTCTTTAGAAGGCCAGATCCTGAAGATGAAACTCAAATACTTTGGCCACCTAATGAGAAGGAAGGACTCCCTGGAGAAGAGCCTCGTGCTGGGAAAGATTGAGGGCAAAAGAAGAAGGGGACGACAGAGAATGAAGTGTGACTGGCTGGAGTCACGGAAGCAGTCGGTGTGAACTTAAATGGACTCCAGAGGATGGTAGAGGACAGGAAGGCCTGGAGGAACATTGTCCATGCGGTTGCGGTGGGTCAGACATGACTTCGCAACTAACAACAACCACATTAAAAGTCTTAATAACTTTTGCGCCTTAAAAGAAGGAGTAGGAGTGACATGATAGCAGTGTTCCAATATCTGAGGAGCTGCTATGGGAGGCGGGGGGGTGTCAAAGTACACAAAGGCAGAACAAGAAGCAACGGATGAAAACCAATCAAGGAGAGAACCAAATTAGAACTAAGGAGACATTTCCTGACAATAAGAACAATTAATCAGTGGAACTTCAACCTTCAGAAGTTGTGGATGGGCCAACACTGGAGGTTTTTAAGAAAAGATTGGACAACTGTTTACCTGAAATGGTATAGATTTCCTGCTCGAGCAGGAGGACGGACTAGAAGACCTCCCAAACCCCTTCCAACTCTGTTATATTGTTAAAAGTGTGCAAACTGCAGAAAGCATAAGCATTACTGCACATATTCAGTTTTGAGTTGTGCTTAGAAGAGTGGGAGGAGAAAGATTGGATGTAAATATATACTGTACAGCAGTGTTTCTCAACCTTGGCCACTTGAAGATGTCTGGACTTCAACTCCCAGAATTCCCCAGCCAGTGCTGGCTGGGGAATTCTGGGAGTTGAAGTCCAGACATCTTCAAGTGGCCAAGGTTGAGAAACACTGCTGTACAGGATTGAGAGGGGGGATTTTTAAGGCAGAAATGATGTACCGGAAGAATGTGGGCTTAGGAAGGTGAACCTCTCAATAAGCTAGCAATGCAAAGGTAGGAATGCTTTGTCGCAGTCTGGCTCTATACTGGCATGGAAATTGTTTTTTTTTAAAAAACCAGTTTGGGGTTTTTTTTTTTTTTTTTTTGCAAGAATGATAATTCAGAGTTTCTTTGGGGGCTGTGCATTTTTGGATGCTGTTTTTGCTTTTATTTTCAACTGTTAACTCTCTGGTGGTTTTGCTTTTTCCTCCTTAAATGATTTGTCATGTTTTTTGTCAGTTTGCCCATACATGAACTCTTTTGTTTCTTTGCATTGATGGGGTAGTTGGTCGGATTCAGTAAACAAAGACACTTATTGAGGCTCTCGTGGATTTCCGTTCTTGTTACATTTAAATACCGGCTGCGAACTGAAGATAACACACATGGGGAGAGAGTGGTTCCTACTTTATTTTACTTCTTCAGCAACCCTTTGAGGTCAGTTAAAGTGAGAACTTCGTGGTTGGGTGAGGACTAGAACCACAGTATATCTCCCCCCCCCCCCCAGCCCCAGTCACTTTCCTCAGTGCTGTTGTAACTTTGAACAGTCATTAAGGGAATGGTTGTAAGTCAAGGACTAGCCAGTATTTTGCATATGAGTTCCTTCTTGTCTGCAGCAAAGCAACTTATCTAGTGTGGCAGGTCCCCGGAGCATCTGCTGACAGATAGTTCCTAAAAGCAGCATTGAGCTTCCTGGATTATTGCCAGGCCTTTGTGAAATCTGACACACAGCAGACTTTCCTAGTCTTTTGCATTCTCCAGATGTGCGGACTTCAATTCCCAGGATTCTGTGGGAAGGAGTCGAAGGGCCACAGGTTAGCCCTAAGCTTGGGGAAAGCGTAGAAGGGATTGCGTTAGTTTCCCCTTAATCGTTAGGAAGGTATGCAGGAAAAGTCATTGGCATGAGAATTTGGATGCCACCCGGGGATTGGCACCTAAACAAGCTTGTGCAGGCTGAATCCAGAAGCTGTGTGTCAAGCAATCAAAGGCAGTTTTATCTCCCACAAGGACTGAATTAATACATTACGCTAGTTTGTTGGGCAACCATAACTTAGCAAACCTGTATTCGGTCATGTGAATTATTAACGAAACCACAGCATCTTTGGGTCAGAAATTCGCAGGATTCTTCTCTTTTTTCTTCTTCACCATGTATATGTATACATTTGAACTAGACTTCTGATGTTTTTCTGTGTTATATATGTGCGTTTATGTGGGTATGTGCATAATGGTTATCTTTTGAGAGCTGAATTTGAGAGCAACAAAATTTCATTTTAATGTATGTGTACATTTAAAGTGACAGTAAAGCCTATTCTATTCTATTCTATTCTATTCTATTCTATTCTATTCTATTCTATTCTATTCTATTCTATTCTATTCTATTCTATTCTATTCCCTTCAGTCTGTAAACCGCTTAGAGAGGGCTGTAAAGCACTGCGAAGCAGTATACAAGTCTAAGTGCTATTGCTATTATCTTTTCTGAATGGGGTTTGAAAATAGACACCAAGAATGTGAGTGATTGCTATAGTGGTACCTTGCTTACACATTGAAGATACTTCCTCATCTGAGATGATATCAGACTAGGTGACCCCTTCCATCATCTGAATGCTGATGAAATGGCATGGATAGTCCTTGATTTGTGATTATTTTGTTTTAATGGCCAAAGTGAAAAAAAAAGTGATAAATGACTGGTCTTCACATCTTTATTGCCACAGTCCTCTAATCAAAATCCAGGCGCTTGATAACTGGCAATAATGTGTTTATGATGGTTGCAGGATCCCAATGCCACATGATCACATTTTGCGTGACCCGTCAAATGCGCGCCCGACGAAATCGCGCCGCCGAAACCGTGCCCGCCATCAACAAACAACATAGTGGGACGCGAAAACAACGTTATAAAGGGTTAGGGTTATAACGTTGTTTTCGCATCCCATTATGTTGTTTGTTGATGGGCATGGTTTCGTCGGCACGGTTTTGTCGGCGCGCATTTGTCGAGCGCGCATTTGTTAGTGAACCCACATTTTGCAATCTTCCCAGCCAGCCTGACAACTTCACAAAAGTTGTTGAGTTGCTGCTATTCCTTCTAGCATCTGCTGCCTGAGGTGTTTGAGTTCACTTAGTCCGACAGCCAAGCTGGCAAGTTCAACAAATATACACCTTATTGCAATGATGAAATATGTATACCCTTATCCTTGCTCCAGAATGATTGGCGAGGGCCCAACATTAATGGAGTTGAGTTTCACCAGCCGGTGCAGCTAGTCCCCCGTTTGGATTGGCCCTGTAAGACTTTCCAAAATGGTATCTCTGCATGCCAACGCTTGGCATTTCCTCTCTATCGTGAACCCCTTGCACTGTATCGAATAACTTGAGACATGCCAAGATGTCAGCTGGTAAAGTTGGTTCCAGAAATTATGTTTAAAAAAACATAAAAACTCAAGATGTAACTCTAGATGTTATCTGATAGCAGAGGAAGTATTTTAAATTTCTGTGTTAAATATGAACCCAGATTTGGGGTTGGGTTGTATGAAACTTGGAGTGTATTGAAAGCAACAGAATAGAATAGAATATAGAATGGAATGGATGGGAGAGGAGAAAGGGACATTGGAGGTCTTCTAGTCCAACCTCGTGCTCAATGCCTTGCAGAGGTCCGAAGACCAGCTGTCCGGCAGGAGGCAGGGCATCCCAACACCGGCAGCGCAGTAAGATCTTTTTCTTTCGTGGGATTCTGTTTCGTCGTTTGCAGGGAAACAGAAGCGCACAAAAGAAATGACATGGAGATCTGACCTGTGGCGATGGCGCGCATGCCAGCAGAGAGGGCTCTATGTGCCACTTCTGGCATGTGTGCCATAGGTTCTCCATCATGGCTCTGTACTATTCCAGACAAGTGACTGGCCAATCTCTTCTGAAAAGCTTCCAGTGTTGGAGCACTTTATATGTAATGAGCCCAACACATTAGAAGCATATTAGGCTGGAGAAGAAAATAGTCCAGTTTTGGTTAAATGTTCAGATCATAGTTATCTGATCCCACTAAGAAAAGTACATGTCTTATGTATTTCTTCAGTGAAATTGCAGTGAAGACATTGGCTAAGTTGCTTTAACCAATACCAGGAAGCATTTCTGAAAAGGGAGTGGTGAGGAATCTTGAATTCTTCCCTCTTGCTGCTTATTAATTGGTCTTGGGGAAATCAGTAATTAGATTCTCATAGCCTTCAATACCATGACCTACCTCAACCATGCTACTATATATCAAATAAGCCACAGTATATGGCTTATCAACTACATTGTATCCTGTTTCCCTGAAAATAAGACCTCCCTGGATAATAAGCCCAATCAGGCTTTTGAGCGCATGGGCTAAAATAAGCCCTCGCCGAAAATATTGCAACACAGCAGCAACTGTGATGTGACCACACTTGCTGCCCCCTATACCTCAAAAATAATAAGACCTCCTCAAAATAAGGCCAAGCGCCTTAATGGAGGCTCAATGGGCTGAGATGATCAGCCAGTTCCAGGCCATGATGCAGTCCCACTGGAACAAGGCCCTCCAGCTCTTCGCCATCAGCAGCACTTCCCTCCTTTGGCCATCGGCCAAAGCCCTGCACCAGGAGGCTGAAGCAGACCCCAAGTCGGAATTTCTGCTCCCCTCCGACCAGCACAAAAAGACCCCGAAGGGGGAGACTCTCCGCAGCAACACAAGCGTTCATTGCACGTATCCGCCCAGGGGCCGTAGTTTGAGGACCCCTGATTTAGTGCAATATAAAAATGCAAATAATTTTTCTGTGGACCACCAAAATTTTCTTGCAGGCCACCAGTGGTCCACGGACCACCAGTTGTTCACCACGGTTACATCTAACATTAGGTTGCCTTCTACAGAATGTGGACAGAAAGAAATTCCAAATTTCCAGAGCCTGGGTGTGCACCAATTGCAAGGGTGTTTTAAGCCTTTTGTCCCTCCCCTTATTTTTTTTTAAAATTTGTTACACTTTAGAAACCAAATGTTGTGTAACTGGAAAAACTTCCAACCGAGCATGGGATCTCAGTTTTTGCACAAGTGACACAAGGCCAAGCCTGGAACTGGGTTTGCATCCAGAACGCTTCAGAAATTAATGGGCTAGGTTGGGTGTGGAAGGAGAGAGCCGGTTGAGCTGTTTGCACGCCTCTCCTGCCAACAGTCTTTTTCCATTCGTATTAGGCCATGTTAAAGAAGGTGAAAGACTCTGGCCCTTAAGAAAAACAGAATGTGGTATCTCCCCAGGTTTTTCTTTGTCAAAATCTGCTTTCCAAACCTCACAGGGCTTTTGTCGGTGAAGATTCCCAATCATCCAGCTAGAATTGTCTGAAAAATTGAGCCAGGGTAACTGGATTTAGTTTTGTTGAGCTGTTTTGCTCCTCATCTAAGAAGCTTCCTTGGTCAGAGCAAGTCAATTAGGCAATTTATGCCCACAACTCTCTGCTTGCCCAGACCGAGGAAACTGCTTGGATGAGCAGCAAAACATTTCAAATTAACAAAAATAAGTCCAGTTGCCCTGAATCAATTTTTCAGACCCGTGATTATGTTTTGTTCCTCTTCTTCACCATGCCTTCATAAAACCAGTGTGCTTCCCTTAACTTGGATTACAAGTCCCATCGTCCCACAGCCAACAGCTCCTCTCCACACGGAGGAGAGCCTTTTCTGTTGCTGCCCCGACCCTATGGAACGAGCTCCCCATGGAGATCCGCACCCTCACCACGACCCAGACCTTCCGCGCAGCCCTCAAGATCTGGCTCTCCCAGCAGGCCTGGGGATAGGCTTCCAATTACCCGCCCGAGTGTTTGATTGCTGAATGAAAGCTGTGTTTTATTATTTTTCTTTTGTTCACAAAGTGTTTGTTTTGACCTTGCACTTCCCCTCCCCTGTGGTTGTAAGCCGCCCTGAGTCCCCTCAGGGAAAAGGGCGGCATATAAATCCCAATAAACCTAAACCTAAACCTAAACAGCCTGTGGGGTGGCCAGAATGGCATTAGTGGGAGTTGTAGTCTCGTCTAGCTCAGGTTGGAGGTTGAAGAACAAAGTTACAGAGGTATTTCAATCCCTCCCCACCTCTCGCAAGTTTCTGCTTCATTTAAACAACCTGAGCTGGTCTTCAGTCCTTTCAGCTTAAAATCTTTATCTCTGCAGCCTTTGGATTCCCACCAAGACTTGATGCCCCGCCTTGAATTATGGCTAATACCATTTAGGACAGGGGTGTCAAACTCGATTTCATTGAAGGCTGCATCAGTGTTGTGTTTGACTTTGGGTGGTGGTGGTGGTGGGAGTGGGTGTGGCCAGGCTGGGCGTGGCCAGCTCAACGTCACTCATGTCGGGAGCACCTGTCTTGGCCTTAGCACTCTGCCAGAGAAAACTGGCTCCTGAGCTGCGTTTTGGGCCGCGTTGGCCTCCTGCAACCCTCTGCCAGTGAAAACAGAGCTCGGGAGGGCCGCATGTAACAGAATAACTCTGTTATTCTGGTTGGGGCCATTTTAATCTCCCGAGACAAGAAACCAGAGGTTACAGCAGAGAAGGACCATCTTCTAGTTCAGTGATGGCTAAACCTTTTGTCGTTGGGTGCTGAAATATGGGTGCCCATAATGCAGTGTGTGTGCAATACCACCCTGCGCGTGCCCCGCCCCCTGCACATACGCATGCGGCATACATACCCCGTGCCCCATTTTGGGCCTAGCAGGCCTCCCTGCAGCCTCCTGAGACCAAAAATGCGGGGCGCTGCGTCCCCCCTGCCCTCCCTGCACATCCATGTGCATCTCCAGCATGCGTCCTGTCCCCTGCTAAAATCACCTGGCCAGCAGGAGGAAAGCGCACATGCGTGGTGTAGCTCAGCTGGAGTGACGGCTCGCGTACCCGCAGACACAGCTCCGTGTGCCACCTGTGGCATGCGTGCCAAGGGTTCGCCATCACGGTTCTATTTCCTGTCAATCAACGCTCTTTGACTGATGGGATCTGCAATACACCCAGTCTGTTGGATCAGATTGGACAGGTAGAAACTCTTGGGAAAAAAGGCAGTCCCACGGGTAACCAAGGTAGTCCTGGGGTCCCTCCATGGGGATGCAAATCATCTGATTTCTACCTCTACTTTAGAGAAATCCAATACAGTTTTCAATACTCTTTCAGAAGGTCCTGAAGAGATGGCTCTGCCAGCAAGCCTCTGGGACCCAGGGCAGAATGGAACTCATTACATGGCGGTTACGAGAGTGTGTAGTCGCTGGGGTAAAGGACACGGTGGCTCAGTGGCTAAGACACTGAGCTTGTCAATCAGAAAGGTCGGCAGTTCAGTGGTTCGAATCCCTATTGCCATGTAACGGAGTAGTTCCTGTTACTTGTCCCAGCATCTGCCAACCTAGCAGTTCGAAGGAACGTAAAAAAGACAAGTAGAAAAATAGGGACCACCTTTGGGGGGAAGGTAATAGCATTCCATGTTCCTTCGGTGTTTAGTCATATTGGCCACATGACCACGGAGACGTCTTTGGACAGCGCTGGCTCCTCGGCTTAGAAAGAGAGATCAGCACTGCCCCCTAGAGTCAGGAATGAGTAGCACAGTCAGGAACCTTTACCTTTTAGGCATTGTGATGAGGAATATTATTTTATTATTTTATTATTATTTTATTATTTTATTATTATTTTATTATTTTATTATTTTATTATTTTATTATTTTATTATTTTATTATTTTATTATTTTATTATTTTATTATTTTATTATTTTATTATTTTATTATTATTTTATAATTTTATTATTATTTTATTATTATTTTATTATTTTATTATTATTTTATTATTTTATTATTTTTATTATTATTTTTTATTATTATTTATTATTTTTATTTTTATTATTTATTATTTTTATTTTTATTATTTTTTATTTTTTATTTTTATTTTATTTCTATTTTTTATTTTTTTTTATTTCTTTTATATTGTGTTTTTATTTCCTGTAAGCCATGAACGAGGAGGCAGAAATATAATATTTCCTAAATAAACGTGTTTCCATCTCAAAAAAGGGCAAAATGGAAGCTATTTGGTGGGAGGGGTGGGGTTGTCTGGAATAAAAGGATTAGGCTGTCCAGTTGGCCCTCCCCCTTTTGTGTCTGGAAGGGATTTAGGACCGAGACAAAACAACAAATCTTCTGGATGAAAAAAGTTAATCAGATGAACTATTGAGAGCAGGAGAATTTAATGATTAATAATCATTTATTCATTAGACTGGTTTGCTGCTGTTCTGGCCCAGAGGAGATAGTTATTGGTGTGTTTCAATGCTCCTTCTTGTCTATTAGTTGTGTAACAGTAAACAATCAACATGTGACATTGTGGTGTCATGAGAAGCTCTTGGTGATGATATTACATAAGGAGCAGATGTTTGGGAGTGTAGCAATTTTCCTTATTGCATTTAAATCCTATTAAAATACTTTAAGAGCAACGACTTGGCTTGTAGGGAGCTAATGATTCACTGTTGGCTAGATGGGCACAGTTGGATGTTGAAGGCATCTGTATTTTTGTGTTTGTGTGTGAGTAACCAAGTATTGCTGGGTGAAATTTGTGCCCTGGGAGGCGCAAGGTGGATCACGTGAACGAGAGGGAGGTTGTGACTCAGAATGGAGCAGAGGCCAACAGGCTGAGCCACCTGCCCAGCAACCTTTCCCATAGGGAATGATTGGGGAATCTTCCCCCATACTCAATGCTTCTTTGTAGATTTTTTAAATAATGTATTTATTTTGCTTTATCATAAAATCCAAAACAGAAAAACAAACAAAGCAAGATCATACTTCCAGCACTAACAACAACACAAAGGAAAAAAATGCTGTACAAAAAAGAGAGATAAATTTAACATTGAACATATAGAATCCACACCATTGGATATTAACCCCCCCCCCCCAGTAAATTCTCCTCCCCTTTTAGAATAGAATAGAACAGAACAGAACAGAACAGAACAGAATTCGGCCATTCAGAGTGTTCTGCTTAGGAATGGAATGGAATGGAATAGAATAGAATCCACACTGTTGGATGTTGAAAAAAGAACCCCCCCCCCAGTAAATTCTCTCCTTTTACGGAGAGAGATAGAAAAATGAAAAATAGAAAACAGAAAATAGAAAAAGGAAGGCGCAGTCAACATGTTAAGCTAAACATTACACCAATGCTTCTTTATAGCTTTTAAAATCTTTTTTTTAAAAAGAAATCTTTTAAAGTTTCAATCTTTCAAAACCCAATATTTTATTGGCTTCTCTCTCCGGACCACCCAATGAATTTGCTCCTATTCCGTTCAATTTCCAGAAAGTCACCTGGGAATGAATGGACTGGAATTCTAAGAAGCTTAAGCTGGGGGTGGTGGTGCGGGAATGAAAAAGCTGGGAATGATGTTGCTGATATTCAGATGCTTTTTTGTTGTTGGGAAATCTATTCCTTTTGCATAAAGCTGAGTATGGGACATGGGTCTTCTAAGGCTACTGAATTTCATTGACTATGTTGGTGAGGCCTATAGACTAGTTCACGGAGGCATCTTCAGAAGATGGTTGGTGGTCAGATCAGGCTACATAGAAACTACAACCACAGATTTGAGGCCCTCTTCCCTAGAAAGTTTGTTGCTTCCATGTAGCTGACCCATTTCTACTAATGCTATGCAACCTTTTAGGAAGGATTTAGAACAGGGGTGTCAAACTCAATTTCATTGGGGGCCGCATCAGGGTTGCATTTGACCTCATGGGCCTGGGGTGGGTGTGGCCAGGGTGGGCGTGGCCACCTCAACATCACTCGTGTGGGGGACACCAGTGGTGGCCAAGGGCTAAAGCAGGACTTACCTTAGACCCTCCCTCACTCTCATCATAATCTTCCTTCCTTCCTTCCTTCCTTCCTTCCTTCCTTCCTTCCTTCCTTCCTTCCTTCCTTCCTTCCTTCCTTCCTTCCTCCCTCCCTCCCTCCCTCCCTCCCTCCCTTCCTTCCTTCCTTCCTCCCTCTTCTTTTTCCTTCCCTCTTCCCTCTCCTTTCTCTTCCCTTCCTTTTCCTTCCGTGCTTTCTTCCCTTCTTTTTCTTTGTCTTTCCTCTTTCCCTTTCTCCTTTCCCGTCCCATCTTGGATGCTCAAATGCAAAAGGGGAAACATTTCTCTTTTTGTTTTGTTTTTAGTTTGTTTTGCTAGCCCTCTGCCAGTGAAAATGAAGCTTGTGAGGGGGGGGCTGGATCTGGCCCCTGGGCCTTGAGTTTGACACCCCTGATTTAGAAGAAGGGCTTCAGATTTCACTTTTATTAAAGTGGACCCCTTTTTTGAGGCATCCTTTCAATTTAGGGTAGCCGTGTGTTGCTGGGAAACAAAGATTGATCCGTAATTCACCGTGTGAATTAGTTTTCTGTTTTTCACCAGAGCTCGTGAGATGATTTCCATTCTTCTGGAAACCGGGCAGGCAGAAACCTCCATTGTTTTGCTTGCCCTTGTGGAAATGAAAAAAGAGAGTTGATGCACGTGTCCTTTATCTCAATCAATGTTGATACAGAGCAGGGGGTTGAAACAGTTAAATCTGCCTCATCTTTACGCATTACACTGATTGCAAGAGGTTAACAAAGAGATTATGTGCAGGTGGCACCTTCTGTCAGTCTCCGGCTAGGATCCACTGATCCACATTGTTGGCCAAAGTGGGGAAAACATGGTTGAATGGAATAAACCATAGTTAGCTTAATTGCAGGTGATGTATCAAAACCTTTTTTAAAAATAGATACCACCCATTTTCCCAGTCCCACCAACTCTTAATGCTCTCCTGCCCTCTGACTGAATAAGCTTCTTTTCTCAGTTAGAAGCACTTTGTGCTTGTCTTTCTCTCAGTCCCTATATCTGTTAGTAGTTATTGTTTTCTGTGATGTTTTGATCTTGTTTCCAATCTCCATCAGCTGCCCAGAGTCATATGTTTGAGAAGGGCAGCCAGAAAAACTGAATGAGTGATTCTGATAACCTCAGCTTGGGCCACAGTACAAGACTGCCTTACATCCTACCCCCTTCCATAATCATAACTATCCCTTGGTGCAATCTCATCTTTCAGAACCAGCCAAACTAATAAACAAATAAAGTAGAATTCTTCATGCAGGTGAAGAAAATTCTGGACAGGTGAGTGAGTGTTTTGCACAAAAGAGAAGCAGGTAACGTCATCTCTCCTCTGGAGGTAGCAGAAGTAAGAGACTGACCTGTTTGAAGAAGAAAGCCTCATGGTTCACTACTCTTGTGAAGAGGCAGCCCTGTTGTTTCAACTGATCAGGCGAGCAAAAACATTTGGCAGCCTTAACAACTAGGATCTCTGGGTGGCTTATTTGCAAAGCTGCCTTAGAAATTCAGCATTAGCTCTTGTGAGTCCATTAGCTTTATTAAATAATACTTAGCTGTGTTCCTTCTGTGAAATTAACCTTTGTGTGGCTTTAGAAGCCCGAGATCTTACCTTTACGTTCTTTAGTTAACGACAAGAGAGTAGAAAATAGAATTTCTCAACATGGCACCTCAGTAGCAAACGCAGGGAGTTTGAAATCAGGCCAGGAATGGAATTCACATCCATTGATTTCATCCCTTGGCATAACTTTTTAAATCTATCAGTCCATGTCTCTCTCTCAACCAGCGGTCATCAACTGGTGGTCCGTGGACCACTGGTGGTCTGCAAAAAAAATTGGGTGGTCCACAGAAAAATTATTTGCATTTTTTATATTGCACTAAATTAGGGGTCCTCAAACTACAGACTTGGGGCCGGATACATGCAATAAATTGCTGCAGAGAGTCTCCCCCTTCAGGGTCTTTTTGTGCATGTCGGAATGGGGGGCAGAAATTCCAACTTGGGGTTTACTTCAGTCTCCTGGTGGGGGGCTTTGGGTGAAGGCTGGAGGGAAGCGCCGCTGGTGGCGAAGAGCTGGAGGCCTCGTTCCATTGGGACTGCATCATGGCCTGGAACTGGCTGACCATCTCAGCCCGCTGAGCCTCCGGGCACCAGTACCTGCCGTTGCACTCCTGCAGGTCTTCCCTCTGCTCGGAAAGCCTATGCTCCTAGTCCTCAGTGAGGTGCTTCTGTTGAGCCTCCTTCTTGGTCAGATCCAATTTGAACTGAGCTGTTTTGCCAACTCTTTCTCATGGTGGCTGCTTAGCTCCAACAACTGCTTCCTATGGGGGCCCTAAGGAGCCTAGGCGGGAGAGAAGGGACTGGGAGGGGAGGGGCAAGTAGACACCAGTGAGGCCCCCTCAACATGACTGACATCAATTGCCCACCCAGTCACATGACCACCTAGCCACGCCCAGCAGGTCATTAAGCAGATCATATTAGTGGTCCGCGGGATTTAAAATTATGAATTTGGAGGACCTGAGGTCTAAAATGTTGGGGACCCCTGCTCTAAACCAAATGCAAGCAGAATTTTCCTTCAATCACTATATATATATATATATATATATATATATATGTATGTATGTATGTATGTATGTATGTATATGTATATGTATATGTATATGTATATGTATATGTATATGTATATGTATATGTATATGTATATGTATATGTATATGTATATGTATATGTATATGTATATGTATATGTATATGTATATGTATATATGTGTATGTGTGTGTATGTGTTTTTATTTGTGCTGATAAATAAATAAAGGGAGACTAGTATAGATCTATTTCAAGCTATTTAGCTCTCATCAGCTAGCCATACCCTTACTGGGATTCGAACCTGTGCTGTATTGCATCTTAGACAAACGTCTTAGCCATTAAGCCACAGGTCTCCTCTTTATCAGCTATATGTATGTATGTATGTATGTATGTATGTATGTGTATATATATATATATGTATGTATGTATGTATGTATGTATGTATGTATGTGTATATATGTATGTATATGTATATGTATATGTATTTGTATAAGCATCCCCAGTTTTTAGTAAAAGTGTGTAATCCAATCTATTTATTTATAGGAGAATAAACAGCCCAGGCTTGTTTTTAGCAAATGTAAACTGTAACTTGATAAGTTATGGAAATGGAGGTTTTAAATGCAGTTGTTGATTCCTTTCCTGCTTTTAGTGGTCCTGTAGAATGATGGAAAGCGTGGAGATTTATTTTCTTGAAAGCAGTTTTAACAACTGTCTTGTATTATCTCAGTTTATGTGATGCGCCATGTTTGGCAAATGGCCATTGTTGGGTACTCAAACATGCCTGACCAAAATCCAGGTCAGTCTTAATCTGAGGTTGCTAAGGGTCCCTTTGAATACTCTGTGCTGCCTACATACATTCACACGAATGACTGCAATCTTCTTTTTAATACAGTAAGGATTCTAATTATGACAGTAAAAACTAATATAAACTGAAAAAATTACAATAATAACAGGAAAAAGAAGGCACAGAAAAGAGAAAAGGAAAATAAAGAAAAATGAAAGAAAGAAAATATAATGGATCTATATAGTGGATCTGAGTACTTGAGAGACCGCCTCCTGCCAATTACCTCCTTATGACCTATTAGATCACACAGATTAGGCCTCCTCCGAGTTCCATCTGCCAGTCAGTGTCGACTGGCAACTACGCGGAGGAGAGCCTTTTCAGTAGTAGCTCCGACCCTTTGGAACGATCTCCCCGTGGAGATTCGTACCCTCACCACCGTCCAGACCTTCCGCACAGCCCTTAAGACCTGGCTATCCCGTCAGGCCTGGGGATAAAGATTGTAATCCGTCCCCACCCGAATGATGAATGAATGTTGTGTTCTACTTTTACTTATGTATTGTTTTATGTCTTACTGTCTTGTATTCCCCTCCCCATAAATTGTAAGCCGCCCTGAGTCCCCTCAGGGAAAAGGGCGGCCTATAAATAATAAACCATAAACCATAAACCATAATAAAGGAAAATATATATATAGAGAAGTGACTTCCTATTTTCATCACTTGTATAAAACATTTTAATAACTTAAACTTTTCTCTTAAAATACAACAAATGATCTGGTTTGGACTGTCTGTCAAAAATAGCTGTATGTCTGTCAAAAATGGTGTAGGGTCTGCTTGGGCGGGGGATTGGACTAGATAACCTACAAGTTCCTTTCCAGCTCTGTTAATTTGTAATCTTTTTCCAATATTCCATCTCTTATTTATAAACAAATCCGTAAACTTTGTCATTTCAGTTCTGATATCAACAATAATCCAATAAACCAGACCTAACAACATATGCATTTTAACTTGATCAGATAAACCAATTTTATATTCCTTTCTTTTACTTTACTAGTGCTTTCAAATAACATCCTATATCTTTTTATTTTTATTTTTACTTTGTTCCCCCCAGTAGCTTATAACCCATCAACTTTTGTTCTTGCTTGTACTTAAAATCTTGGCTAATCATTTTCTTTTGTGAAATGTCCACAACAATTTTATGTTCCGTATCTTACCCCCTTTCATTCCTCACATAGTTTCTTTATGGAAATCTTGTTAGTTTCCATTTAAATCTTACGCAGCGTTCCCCTTTGGAACTCTGCCACCAAAAGAGCTTTGTCCCTTTCAGGGTTTAAAGAGGAAATGCTTAGCAACCACCTTTACCTGGTTAATATTTTCACAAGCTTTCCGGGCTGAAGTGGAATCTGCTTGGCTGGTTGGAGGATATTTTTCTCAGTCAAGGTCAAAATGCCTCTCTAAACTTTGAAATCCATTCTCTTGCCCCTTTTTCAGACCATTTGTTCTCACAATTCAGAGGCTCTAGTCCTATTTTTTTCTTACATGTTCTTTTACATTTCCCAACTTGTTGGTTATTCTACATATATCTTTGTTGTAGGCAGTGATCGATCCTCTTTGACAACAAGGCATAAAACATTTAAAAAGACCTTTTTTTGCATAGTTTATAAAACCCTAAAAACATTTTAAAGGAAATGGACATTATAGGACAGTGAGGGCTAACCTTTTTGTTGTCGTGTGCCTAGCGCACGTACACCCACACCCATAATGCAATGTGTGCACGACACTCCTCGCTCTCTGCGCATGCATGCACAAACCCGTGTGCCCCGGTTTGGGCTTAGCAGGCCTCCCTGAAACCTCCTGGGACCAAAAATGGGATGCAGGGGGGCACACCACACCCCATACCCTGTTTTGGGCCTAGCAGGCCTCTCTGAATCCTCCTGGGACCAAAAATGGGGCATGGGGTGGTGCTGTACCTCCTGGTGTGACCCTGTGTCCCCTGCACATACACGCTTCACAATTGGTTGGACACAACTTCACAACTAACAACCACAACAAAAAACATGGGATACAAATAAATAAGTAAAAATTTAAAAAATAACCTAAGTGTGCCTTTGAAATGCTGTTTAATTGACTAAAGCTGATCTCTAGAAGATGGAAGATCATGGGATGGTTGAAATAGAAAACATCCTTTGCTACAACCTGCTTCGGTAATAGGTTGAGTTATTGAAGTTGAGTAACTTCAGTTGTGCTGGGAAGATTTGTTACCTTGTGTGCTCTTGAGTCCAGGTGACATTTCACCCGGGCTCTTGGCCTGTTTTCTGCAGATAAGAACACGATGACGGTGGCGATGTGTGTGCTGCACCCCTAAGCGCTTTTCAAAAACTGCTGGGTGTGCACCCACTTTGCATTGCATTACCGCCATCCAAGCTTTGCAAAATGCTGGTGACAAAATAATGGGTTTGGCCTCTTTAGTGATGGTGGTGCAAGATGTTGTTGTCAGGGCTACTGGAAGTAAAACTGTGCTTGTGCCAAGCCGTTCTCTGAAAGGTGGTACAGTATTTGGTTGTTTGTTGGCCTGGTTTCGTTTGATCTGGCTGTTGGTTCCAAATGTAGAAATTCTCCATGGAATAGGCTGACAAGTGTCATAAAAATGTGGACTAGCCACTGAAGCATTGCTTCAAAGAAATGGCATTCATTTAAGAATCCATTTCAAGAGAAAGTATGAAGGGGAAGAGGTAGAGAGGAGTAGGGGAGAGGAAGGGGAAGAAGGAAAGGGAAAGGAGAGGAGGAAAGAAGAAAGTAGAGAAAGGAGGGAGGGAGAAAAGGAAAGGAAAGAAAAGTAGGATGTTGGTAAAACAAAATAGGTATATGGGATGGTAAGCAAAGCAATCCCGATCATATATTTTAATTTTTTTATATGGAAAAAATGAATGTTTAAAAGTGTTGATATGTGATAAGAATAATAACTAAGAGAATCTATACTTGTAAATGTGTGTGAGATTAAAAATAAAAAACTTTTTTAAAAAAAAGAATCCATCTTAGTGAGTTCCGCTACCTTTGTGGGAAGGTGTAAGTCAGGGTTAAGAAAACTCGGGACTCTGCCAATAAATTTGGCTTTCAGTGCCCCTCAACCTCCCAAGGCAGCCAAGGGGGAAAATTTCAGAATTGTACAGAACATCTGGATGGTGTTGAGCACATCAATTTTAACCTACCGTCAGGTCAATAAGTAGAGGCTCTTACCAAGATGAGGGTGCTTTCCAAAGCACCAGAAGGCAAGACAAAAAACAATAGAGGGAAACTAATCCCAAGAGAGAAAGATCCAACCTAGAACTAAGGAGAAATTTCCTGACAGTGAAAACAATCAATCATTGGAACAGCTTTGCCTTCAGAAATTATGGATGGTCCATCACTGGAGGCTTTCAAAAAAGGGACTAGACAGACATTTGTCTGAAATGGTTCTCCTGCTTGTGCAGGGGGTTGGATGAGAAGACCTCCAAGGTCCCTTCAAACTCTATAATCCTTTGTTCTATGTCAAGATTGTCATATTTAGCATTCACATTGAAGAATCTTCAGAAGGTCTGCTTCCCCTCACATCCATGAAGAAGCGCAAATTGCTTTCATTGTTTTTAGTTTCTGTTTTTAGTTTCTGGAAGCATGTGGTTGAAACAGTATTTGAAACTGAGATGCTGAACTAAATGTGTTTTTTTCCTTTTTTATAGTTTGCTGCAGCTGTAGAGCTCTTATTGAAATACTTGCTTTCTGGATTCACTTAGCAATGTACCAGCCCAAGATCGTTAATGAAAGGGGATAAAAATTAAACATTAACTTGTCCAATTGAAGCAAAAAAACAAAACAAAAAAAGGCTCTTTGCGGGTTAGTATTGCGGAGCAGAAAACTGGGTGGGTGGGTGGCTGAATTTGTTTGTATTACACACTTCCTTTTTGCCTTTTTAGCTTCTCCTAATTGCAGGATAATACACAGGAAGTCTGTTGTTTAGGGACTTTAGAAAACTCCTGTTCTGTAAACCAGGGTATAATTTGAGAAGAGTGATGGAGATAGTAAGGGGATATCTATTAAAACTCAACTCCCAAGTTTTGGTTTCTGCAAATAGAAAGAGTTTCTAACCAATTACAGCCAAATAAGTCTCTTTTTATTCTTTAAGAGGTGGTAAATCTTTTGTCCCCCTGTTAGGTGATGGAAAAGAGACTCGGTGGTTCAGTGGCTAAGATGCTGAGCTTGTCGATCAGAAAGGTCGGCGGTTCAGCGGTTCAAATCCCTAGCGCCACGTAACGGGGTGAGTTCTCATTACTTGTTCCAGCTTCTGCCAACCTAGCCGTTCAAAAGCATGTAAAAATATAATTCAATTCTGTGGCCGTAACAGAAAAATCCCAGCTTTTATCAACTTGATTTTTATGGAGAACCTTACTCAATCATCGCATTATGTACATAGCAAAATGCTGATTTGGTCTTTTAGTGCCAAGGTTCAATTACTCTGATTTCACAGAATACGTCATACCATAAACCTTTGTTCAGCTCTTTCTGAAAACGGAGTACTTAGTTAAACTTAAAGCACTTGGAGGACCAATTTTTACAGAATTCCCCAGGCTGGGAAATGACACAGCAGAGAGCCTTCCGTGGTGGCGCACTGGTTAGAGTGCAGTACTGCAGGCTACTTCAGCTGACTGCTAGCTGCAGTTCGGCAGTTCAAATCTCACCAGGCTCAAGATTGACTCAGCCTTCCATCTTTCCGAGGTTGGTAAAATGGGGACCCATATTGTTGGGGGCAAGAGGCTGACTCTGTAAACTCCTTAGAGAGGGCTGTAAATGCACTGTGAAGCAGTATATGTCTAAGTGCTATTGCTATTGGGTATTGTCACATTTCACAATTTTGGAATATCCTTCTCTTGATGCTACAGTTTGCTTTTTGGTGCCAAGTAAGACCTGGCTTTTCATTTGAAAAGATCCAGCTACCTAAATCTGACGTGAGACCTAAGTACGGTAAATACATTCGCACATTGTACCACCATGTATTTGTATCAGCTGGTGCTTTTGTTTTTCATAAACATCTATTCCTGCATGACGATGCAAATCATGTAAATGCAAGCCAGTTGCAGCACGGCCAAAATGCAATCATGTGACTGCAGTGTGTGTGTAGCTGTCAGAACTTCAAAACTGGTCCTTAAGTCGCTCTGGGGAGGTCTGTGGTGACTTTGAACAGTTGACTTCCCTCCCTCTTTTCAACAGATCAGGGGTTTGTGGACACTATGGTCCTCCAGCTATTATTGCTCCAGTCAAACTCCCTATAACATCAACCAGCACAACCAAGGATGAAAGTTGTTGGAAGTTTTAGTTCAAGAATGTATGGAGTCGCTCAAAGCTTTTATCTCCTTGAATTAAGACTTTGTCTTATAATCCTAAGGGACATGGTGGCTCACTGGCTAAGACACTGAGCTTGTCGATCAGAAAGATTGGCAGTTCGGCGGTTCGAATCCATAAGTGCCGCATAACAGAGTGAGCTCCCATTACTTGTCCCAGCTTCTGCCAACCTAGCAGTTTGAAAATATGTAAAAATGCAAGTAGAAAAATAGGAACCACCTTTGGTGGGAAGGTAACAGCGTTCCGTGCCCCTTCGGTGTTGAGTCATCCCGGCCACATGACCACAGAGACGTCTTCAGACAGCGCTGGCTGTTCACCTTTGAAATGGAGATGAGCATGGTCTCCTAGAGTCAGGAACGACTAGCGCATATATGCGAGGGGAACCTTTACCTTTATATTCCTAGATAGCACAACGTAACAATTTATTTAGTTGTAGAGAATTTTTTAGGTTTTAATTTCCAGCTTTGTCAGATGGACTTCCTTTAGCAAAATAAATAAATAAATGTCAGTGGAAGAGTTGTTAAAGTTACTAACAGGCTTTTTGGTGGATTTTTAAACTCTACCATCTTCTACTTTTCCCAGAAAATTCATGAAGGAAGTACTATAAACCTGACCTGGTTTGCTCTGCCATCCAGGCAACTCCTACTGTCTCGGCTGCCCTCCCAACCTGTCAGAACCTGTCAGGCTGGTTATTATTAGCATTTTGCCAGAAATGAACTACGCATCGGGAAAATGGCACCTCTCATTTTGCAGCAAAGTATGAGGGAGGAGGGCCACAGTAATTAAAGACTGGGTTGAAAGCAAACAGGGTGGTTGCTAGGGTAATTCTAAGGACCTGAAACTAGGAAATGGATTTGCAATATTGCTGTCGGTCATCGGGGAACTTTTATTCGAAATAGGTATTTTTGCTTATCTGACCTAGACCCTTGATGGCAAATCTATGGCACACATGCCAGAGGTGGCACACATTGCCCTCTCTGTGGACATGCATGCGATCGCCAGCTGCTCTTCTGGTGCACATGCATGCACTGGCCATAAGGTATTCATGTTTCCTGCACTCTGGCCCGAGCACTTAAATTCACGGTTAGCTTCATGATGATTTTGTTTAGTCGTAATTTTATGAAACACGGATTCAACATTCGTCATTCCGATGGCTTGCTATTGAAGCTGCATTCAGACAATACAATAAGCCTTGGCCAGATTAAACCATGACCCTATTGGTACAACGGCTTTGTAGGAAAGGAAAGATAATGTGGGTCCTTCAGATGGGGGAATTGGGTGAGGATGTTTGAAGTTTTGTTTTATTTATATGCTGCCCTATTCCCTGCAGGGACTCAGGGTGGCGAACAACTCAAATGTGGAAGGGAACATACAAGGATGTGTGGGCAAGCTAACCAGTTCTCATTTAGTAGCATCGAACCTGGCAGTTACTGAGTGGGCAAATCCTGTGCCTTTGGCTCCCATGTTTGCAAACCTTTCCCCCTCCTACTATTCAAAAAAGTCATAACGAATCATCTCTTTAGTGACATTAAAGCTAAATTGATAGCTGGTCTCTATATTCCATCAATTTGCAGGCGCATATTGCTATTTAGATCAACTGTAAGAGCAACAGATAGCAACAATGATTTGCAGGGAATAGCAATAGCACTTAGACTTATATACCACTTCACAGTGCTGTACAGCCCTCGCTAAGCGGCTTACAGAGTCAGCAAATTGCCCCCAACAATTTTGTCCTCATTACCCACCTCGGAAGGATGGAAGGCTGAGTCAACCTTGAGCCTGGTGAGATTCGATTTGCAAAATTGCAGGCAGCTGGCAGGCAGCAGAAGCAGCCTGCAGTTCTGCACACTAACCACTGCGCCACCTTGGCTCATATGAGACACCACCAGAAAATCCCAGGTTTCTAGAGTGGATCAAGGCAGTTGATGAAACATCCTAGGATAGTAATGGCTACCTTTCCCCCCCTCAGGTGCCAAAAGTGCGCACATGTGCACTATCGTATGCCCACACCCATAATTAAATGCCCCCCCAAGTGTTGTGCCCACATGCGCATGCTCGTTTCTGAACTTCCAGTGGCCCCGGTGGGCCATTTTTCACCCTCTTGAAAAATGCCTCCTGAAGCCTGGGGAGAACAAAAAACAACCCAACAGGCCTACCGGAAGTTCATTTCCAAACCTCCGTTGGGCTCGTGTTTCGCCATCCACAAGCTTCAGGAGGCTTTCCTGAAGCCTGGGGAAGGCGGAAATGCCCTCCCCACGTCCTCTAGAAGGCCGAAAAATCACCTGGCCAGCACACACATGTGCGCTGGAGCTGACATGGGCAATGCCTGGCGTGCCCTCAAATATGGCTCTGTGTGCCACCTGTGGCACGCTTGCCATAGGTTCATCATCACGGTCCTAGCAAAAGGTTGAGAGTATGATGGTATTATGTAAAGATTTATGTAGCTCTCCAGACAAATGTGATCCACTCATTCCCACAGTGGTGTTATCATTATTTCAGCACAAAGCTTTCTGTTTTTGGAAACGCCACGTTTCGTAACACCAATTCTTAATGTAACATAATAAACTTTGTTCAAGTCAAGGTGGGACCAGAATGCTTACAATGCTATCTAGATGCATAATCTAGATTATGAACATCCAGTGCACCATTGAATTGCTTTGTCTTTCAATCCTATTAAGTCATGTACCATTGAGTTATTACTTTTGAACTGTTTAGCAACATTCCAATTACATCCCATTCACATTTATTGGAGAGTTGGTTTTCATTTGCTTTCCACAATGAAACATTTCAGCTTGTTTACTTTGGGGGAGAAAGCAAAACCTTTTTGAGCAAATAGGTGAACATGATGGTGAACCTATGGCACGCCATCGACCCAGCTCCACCCTGTGCGCACATGCACGGGGGTGGAGCACATGCACAGGGTGGTGGTGCTCTCATTGCATTTTGGGGCCTTGCACAATGCCCCTGCGCCCCATTTTGGTTTCCAGGTTGGTGCAAGAGGTCTTCCAGGGCCAAAACAGGGTGAGGGGTGCCGTGTGCCCCACCCCCGTGTCCCATTTTGGGCCTGGAAAGCCTCCTGCACCAACCTGGAAGCCAAAACCGGGCAAGAGGGGCAGAGCACATGCACAGGGGGCGGAGGGTGTCGTGCGCGCATGCATGGAGACCAGGGTGCATGCGAGTGGGGTCATGTGCCTATGTGCAGGAGGTGGGGCATGGAGTGGGATGTTGCACGCACATTGCATTATGGCATGCGCGCATACACTGTCACATGCACACCTGCGCTTTTGGCACACAACGACAAAAAGGTTAGCCATCACTGAACTAGGCAGTTTATAAACACAATACGAATGTATCCTTTTACTGAATAAAAAAAATGCTAGGTCTCCATACGTTTAGAGAAGTAGAATATTGTACTGCCCCAAAAATTCATATCGCTTCCATCTTATAAAGACAACTTTCAAAGACTTGTCTAATAGGGAAAGTGGAAGTCCTTTGTAGGACTTGGGAACAAAAACGGTATCTAGTAATTGTGCCCCAGGAAATGAGCCATAAGGCACTTGCTTGTTCTCTCCTTGTTAGTTGATCAAGGTAAAATCCTCTGCTAGTTCCTCAAGAATTAGTCATGGGAACTAAGTAATATAATTGATTCATGTCTAGATTGCTGATAGGTTGACTCCCCTGCCATGCCCATGTACTATATTGGTTTACTTTTTGGTGACTCAACTCAATAAAATGTAGTTATTTGTTCTATGCCATAGTGTGCTTGTGAGCAAGCTGATAATATTATTAAATTGGACCCAAAATAAAATAAAAAAAACATTTTCAAATTAAACCACAAAGACCTGATTAAGATTATAGAAGCCTGGAAATGATTTTTTTTTTAAAGGAGGGGCAATCCATATTTAGTTATCTCTGCCTCCTCCTCTGCCCGTGTGTTTGTTTTTGCAAGATTTTATCTATCCTGTCTTAAGTTTAGCTAAACTGATTTTGCGATAGTGATGAAAGGTGAAGAAAAGCAGCAGGATGGTAGTACGGTCTGTTTTCTTGAAATCTTTGTGTCCTTGAGTCAAAAACATCTGGCTGCTTCCCTTCCCAGATTTATTCATATTTGCCCCACAGTGGTTATAAGGAGTGATAGTTCTGCAAACGCAGAAATATTTGGAAGGAACTTGTTATCTAATGGAGGGTGGAGACTGGATATTCTTTTTGTTGCATTAATATAAAGTAATTCATAGGTCCAACAGTCGTGAGCAGTACTGATTATTGTGGTTGTTTTCTTTTTTTTAAAAAAAACAAAATCTTAAAATCTGGACTAACTACCTCGGGGGATTTGGGATTAATTGCACCATTGAAAATGAAGGCGCAATTAAGAAGGGTGTGAAAGTTCAACCCACAGGTAGCCTTTGGAACCATAATGTGTGAGGTAGTTGTGCTAGACAAACAGCTGACTGTGATCTGTTCAGGTAATACCGTTGCTAAAACTGTTCTGAACAGTGTCTGGAAGCGAAACTGTCCCAGAATCCTAGTTTGTATGTTTTTCAATTGTACATTGAAAACCACTAATGATTAGCCATCCTGCAGAATCCAATCTGGGTTAGCCACTGGGACCAGAGTCTTTCAAACTTTTGGATTTGTGCTGGAACTCATCTTCCCACACCGCTAGAGAGAAGTTCCTCGAAGATGGGTTGCAGCATAAGTCTGAAAGCTTGGAAAATTAAACCTCTGGTCCTGGAGACTGACCCAGATTGGATCCTGCAACATTATGAGTCTCGGTGGCGCAGTGGATAGAGTGCAGCACTGCAGGCTACTTCTGCTGCCTGCCGGCTGCCTGCCAATTGGCAGTTCAAATCTCACCAGCTCAAGGTTGACTCAGACTTTCATCCTTCTGAGGTGGGTAAAATGGGGATCCAGATTGTTGGGGGCAAGAGGCTGACTCTAAACCACTTAGAGAGGGCTGTAGAGCACTGTAAAGCAGTATATGTCTAAGTGATATTGCTATGTAAAACACTATGAAGTGGTATATAAGTCTAAGTGCTATATGCTGTTACTATGGCAGCCTAACTATGCCTACTGCCAGATACTGACCGGTTCAAGGTTGATTCAGCTTTCCATCCTTTTGAGGTCAGTAAAATGAGAGCCCAGATTGTTGGGGGCAAGATGCTGACTCTGTAAACTGCTTAGAGAGGGTTGCAAAGCACTGTAAAGCGGTATATAAGTCTAAGTGCTATTGCTATTATCCTGGGATATGTATATTTGCCTTCATTTGACTAGCCATCCTTTTTATAGGACCTTGAACATTAATTCACGGTAGAAAGTTTTAC
Source organism: Thamnophis sirtalis (assembly GCF_051295495.1). Classification (NCBI taxonomy): domain Eukaryota; kingdom Metazoa; phylum Chordata; class Lepidosauria; order Squamata; family Natricidae; genus Thamnophis; species Thamnophis sirtalis. The sequence continues at coordinate 14,874,419 of NW_028261382.1, read as the reverse complement.
ATAAATAACTGGTGTGGAGAGTCAGAGATGATCCATTTAAATTTGTGGCATTGATTCTTAGTCTTTCATAAGAGCCGAGGTGGCACAGTGAGTGCAGCACTGCAGGCTACTTCAGCTGACTGACTGCAATTTGGCAGTTCGAATCTCACCAGCTCAAGGTTGACTCAGCCTTCCATCCTTCCAAAGTGGGTAAAATGAGGAACCAAAATTGTTGGGGGCAAGAGGCTGACTCTGTAAACAGCTTAGAGAGGGCTATAAAAGCACTGTGAAGCAGTATATAAATCTAAGTGATACTGCTATATTCTTTGTCCTACAAATCAATTTACTAATAAGTCTGGACCTTCCCTTCCTCATCGAGAGGACCACTTTCCTTATGCGAGATACCTGGTGCATAATCCCCAGCAAACTCAACTTTTGATTCCCATTACCAAGAAGATAAATAACCTGGAGCTTGTAAATCTGTTGAAGGCCTTTTGTTACAGAATAGCTTTCCTTGAGGCCAAGTTAGTGTCTAGCCTAGTGACATTCACGGAGCTTGTGAAAATAACATTTTCTCTGGGTGTTTTTTGTTTGGAGTTTTATATATTCTTTTGTGGTTTGCAAGGGAGTCTATGTAGATTATGGTTGTGTATAAAATAAATCAATGAATAGATGAGTGAAATTAGTACAGAAAAAAAAGCAGTGCGCACCTATTTTAGAAAGTCGGCATGCCAAAAGTTACAGATTCAATCCAAAGTTTAGGAGGACATGAGACTAAAATGCTAGTGAGCCTTCAGCCATCAGAGGTGACAATTCCAAGTTAGATGGGCCCAAGTTCTGCCTTCACTATAAAACCATTTCCTGTGTTCCTAAACATACCTAAGAGCATTTTGAAACCTTAAAAAGATTTCTATGTACAACTGACTTCAATATAGCAGTTCTCTGTAGAAACTTCTAAAGCATTAAAAAAAACAACCTGTAAGCAGGCAAATTTAATTGTTCTGAACTCTGCTCACTGCATATTCTCCACCCCTCTGCTTCCTTCCTTCTTTGACTTGCTTTCCTTCCTTGTGATGTTGGTTTCAGAGACAATATGCGCATGGGCCAGACTGTGGTTGGCCCTCAGCAATGTTCTTTCTGCTTCTTCTGCAAAGGCTTCAGTATCCTTCACGGAAGTGTGGATAATACCTATCCAAAAGGTAATACAATTTGTGTCAGGCGTGGAAGCCATCTTTCACATTGGGCCACATTTTCTGCTGTGGGGAAATGGAAGGGGAGATTATATGGGATATATAGTCTAAATAAGATTCCTTTCTCAGAGAGTCAAGGACACCTTGCCCTGCAGCTGTGATGGTGTGACTGGGAAGCATCTCCAGTTTTGGACGGTGTCTGATTGGATCATGTGATGGACATGTGGGTGCTGGGCAAGGACTTGGACTTTCATCTGGGTGGGGAAAACCTGGAGTTTTCCCAGAAGTGCCAAAATGACATCTCTAATAAAATGGAACTTTGAGGAAACTTAAGCCTCGGAGTCTTCTTTTGTGTTACTTGGAAGGTTGACAATTTGTTTTGTGTCCAAAGCTCAATGTTCTTCCTTAAGAGTGGAGCTCAATTGTCAGATTTTTCTAGACAACAATATGAAAGTGGTTTCTTCCAGGACTTATTTGTACTTTTCTGTCTAGACTAGATTCTCTAGCAAAGCCCCATTCAACTGTATTACAGATAGTCCTCAACTTACAACGTTTCACTTGGTGACCTTCAAAGCTACAGCGGCCCCGAAAAATGCGACTTACGACGGTTTTTCACAGTTACGCCCTTTCCAGCATCCCCATGATCATGTGATCAAAAATCAGAGGCTTGGCAACAGGTTCGTATTGATGAATGTTGCTGTGTCCCAAGGTTGGTCATGTGATCTCCTTTTGCGACCTTCTGACAAGCAAGGTGAATGAGGAATCCAGATTCAGCTCACTACCCTGTTACTAATTTAACAAAGGCGATGATTCACTTAATTGTGGCAGGAAAAGTTGTAAAATGGGGCAAAAGTCACTTAACAAATCTTTCGCTTAGCAAAATAAATTTTGGGCACAATTGTGGTCGTAACTCGAGGACTACCTTTATTCACATCTGACCCTGTATAGCTTTATTTTTTTAAAAAAAATCAGCCAACATTATTGACTGATCTAGAAAGTCAAACAAAGTTGGCCTTGGTTAATACTTGGACAAATCTTGAGTGGCAGAATATCTGGAATACTCAAGGCTGAGAACAAACTATTTCTGCACCATTTTCAGAAAACTGTATGGATATGATCATGGAGTCACCAGGACTTAAATGTAACATGAAGACAATTTTAAGTGGTGTGTTGGCAACGTTCCCAGTAATAGGGACTTGATCCCACTGCCTTACTAGTATGCAGGCATTGATAATTGTGTAGTTGACAAGGGACTTATTGAATTTGCTTACTTCTAAAAGGCTTACAATGCTTATCTCAGACTGATGGTGACATTTGATTCAAAGTGCAGTCAAGATGCCAGATGTTAAACCAATAGAGAATCAAGCACAGAAATGGGTTGGTCTACTTGCGAACTCTGGAAATTGTAGCCCTAACACATAACATTTGTGTGTACCAAATGAAGCAAGCCTGCAACAATCTCATTGCGTAGTACAATGTAGAGTAGGCTTCCTTTGAAAATCCCACCTTCTCAACTAGGTGAGTGTTGCAAAACTTCAGATAAGTTAACTCTGCTTGGCTGCCATGAGGAATTTGTTTTAGAGCCTGAGGAAATTGCACTGAAGTACGTGTTTGTTCCAACTGTTGAACTTTACTTAAATGAGGAAGGTGTTTTTGTTACTTTGAGCAGTGAGGAGACAACGAGGATAATATGAGTGGAAATGTTACGCTCAGTAGATGTACACCTAACTGAGCCAGTTTTGCTGCGTTCCATCCTGTATAATATAATTCCAATTTAAAACGTACAAATCTACAAATCTGCTACTAGTGTTTTTAGATTGCTTTCTCCATCTTAAGCCTGGTAGTAAAATTACATGGCTCAATTCAGTTTCCCCCCTCCATATCGCTTGCTTTTGGGTACCCCAAAAAGAGGGCTGTGAAAATATTTAGAGACCCCTCACATCCTGGACATAAATTGTTTCAACTTCTATCCTCAAAACGACGCTATAGGGCACTGCACACTCCAGAACAATTAGACACAAAGACAGTTTTTCCTCGAATGCCATCACTCTGCTACACAAATAATTCCCTCCACACTGTCAAACTATTTACTAAGTCTGCATTACTATTACTATTAATCTCATCATTCCTATCACCCATTTCCTCCCACTTATAACTGTATGACTGTAACTTTGTTGCTTGTATCCTTATGATTTATATTGATTGTTTCCTAGTATGGTTTGATTCCTTACTTGTACCCTATTACTATCAATAAGGGTTGTACCTTATGATTTGGGACTTATGCATCTTTTCTTTTATGTACATACACTGAAAGCATATGCACCAAAGACAAATTCCTTGTGTGTCCAATCACACTTGGCCAATAAAGAATTCTATTCTATTCTTAATGAGAACTTCTGGAGAACTTGAGAAAGCTTGCATGTTCTTTTTCATAGCTTCTTAGCGCTAATAGCATTCCATTCTTAACTTCACCTCTTTTATCCACGCTTGGCTTGACCGATTTTTATTATGTGCTTATGTGTCGATCCATTTTTAATCAACGCAGAGTGAATGGGATATGAGAAAAGCTTATTTCCAGAAGAGTGTTTCAACGCAACGGGGCTCACTCTTGAATGGCTTTGACTGCTGCCAGGATTGGTTTTGTCTCTAAGGTTTTATTATCAAACTTCAAAGGAAATACAATTCCCATACCTAGGATATTGTTAATGTTGGAAGTAGTTCCATGGCCAGTTCAAGTTCACAACAGCCAAGAGAGGTGTTACAATTGATACAATTGAGGAAGTTTGAGATTGTTTTTCAGTCTTTGCCACATTTGTTTTAAATAGCAGCCTTTTGAACATAACAGGATTTCTTTTGGAACTGATTTACATGTATGATTTATTTACCGGAACTTAATTTTTTCTAGACATCGTTTTAAATAGGTATGCTTAATTTATTGCAAGTCTGTAATTTTCATCCTCTCCTTCCTTTCTGTTGTTTCTGTTCTCACCTATTTATTAGTTGCTTGCAGAGTGTTCAGTGTTTTGGAAGGAATATCATTATGGCTACAAGCATGATAAAAAGTTTTTTTTTTTTTTTTTTACAAATACAGGAGTAGAATTCCCATCTTAATACAGAATAGAATAGAATGGAATAGAATTCTTTATTGGCCAAGTTTTATTGGACACAGAAGGAATTTGTCTTTGGTGCATATGGATAAGGAGAATAAAATATGTTCATCAAGAATAAAAAGATTAAATACAAAACAGTGATTAAATAAAACACAGTAATAGTTAAGGTGACTAATAAGCTATAAAATTGTGCTAGGAAACAAATAAAAACAATATAAGTTGAAAGATACAAGCAACATGGTTATAGTCATAAGTGGGAAGAGATTGATACTAGGAATGAAGAGAAGAATAATAGTAATACAGTCTTAGTAAATTATTGACAGTATTGTGGGAAGTAGAATGATGGCATTCAGGGAAAAACTGTCCTTGTGTCTAGTTGTTCTGGTGTGCATTGCAGCGATGGCAAACCTTTTTGGCTTGCATGCCATAAGGGGAGGAGTGCAGGGGGATCGTGCATGGGCATGCCGCACCCATAATGCAATGCGTGACACCCCCCAGTGCACATGCATGCATGAGAGGCGTTCCCCCCCCATTTTTTACATGCTTTTTTCGCCTTCCCCAGGCTCCAGAGGTTTTATAGGAGCCTGAGGAGGGCGAAAACAACCTCCCCCAACCCCCCGGAGGCCCTCAGGAGGCTTCAGGGACCTTCAGGAGGCTTCCCTGAAGTTTCTGGATGGCAAAAAATGACCCTACAAGCAAACGACTCATAGGGTCATTTTTAGTCCTCCAGAGGCTTCAGGGAAGCCTCCTGAAGGTCCCTGAAGCCTCCGGAGAGTTTAAACGGACCCTATGAGCAAACCGGAAGTCTGTTCTTGAACTTCCGGTTTGTCTATAGGGCTGTTTTTTCACGCTCCTGAAGCCTCCAGAGGGCCTTGGGGGGGGGGAGCTGTTTTTACCCTCCCCGGGCTCCTATAAAGCCTCTGGAGCCTGGGGAGGGTGAAAAATGGCTTTAAAAAAGGCTGAACTCAGCTGGCCAGCACGCGCATGTGCGCTGGCCAGCTGACAGGGCAACGCCTCACATGGCGTGACAAATGGCTCCACGTGTCACCTGTGCCACATGTGCCATAGGTTCACCATCCCGGCCCTATAGCATCATTTTGAGGGTAGAAGTTGAAACAATTTATATCCAGGATGTGAGGGGTCTGTAGATATTTTCACAGCCCTCTTCTTGACTCATGCAGTGTACAGGTCCTCAATGATTTTCAAAGATTTTCAAAGATTTTTTAAAGGGAATATAAAGATAAAACCGGAAAGTTTACTTTTAGGCTTAATGGATCTTACTTGAAAAAAAAAAGTTGGAACTTTGATGTTATATATGTTGATGGCAGCAAGATTACATTGTGCAGCAAAATGGAAGGGCACTTTGATTGGATAATGGCTGCAAAAATTGGAGTTAGCAAAGAGGGCTAATTTGACTGCTTTGATCAAAGAAAAGAACACAATTAATGTTGTTTCTATTTGGAAACTGCTTTAGGACTTTGTGATTGAGGTGGGGAAAAAATGGAACTTTGATTTTGGGTTTTGCTGATTATATAGATTTGTAGTTATAAAAATGGTTAGTATATACTATTACATAAAAATAAATATTTGAGGTTTCATGTTACTTACCTTACATTGCTGCACCAAAAGAAGTTGGAAGTCAATGTTTCTTTTTCTTTTTCCCCTCTACTTTTCTCTTTCCCCCTTCCCTTCCCTTATTTTTCCCTTATTTTCAGTTTTTTTCTTTTATTTCTGTATTGCATATTTTGATAAAATAGAAATAGAGAACCAGGATAATCCCCCCCCCCCCCCGGTGCCATCATATAATTTGATGCAGTGGAGGGAAGGCCAAAATAATTCTTAAATGGCTGAAATTTAAAGATCTTGCAAAGTCACACGAGATTCCAGGTCTCTTGTTTTTGTGATGTGAAGATGGCTTGATTTTGTGAGATTTTGGCCACTTTATTTATATATTTAAAATGCTAGTTTGGCAAAAAAAGAAGAAGCTCGGTGTTATTCCATCAGGAGATTGCATAGCTATCCACAAATCACAGACTGAGCTTTGTCAGTTCGTAGAATAATAATATCTGTTAAGATCACATCTGGAATAGTGCTCACCCTGCAGCTAACTCGTAGTGCAATCAGAATGGCCCAGTAATTTGGAATTCATAATGTTTGCAGGAAGGAACAATTCTGAAATCCTTGAGTCATATATCACAGTGCTGATGAATGTTAGTCATTCTTCAAGGTCTCCCTTCTATTGTAAGGTTATTTTCCTTTGGCATTTATGTCGATGGCGGAACAGTGATTACAAGCAGCCTTCTTATTGTGCAGGAGTCCATTCTATAAGTGGTAGCATGAAATTCCCAAAGGTTGACTTGAGGAAGCCTTTATTGTTATCTTTGTACTTTTGGCAGCTGCTAAGGCACACCATTGCTGACAGCTGTTTTCTTCTGCAGCAGGCCATTCTGAACAGTGCTGGAGGGCCACCACAATTTAAGTTTCCAGGATTTAAAGACTGGGAAAGCCAGCTGGATGTTGGATGTGCAGGACTGGGTGGCATCAAAATAGCTTTGGAACTGAGCAGACTATCTGAGACCGTGTTTGAGAATCATGGCCAAAAATGATGAGGCATTGCTAAAACCAGAGGCGTTTGATCGGGAAATTTGCCTTGGATGCTAACTTTAGACTTGGTAGAATTGCTTTCATAGACCTGTAGAACTCTAAGATTTGCTGGATTAGAAGATGATATGAGATTGAGATTAAAATGTTGGAAATGCGAATCAATATACGGAACATATTACTATTTATCGTGGACTTGTGGGGAAGCTAAATTTTTTTTGGAAAAAGATCAAAAATTGGCTGGAGGCAATAATAGGGGTTAAAATAGAATGGAAACATGATTTTTTTAAAATTAGGAATAATGTCTGCGAAATACAGAAAAGAAATCCAGTATTTAATACTACATATAATTATGGCAGCAAGGATTGCCTTTGCCCAGAAATGGAAAAACAATTTAATTCCAAACGAAGATGAAATAATGAGAAAGGTTATGGATTGTGCTGAAATGGACAAACTAACTAAAAAAATCCAGGGAAAAGAAGAATCAGAATTCTACCAGATATGGGATAAATGGTATAGGTGGATGGAGGAAAGAAACAAGAATCAATGAAGGAATATAATAAATTTAATGGATCGAGGCAGGAATGACTCAAAAAATAATAGTTATGAGTAAAATAAGAGGGTTAAGAATGGTTAAATCCAAATGAAATACAATAGAAGGGTAAATAATATAAGGTGAGCGGTATCGATTGATAATTGCTATTAGAACAGGAAGCTCCTGTTCGTATTGTATTGTGTAAATGTGGTGTACCTCTAAGTTTTTTGTGTGTGTATTTTACATGTTTGTTAATATATATATATATATTTAAAAAGAAGATGATATGAGATTGAAACAGAATTTGGGACTTCCTTCCTTCATTCCCATCTTCTCCCTCCCTCCCTCCCTCCCTCCCTCCCTCCCTCCCTCCCTCCCTCCCTCCCTCTTTCCAGGGGTGGGATTGTGAAATTTTAGCAGCCAGTTCTCTGCTTGGTTGCTGGGTGGGTGTGGCCATGGGGGCATGTCCTATTTGGCTTCCTGCACCACGGTGGCGGCAGGAGGCATTTTCACCCTCTCCAGGCTCTGGAGGCTTTCCTTGAGCCTCCACGAGGGGAAAATGGCCTCCCCTGGGCTCCACAGGCCATCTGGAGGCTGGAAACAGACCCGTTTCCAGACTTCCGGTACTTCTGAATCCCCTCCCTCCCTCCCTCCTTCCCTTCACTGACTCTTGGCAACTGCCTCGACTAATATCTGCAATTTTCTTTCAAAAGTGGTTTGCTTGCTGTTGCTCTCTTCCTAGAGAGAGAAAACTGGCCCAAGGTCACCCAGCTTACTTTCGACCTAAGGCAAGTCTAGAGCTCATAGTCTTCTGGTTACTAGGCTGTTGCCTTATTTACTATGTCAAACCTGTCCTCTTTTGGAGGAAGTGGAGAGAAAAATCATACTGACACAATTTTAAGGATTAATTGCGGCTATTGCTTTTAGACCAAAAAAAAAAAAAGAGATCTAACTGCAGTTACAGTTCGTTTGGTAGGGTGAGAGTATCAGATTAAGGAGCTACTGAACATGCCTTGTTCTTCCTGCAAAAATAAGTGTTCTAGCTAGACCTGGGGTAGAGAAAATGTAGGATTCTGAATGCTAAAACCTGAATAGGCTGCGACGTTCTTTGTGAACAATGCTATTTTAATGAAGTGTTAATGCAACCCTTATTGTACATGATTAGATCCAACGCTCTTGCAAAATTGACAAGTTGAATAAACATTTTGATTGTTTAAGTATAATACCTGCAGCCTGGGAACCACTAGATGTGTTCGTGTGTACTGTACATTTGTTTTAATAAACATTAAATGCCTACGGTGCATATAAATTATGGGATACATGCATTCACTTAGGTTAACTGTTTCCAAACATACCCTATTTCCCCAAAAATAAGACCTCCCCAGATAATAAGCCCAATTGGGCTTTTGAGTGCATGCGCTGAAATAACATCTCCCCCCAAAATAAGCCCTCCCCAAAAATATTGCAAAACAGCAGCAGCCATGAAATGACCACACTTGCTGCCTCCTGCACCTCAAAAATAATAAGACCTCCATGAAAATAAGGCCAAGCGTTTATTTCGGGGGTCAGGAGAAAATATGACCCTGTCTTATTTTCGGGAAAACATGGTATGAGGTTTGGTTGTAATACAGGGATCATCATATTGTAGAGTGGAATATTTGTATTCAAACTTGTTGGATGTCAGTTAAAACTTGCCAGGTCTCAATCTCACAATCTTAGTTTATACCTCATGTGAGGCCGTGGTTTGTTTAACCTTGTTTTGTTAAAGCTCGGCTTTATGCCAAACCTGGGATCCTAAATCAGTAGCAGGATTCAAACCGAAATCAAGATTACCATAGAAAGATTACTGTGCTGTATGAATTCATGGCTGAGTCCTCTTTGGTCACAAATCCCAGTGTTTTTGAATTTTCATCATGCCAGAAATTAATGGTGGTGATTTCTTGCTGTTTTGAGGATGAGTAACATAAATCCTGCAGGGTGAGATTTAGATTTACAGCTAGTTCTTCCCTTACGGCCACAATTGAGTCCACATTTGTTAAGTGGGTTCTGCCCCATTTCATGATCTTTCTTGCCACAGTTGTTAAGTGAATCAATGCGGTTGTTAAGTTAGTAACACGGTTGTTAAGTGAATCTGCCTTCCCCGTTGACTTTGCTTGTCAGAAGGTCACAAAAGGGGATCACATGACTTTGGGACACTTCAACCGTCATAAATATGAGTCAATTGACAAGCATCTGAATTTTGATCCCGTGGCTATGGGGATGCTGCAACTGTCGTAAATGTGAAAACTGGTCATAAGTCACTTTTTTCAGGGCCGTTGTAATTTTAGAGCAGTCACTAAATGAACTGTTGGAAGTCGAAGACTGTATGAGTGTTTTAAAAAAAATCAAATGAAGAACCCCCAAACCCGAATATCCCTCCCGAAAATACAAATTCTACTCATAAAAACATGACATGGTTTCACTGATGAATTATCACTTCTTCGTGGTCTTCTTGCAAGGAATTGTTAAGCGACATCTGTCCCAGTTTACAAAAAGTAAGGTAATCTCTTGTCTTCTTTAAACATGCTTGTTTTTCTTCTTATTTATCTCAGAGGTAGGATATCAGTTGTTCTTCAGATGTTCTTGAGCTTCATTGATATCACAGCCACACATCCTCCACCTCTATTTTCACAATACTGTTCATTAATTTCCATAACTAAGAGTATCAATTGGTGAATCTTATCTTTGTGTGTGTGTGTGTGTGTGTGTTCCAGCATAACTCTGGAGCTTCTCTAGCAATTTCAACCAAACTTGGTACACAGATGATTTAACCTGGGATGTGTGTCTGTGTTGCAGCATAACTCTGGAACGCCTGGCCCATTAAGGAGAGCGAGTGTGGCGTCCTAGAGCGGCAATTGTTTTTGATGTTATGTGAGGGAGAAGTGAGAGCCTGGACTATTAAGGGGAGCAAGTGCGGCATCCTAGAGTGGCAATTGTTTGTGATGTCAGTTCCTTCGCACCTTCCTCTGGAAAGCCAGCTGTGACATTCGCCCTCCAGTGAACCAATGGGGAAACGCCTGATAGATTTGGGGCAAAGTGCCAGGATCGTGGACAGGGTGGAAAAGAGGAGTGCATGGAAGGGGGAAGGGAGAGGGCATGGATGATGGACATGGTAGTAGGGGGAAGGAAGGACCCTCTCAATGGCTCCCTGTCAGACAAATACTTCAATGTCTATAAATACCCAGCAATGCTGGGTTATCAGCATACTTGTTATAAAAAGGGAGCTTTGGATAAAAACATCTGAAAGTCCTTTAACATTGTGCTTGCTCCTGGGTGTATAGTTTAACTACCAAATTGGCTCCTGTTGTCTTGCCTTGGCTGTGGGATTCCAGAACTTTTGTAATCTGTTACATATTAAATGGAACTTAATTAAATTAAAATGTGATTAATATCCTTTTTTTTCTTTGATGCCACCCTGGCCTCTAGTTTTACAAGCTAGGCTAGATTTTATCCTGAGTCTATAAAGAACTTGACAGATTAGGAGCCGATTACGTTGATCTGACTCGGTAAATTTAATAAAAAAGATTGTTTTGCATCTGCTGGTTTAATCTGCAATGGAAAAACAATCAAGTGTTCCACATAAAGGTGCATATGAACAAGGAAAAGGTATAATGGTAGAAGGGTGGTTTGGTTTAATTATATTTTATTGAAAACCCACAGTTGTCTGCTTTGTATATCACTGTAAGCCAAGAATGCAAAAAACACATAATGTACCAATATTCCTTTTGCATCTCCAGAATGAATGGGTCCAAAATGCTTGTCTCTTTTTGTATGCTTTTGAGAGGGGTGGTTTGTTTGTTTATTTGTAGGGTTTAAAGGTAAAGGTAAAGATTCCCCTTGCACATAAGTGCTAGTTGTTCCTGACTCATCTCCGTTTCAAAACTGAAGAGCCAGTGCTGTCTGAAGATGTCTCCGTGGTCATGTGGCCGGCATGACTAAACACCAAAGGTGCACAGAAAGCTATTACCTTCCCACCAAAGCTGGTTTCTATTTTTCTACTTGCATTTTTTACATGCTTTTGAACTGCTAGGTTGGCAGAAGCTGGGACAAGTAACGGGAGCTCACTCCATTACACGGCATTAGGGATTCGAACCGCCGAACTACTGACCTTTCTGATCGACAAGCTTAGGGTCTTAGGCACTAAGCCACCGCGTCCCTGATGAACAATAATGTAACAATCTGCAAATTGTTCTCTGGACCATCAAACAGTTCTTCTGCTGACCTTTGATTGACAAGCTCAAAGTCTTAGCCACTGAGTCCTTAAACCCTTCCCTCTTGTTATGTTTCTTGATATCCAATTGCATTTTCCTGCAGTTATGAATTAGAGTGAACAAGAATCAGAACTTTGGACATTTTTTAAACTTAACATCTTGGAATCCACTAATTGTTTTTTTTACAAAAGGCACATACTGTAAGTAAAGATGAGTTTCATCAATTCAGCTGTTCGTTTGATTTGGGCTGGATTGCGTGAGCCAAATTTCTAAGAGTTAATAAACCATGATTTGAAGCATCATTATACAACTTAACTGTCAATTTAAGGAGTGCAACAAATTTTGTGCCACCTGACAAGAGCTGCAGGGTAAAATGACGCCAAGATACAAGTGACACAATCCATTTTGCCCCTCAAGCCCTGCCAAATACTATTTATAACTGAAGGATTTTTGACACACCCTTTTAGAACTTCAGAAAACATGGTGGTTATTGCATTGTTTTGAATTGTAGTTTATGCGTTAATCCGATTTGTAGAGTTAACCCCCCCCCCCAAAATATATATATATATTCACACAAAAATATATCAGGACACATCTGTTAATATTTAAACTACTATAGAAAATTCCATCTCCCATTGTATTGATCCCAAATCCTTCCTCCTGGATTTTAAACCAGATATAAATTTCAGTATAACCGCACATATCTCCTCGTTGCCAATATATATCTATATATCTCTTATATCTATATCTATAATTCTATCTCTATCTCTATATCTATAATTTATCCATCCATCCATCCATCCATCCATCCATCCATCCATCCATCCATCCATCCATAACTAGATTGTGTCTGTATGTGTGTGTGTGTGTGTGTGTGTGTGTATTGAGGGAGAGAATTTTGAAGGGTGGAAAATGTGCCATTTTATTGTTCTTATTGTTAAATATAGTGATTTAGGAAGTATTGCTAATCTTCTGTGAAGTGCTCAAATATTTACTGGTATCAGTAAAACTAGATCTGCATTCTCCTATGTAAAGAAATGACACTTTAGACTTAAATATGGAACTGAGTAGCAAACACACAATCTATCATTCGCCTGTTGTTTTTTTTGTTTTTGTTTTTTTGCTGGAAAGGAAATTCGCTTTCTTAAAAATTGCATTTCCAGATGGCCTTAAAGCTTTTAAGTTCTCTCCCAAAGAGACAAGCTTTTTGCCAGGTGTGTGGGGAGAATCTCTTCTGTCTTTCTCCATCCCCTTTGATGTCCACTAAGTGTATTTAGTTAAATCTTTATTATGGCCATACAAGAAAACATAACACAGGTAGTCCTCGTTTTATGACCACAATTGAGCCCCAAATTTCCGTCCTTGGAAAAGATTTTGCAGCTAGTAAAGGGGTATCTTTATTTCTGTTGCAGAAAGAGGCTATTGCACCTCTCTTGGAATTGAATGAAAATATAGATGGTTGGAAAGTGAATTGGGCAATGGAAGACAGAAACTCAATGCCACTAAGGTGACCAAATGAGTGGGCAAGCCACATTCATCCATTGATGAGAATTTCATCAAAATTCTTCCTTCATTTACAGAAACCCCGAAAGCAATTTCATTAGTTTCAAAAAGCCTTGGTAGAAGAGAAAAAATGCAGAATTTTATATATACATAAAATTACACAGCATGGTTTAAAACAAGTTGCCCTTTAGAGCAGCATGTGAATCACTGGTGAGATTCAGATTTTTTTACTACCGGTTCTGTGGGTGTGGCTTGGGGGTGTGTGTGGCAGGGGAAGGATACTGCAAAATCTCCAATCCCTTGGGAGGCAGAGAATAGTTAGTGGGTGGGGCCAGTCAGAGGTTCTCCAAACTACTCAAAATTTCTGCTTCCAGTTCTCCGGAACTGATCAGAACCTGCTGAATACATCTTCTAATGTGAACCAGCCAATTCTGGTTTGTTGAACAAAAGCAAAGCATGATGTAAATTAAGCATTAAGTTGGATTAACTTTTGCCCTCGGCAACACACAGACACACACACACACAGACACACACCACACACACACACAGACACACACACAGACACCTTCTTAGCAATGAGAACAGTTAACTGGCTTGCTTTCAGAAGTTGTGGGTGCTCCATAAATGGAGACTTTTAAGAAGAGACTGGACAGCCATTTGTCTGAAATGGTATAGGGCAGTGATGGCAAATCTTTTAGGCTTAGAGTGCCCAAACCGTTAGGTGTCCTGCCCACTTGTGTGCATGTGCATGCGTGTGTGCCCCAGAACGCCGGAAACCTGAAAACCAGCTGGCCGGCGCGCATGTGCACCTCGGAAACCTGAGAACCAGCTAGCTGAGCTGGGGCAACGGCACATGTGCCCACAGAGAGGGCTTTGTGTGCCACAGGTTCACCATCACGGGTTATAGGGTCTCCTGCATGAGCAGGGGGTTGGCCTAGAAGACCTCCAAGGTCTCTTCCAACTCTGTTATTCTGTTATTTACGGGTGCCTAGTTAGACTTCTTTGTCACTTCTTGTTTTAGTCACTTCTGGCTCAGCTTCCTGCATCTGAAAGAAATAAATGGCTGCTTTTCTTGACTGTCAAGGGAATTGTTTTTCTTTCCTTGCTGTTGGTGAGTCGGTCTTTTCCCCACTGAATTTCTCTCTGGTATCTTTTTATCGCCTCCATCGCCACAAGATCCTGGCCTGAATAAGTCGAACAGCTCTCCTAATAGGGAGGAGAGGAGGGAGACATAAAACCGGTCTTTCGCTACCAAACAGGAAGCAGCGTGAATAGCAGGAACTTTTGATAATAATGCATGGTTTGTGTAAAGAAAAAGGCAAGAAGGGCGGGGGGGGGGGGTCATGGGAGGGAAAGGGATTTGTCTTTGTGAAACGTACCAGAGGCGGTTATTAAAGTGAAGGTAATTAATACTTGGGAAATGAAGCATGTTCCCCCTTCAACTAATAATAAACCCTTTTTCAATTTGCTGACCCAAGTAGCATTTATTAATTTTTTTCTTTTTGCCTAACAAGTTGTGAAAAACCCCATATCTGTACTCAGAGGTCAGAGGGCTGCTCTCCAGGTGAGGCACGGTTCTTACCTGCCCCACCTTTGTTCCTGCTCCGAGGATGCATATAAATCATAAGTTATAAGGAATGAATTGTAAAATGGATGGAAGATTATTACATAACCTAGGTCTCCTGCTCGAGCTTGAAGTTGGGCAAGAAGACTTCCAAGGTCTCTTCCAGGCCGATTGTTCTATGTTCTAAGTCAAGATTTCTCCATCTGATGCTTCCCAGATGCTTTGAAGCTGAGAATCTTGAGTATGACTTACAGCTAAACAATCTTGGGCATGGCAGACCCAACAGACCAGGTGCAGTTCCAGGTTGGGGAAGACAACTTTAGAGAAATTGTCTTCAATCTGCTGATCTCCAGATGTGCTGCATTGTCCTTTTTCACTTCCACTTCTATTTGACATAAATATTAGTCGCTTACAGATCAATGAATGCAGGTAGTCCTTCACCTAAACTGCAGATGGGGTCAGGATTTCCATTGCTAAGCAAGATAGTTGTTAAATGAGTTGCATCGAATTCAACATTTTGTTTGGCCAGGGTTGTTAACAATCATTCTAGTTGTTAAGTGACTCACATGGCAAACAGGGCTGTTCAAGAGAGCCCATCCATGTGGTGGCCATCCAAAAAAGTGGAAGGCAGCCTCCACAGTGTGCCTTGATGTCTCTTGGCTTTGATGCCAGGTTCAAAAAAGGAGGTTCTCCAATCGAGCTGAACTCTTGGTGTCTATGGGGTGTCAACCATGTCATGATTGTCCCAAAGGTGCTTTTTTCAAGAGACAACTGGACTTTCTGGTTTTTCTCTGAAGATGTTTCACTTCTCATTCAAGAAGTTGCTTCAGCTCTGAAGAAGAAGGTTCTTGGATGAGAAGCAAAAGGTCTTCAAAGAAAAACCAGAAAGTCCAGTTGCCTCTTGAAAAATGAATTCTTTTGATTACATGGACACATCCATGTGATTACATGGACACATCCATGTGTTTTCTTGGCAGTGGTATAGAAATGGATTCCATTCTCCTTCTTCTGGGAAACTTTTTCCAAGTTCTCTGTCTACATCCCTGGGATTTCTCAGTGATCTTCTGAAGAATTCACTGGATCTGATCTGTTTAGCCTTTTCATGACCAGCCAAGTTCGGCTAGATGCTGCTATGATAGTCAATCAGATTGACCTTGTCAATCAGAAAGGTTGGCAATTTGGTGGTTCGAATCCATAGCGTCACGTAATGGAGTGAGCTTCCATTACTTGTCCCAGCTTCTGCCAATCTAGCAGTTTGAAAACACGTAAAAATGCAAGTAGAAAAACAGGAACCACCTTTGGTGGGAAGGAAAGAGCATTCTGTCTGCCTTTGGCGTTTAGTCATTCTGCCCACATGACCACGAAGACGTCTTCCAACAGCGCTGGCTCTTCAGCTTTGAAACGGAGATGAGCAGCACCCCCTAGAGTCGAGAACGACTAGCACATATGTGCGAGGGGAACATTTACCTTATGATAGTAGTAAAATCACTCCATCCCTAGAGCAACAACAAAGTGTGCTGTTGATGTTTGCACTCTCTTTAACAATCATTATATGTTTCTGTAACACTTAATGATAGCCTAGAGATTGAAATTCTTGCCTCCAGCGTCTTTTAATTTTCTTTGATGCTATTATACCTCGTTGGAGGGAAAAAAGGTTTCTATTTATGGGTTGCGATGGGCTCATTGCAGATGGTAAACTTGGCCAGTTATGATTTTCAGCAGCTAACTCTGGTGCACCAATTGCTATACGCGAGCGGTTGAACTTCAACAAAGCTCAACAAGTCTCACATCCCACAAGCAGGTCAGCCTGGCCTGATCTGTATTCTGATCTGTATTCTGTATTCTACTCGCAGAAGTGGGCGAGTAGTTAAGTCTGTTACTTGAATTCAAGTTTTCAAACAGAGCTCAGAGCAGTAGTAAAGTTAAACAGGGCCCTTTATTTCATGGGCAGAAAGCCCAAACAGAGGTGACATTGTTTGGGCCTTCTTTTGATTTAACGATCGTTTGTAGTAGGTATGAGCGTCTGCAAGCGAAGTCTGTATTTTAAGTTGTTCTTTTGTTGTTTTCGTGCAGAAGGACTTTTCCGCCTGTACAAAGGGCTGTTGTGTGCTGGTAGCCTTTGCTCTCCGGTCTTCTGATTCATGTTTTACATCAATGCCCTTCTACTGATTTTCTGAGGGGGAGGAAGGCAGGGGCAAATCGGAGCTATGGGGTTTTTGTTTCTGGAACAAAGTGCCCTGGACTGTGGCCTTGCAAATAAACTCTCTTGGTTTCAATTGTGTACGGTACTTTTTTTTATTAGTGAGCTTGTTTGAACATTAAAGGCATGTCAGACTTGACTCTGATTCACTGTTGGGACTTTCTGCCAGTTAAAAGTTGGGTTTGGTGGTGATAGGCACCTTATGGCATGCCACATGCGGTGAATCACGACTTCTTGTAGTCTGTGTGTCAGTAGTCAAGGACCCTGGGAGTTCAGCATCTGCAGGCTGCAATATTGACCCAAAAGTAACGAAGCCAATTGTCGAGATGGACAGTGACATTAATATAACTCATGTGGCCACACCAGTCTTCTTGGTTTAATGATGATGACAGTACCTTTCTGGTTGATTATGAATTGTAGGCCAAAACATCTGTCTCAGCTAGTTAGGTTCACTTATCATATAAATAATAGCAGTGTCTTTGGTTTAGTTTATTGTTATGGAACATCCAGTCCATTCTGGCACTCTGAAGATGAGAATGTCCAGCTGGTTATTAATTGTAGTCCAAGAGATCTGTCTGGATGAGTTGGGTGCATTTGTATTATGGCTACTATGGAAATAGTATCAGCTTGTTCGGTTTGAGATACTGGGTTTTCAATAATAATTGTATTAAATTTTAAAGTGGGAATATAAGAACTAACAAGAACCAATGAGAAAGAGAATTGAAGAGAAGAAAGAGCAAAGAGGCAGAAGTTCTGCAAAAGGAAGAAAACATAGAAACAGAAATCCCAAAAGAAAGAATGACGTCTGACTACTTTTACACCAGTTGTAAATGAAACCTACATTCAGGTCTTGCAGGGAAGTCCAAGTGTCTTGAAGTTGCTAAGGTTGATAAACAATGCTCTAGAGCAGTGATGGAGAACCTTTTAGAGCAGTGTTTCTCAACCTTGGCTACTTGAAAATGTCTGGACTTCAACTCCCAGAATTTCCCAGCCAGCAAATGCTGGCTGGGGATTTCTGGGAGTTGAAGTCCGGACATCTTCAAGTTGCCAAGGTTGAGAAACACTATTTTAGAGAATGAGTGTCCAAACTGTGTGCGTGCATCTCCAAACTGAAAGGTGTGCGGGTGCAAATGTGCATGTACAGACATGCGCAGAATGCCTGCGGACATGCGTGCATGCACAGACATATGTGCATGCATGTGTGGACCCACGCACACATGCAGCAGAGACCTGATGACCATCTGGCCGGTGGGAGGCGGGACATCCCAATATCAGCAGTGCAGCGAGAGGTAAGATCTTTTTCTTTTATGAACTTCTGTTTTGTCATAAAAGAAACACCACTGAGATCGGATCTGGGGCGATGGCACGCGTGCCAGCAGAGAGGGCTCTGTGCCATCTCTGACATGTGTGCCATAGGTTCGCCATCACGGCTCTAGAGTATGGGTAAAGAGTTTTCTGCATAGAAAGAAAAGAAGCATCCAGACTGGGTTGACTTCATCTGCTCTTTGATTGGACTGAGCCCGACAATACCTTTAAGCCACGCCCCTGTTGCCAGGCAATCCCAGTTTCGACTCAGTCCATCAATTTGGACAGCTGTGTCATCCTAGTGTCCCAGTGGAATTTGTGAAATATTGGATTTAATTGTCAAATTTCAGATTTAATTTGGGCTGAGTGAGTAGCTACAGTATCACCAGATATCCCAGGCTGGGGTGGTGTTAATTCGCCATTAGCCCTTAGGGGTGGCGTGCAGAATTGGTCATAACAGACATACCAACTGTCAGTCTGGGAGGGCTCAAAGAGCGGATGTAGTCAACCCAGTCTGGATGCTACTTCCCCCCTATGAGAATAGGTGTATCAGGTGAGGAACCAACACCCTTTTTCAAGCCTTAGATTAAATAGGAGATTGGTGTATGTATATATGACCCCCAGGGGGAGAGCCTTCTCTGTGGGAGCGCCTTCCCTCTGGAATGAGCTGCCCCCGGAGCTTCGTATAATCCCTGACCTCCGATCCTTCCGACACGCCCTAAAAAGTTGCCTTTTCCAGCAAGCCAGCCTGGCCTGAACAAAACAAAATAAATTATTGATCATTGTTAATTTTAATTCGAATTTTTTTTTAAAAAATGTTATTGTCAATTCTTATTGGGTTTGTTTGGGATATTCTATTTAATTTTTTTTAATTTTTGTATTATGTGTTTCTTTTAATGTTGTACACCACCCTGAGTCCTTGGGAGAAAGGTGGCATATAAATCTAATAAACCTAAACCATAAACCATATGTATGAATATGTGTGTGTGTACATACACCCACACCCACATTTGGCTAGAAATAGCTGATTCATACACCGTAGATTTCATTTTTCTTTATGAACCTGGAAAGGAAGGGCTCTAAACCCGTTTAATTTTTGCCTTTCTATCTTGCATGCCCTGTGCAGCATACAGGTTGAGAAATACGAACCTGAAGTCACAATGGCTTTGAAGCTAGCCATACTGTGAACATATTAACAGGGGGACCTCTTCCATCAATCTCTGTCTCTCACTCTTCGTCAGGAAAATTAGGGATGATACAGCCGCACATGAAATGATGGCCCTTCCACTATTTTAGTGATAATAAATACCAGTCCAATATCTGGCCAAATCCATGAAGGATACCTGATACATTGGAAGAACATTCAATCCTGCTGTTTGTGAAAATCCCCTTCTTTTCCCTGAATGTTTGCAAGATTACAGCTGGTCCTAGTTTGGGATCTTTGTGGTTCTTTGTATCTTGTTACAATGCCCGTGATCCTGATTGTTAGCTGTGATGACTTGGCTAAACCAACTTTGGTCACATCCTAAAACCTTGAAAAGTGGCTGCTGTTAGAGGAGGTTGAAGTAACCAGAGTGGTGGCCAAACACTGTGATTGTATCTGCTTGCCTTCCAAAGAAGCTTTGCAGTTGTCCGATTTCGCTCTTTTCTTCCACGTCCAGATGTGTTTTCTTTGGAAATTTTTGTTTATCTTGAGTTTCGTTTGGGCCTCCTTGACTAACAGTGTGATTTGGGTTCAATCCCTTTGCAGAGCGTGTCCATTAAATCCTTTTTTTTCCTGCGCAGGATAAATATTGTTGGATGTCCTTCTACGCCTCATATCTCAAGCTCCCTTCCTGGTGACTTCTAAAGCTTTCTGCTAGCTTCCCATGACCAGCTTGAAGCATCACTGAAGACAAGGACTGTCCTTCAGTGCATAGATCCCAAAAGTTGTTTTCTTCAGTTAAAACCAACACTTGGTCAAGAGACCACATTAAACCACGGCATTCTGGAGAAATCAAACTTGGCTGAATTCACATGAATCTGTTAAATCATGAAGATGAGTGACATTTCTCAAGCCCTTCTTTTATGATGCAGTGAGATGGGAGAACTCAACCAGTTCTCTGGTGATCTTGCTCAATCAGATCCCCCTCGTTTGTGGTTTTAGTGCCTTTCATCTCAAGATTCTTTCATGATGCTGTATCCATTTAGCAGATCATATCCATGTCTGAAAAAAACATCATTTAAGGGGGCCTTGGGACTCTAGACTTAGCACCAGTGGTGGGTGTCAAAAATTTTTGGAACCTACTTTGTGGGTGTGGCCTCCTTTGTGGGAGTGGCTTGCCGGCCATGTGACCTGGTGGGAGTGGCTTGCCGGCCATGTGTTCTCTCTCTCTCTCTCTCTCTTTCCTTCCTTTTGTCCCTTTTTTCTTTTTTTCTTTCATCTCTCTCTCACTCTTTTTTCTTATTTATTTATTTATTTATTTATTCCTTTCTTTCTCTTTTTCTCTCTCTCTGTGTCAGTCAGTCTGCCTGCCTGCCTGCCTGTCTGTCTGTCTCTCTCTCTCTGTGTGGCAGTGGTGGGTTTCAAAATTTTTTGGAACCTCTTCTGTAGGTGTAGCTTGCTTTCCGGGGCCACTGGTGGAACCTCTTCTAACCGGTTCAGTAGATTTGATGAACCGGTTCTACCGAATAGGGACAAACTGGTAGGAACCCACCTCTGCTTAGCACTGATGGTGTTACCTAGTTTGGATAATGAAACATCTGCAAGAAAACAGCCAAACCCAGAGAGTACTAAGGACCCCTCATTTCAACCCTGAGCTACAAATATGATTTCCTGCACCTTTGAGCTAATACCGTGATGGCGAACCTATGGCACGCCTGCCAGAGATGGCATGCAGAGCCCTCTCTGTGGGCATGTGCACTGTCACCAGTTTCTGGGTTCTGGTGTGCGCATACATGCCAGACAGCTGGTCTTCGTGATGGCATGCATGTGTGTTGGCCAGCTGGTTCGGCGCACATGTGCATCACATAGCTGCTCTCTTCTGGGTTTCAATGTTCTGGTATGTAAGTATGCGTGCGTGCGTGCGCGCGCACACACACACACACGTTCCAGTTTCGGTACTCGGTGCCAAAAAGGTTTAACCCTCAATGAACTAACATTTCGAAGCCTCGGGCATTTGCTTATTTTGCTATGCAACTATGTTAATGTAGCGGCAAACTTGCCAATATTCAAACCTGTGTCCCAAAGGTGCTTTTTTCAAATGGCAACTGGACTTCTCATTCAAGAAGCGTCAGAGCCAAAGAAGCTTCTTGGATGAGAAGCGAAACGTCTTCAAAGAAAAACCAGAAAGTCCCATTGCCTTTTTGGGTCAATCGCGCCCCCGGAGGACGTAGAATCTCCCTTGACATTAAAGCCTGTGTTTTTGATGTTCATTTTTGACCTAGCTTGCTCACTGATCTGGTCAGCGTTGGGGTGGGGTGGGGGCAGGTACCTCTCCTCCTTTATGAGCTGTAATGGGATATGGAAAGATGAGCTGCTTTAAAAGGAAGCGAGAGCCAGACTGCCTTTTCTCTCTGGTTATGCTCCATTCAGCCCATCTGCCATCTGTTCTGGTAATGAGGTGTTTCCTCTGCCTGACCCAGTTGGCAGTGGCACGTGGAAAAGTCTTAACAGGCTCTCGGCCAGGGTATTCGGAATGGTAAACCTGGAAGTGAGCTGGCGAAGGCTGCTCTTGGGTTTTTATTTATGCACTCATTAATTTTCTTTGAAGGCAACTTTGCAAGTATGGGGTGGTGGTGGTTGTGCACTGGCTCTCCTGCTGCTGATGAGATTTTTAGGACTGATGATAAGATCCAGGGGTCTTCAGTCATTTTGTTAGCTGCCCTGTGTTTTCTGCCACTCTGTGGCTCTATATTTGACTCTGCCTGTGTTGCATTTGTATCTTATCTTTTCTCAGTCTGAACGCCCCAAATAGTTCCATGGAAGTGAGTGCTCCTTTATCTCCATTACAGCCAGAAGAGGCAGGTTGGGCTGGGAGAGAAAACGATAACCCCCAAATCACCCCATGAGGTGAAAGGAAGGGTTGAATTTGGGCCTAGGCTATCCAAGTCTATCACCTTAACTCTAGACTCACTTTCTTCAGAAAATTCTCAGGGACCTACCCAATGTTTTTTAATTAGAAACAGCCATTCATTCATTCATTCATTCATTCATTCATTCATATCCCACCTTTATTATTTTCAAAAATAAGTCAAGACTGCAAAAATATCCAATACACCTTCCTTTTCCTCATTTGTCTGAAATGGAATAGTGTTTTCTTCCTAAGCAGGGGATTGGGCTAGAACAGGGGTCGGCAAACGTAAACACCCAAAAGAGCCATTTGGATCCGTTTCCCACAGAAAAGAAAACACCGGGAGCCACAAAGGTCCTAACCGGAAGCCCCCTGTTCAATTCTGGAGCTGGCCAGAACTTCAGTTCCCCCACCATAGATTCTCCTCCTAGCACGGCATTCTTTTTCTTCTACCTGTCATAACCGAAAGCCCTATAAATTGTGGAGACAACTGGAAAACCCTCCCCTTGCCACAGAGTCTTCTCCTGGTGCACTGTGTCTCTCCCCCACCCCACTGGAAGCTCCTCTCAAAATTGTGGTGCTGACCGGTGACGGAGCCGCAGCAGAGGGAGGAAAGAGCCACATGCTGCTCCAGAGCCGCAGTTTGCTGACCCCTGGACTAGAAGACCCCCCACGGTTCCTTCCATTTATTCTATTCTATTCCCACTCCCAATCCCACTCCCATTCCATTCTCCAGTGTGCTGATGAGAGAATCCAGGAATAGTTAACTCCGTCTTGTAGTTCATTAGACCGAGTCTGTCAAAGTTGTGTGGACATGCCTCCGTTGCCTGCGTTCCCCTGCTTTCAACTCAGTATTTCAGCTCGATAGACGTATCAGAATTTGCCCCAATCTCGACTTTTAATCAAGCAAATATTGGCTTCCTGGATTCTTCTCAGCATTCAGGAGAAGTTCTTAATTCCCAGCTGGTTGGCTCCCAGTCCATCCGGTGGAGCTGCCGGGCCTGATTCCAGCATGAAGAGCCTAGGCTCGACCCCGCTGAAGGCCAAGGATTCGACATGGCTGTCAGATGGTATTTCTGTAATTTGGCCAGTTTAGCGTGAAGAGCATTGCTTAACGCTGCTAGTGGTCAGGGGCTCGGTGTATTGATTGGAGCACTCTTCTATATTCCATTCTATATTTCATTCCATTCCATTCCTACTCCTCCCCTTCCCATCCCTGTGAGGTGAACTGGATTGAGAGAGAGTGACTGGCTCAATGTTACCAAGCCAGATTTCATGACTTAAATGGGATTTGAACATGTTTTCATGCTTTCTAGCCTGGTGCCTTAACTATTACACCAGAACTGGCTCTCTTAGACATTGGTTTGGAAGTGCATAAACTAGGACTCCAAAACTTCTTTCTGAACAACTGATCTGCATGCCTTAACAACCTTGAGGGTCTGTTGAATCTTAACAGGAGTAGGGATAGCAACTCTTTTAAATAATTATTTTAGGGGGGTACTCCACAAAATGGACTCTGATTTTCTGTGACTTTCTTTATATTCTCTGATGTTTTGAATGAGTTGGAGGTTATTAAAGTTCATTTGAGCATCTTAAGGATGTTTTGTTAAATTTAACATGTTACGATAAACATTCAAGTAAAAGAAAAATGGGCTGTAGATTCTTCATTTTAGGAGTTGTAAACAAACTGACATTCTTTGTTGTTAGTTTCCAAGGAGAACTTAGTTGGATAACATTGGAAGAATCCTCCAAAACTGTCCCAAAAAATTCTCCTAGAAACACATGAGGAATATCTGGAATCGAAGATCTTTCTTCATACGTATTGCGTTATGTCTTAACATGCCTCTCCCAGCCCAATGGTTTAATTTAGCTACTTAATTTAATCATACCCTAAAGCTGCTGACAAATCTCTTCATTTATGGATTTGCTAATTTTCTTCAAAAGCTAATAGCTCTGTCATCTTTCCCACCAGTGAGTTCCTGAAATTGATGATGCATTGAATCAACAGGGGTGGATTTGATTTCAATCAAGTCGATTTAAATCACGATTTAAATCACGATTTAAATCACAGGTAAAAAGGCTGGATTTAAATCAACTCTATTTAAATCATAACTTTTGAAGAGCATCTGTCATCTCTGTCCTGCAGTAGCTGTTCCTCTGACCCTCTGTTGACCCAATATTGCAGAATATACAGCCTCATGCTACATAACTAAGCTCCATTTAGAATAGAATAGAATAACAGAGTTGGAAGGGACCCTGAATGTCTTCTAGTCCAACCCCCTGCTTAGGCAGGAAACCCTACACCACTTCACACAAATGGTTATCCAACATCTTAAAAACTTCCAGTGTTGGAGCATTCACAACTTCTGGAGGCAAGTTGTTCCATTGATTAATTGTCTAACTGTCAGGAAATTTCTCCTTAGTTCTAAGCTGCTTCTCTCCTTGAATAGTTTCCACCCATTGCTTCTTGTTCTACCCTCAGGTGCCTTGGAGAATAGTTTGACTCCCTCTTCTTTGTGGCAGCCCCTGAGATATTGGAACACTGCTATCATGTCACCCCTAGTCCTTCTTTCCCTAGTTTATTCATGCTGAATAAACTACATTATTAATGTATCTTAAATAGAAAACTCTCTTTAAATAGATTTTTACTCCAAAAGCATTTTATTAAAGTAAATTTTTAAAAAATCTGATTTAAATTTTTAAAATATCCGATTTTTATCCACCCTGCACAGAAGCAAAATTGAAAATTTGTTCTTCTCAAACCGGATAAGGAGAATCCTTGGATGCAAGAAGAGGTCGCTTTTGTTTTTTGTTTTTTTACGGTCAAGGAGATCTTCCCTTAGTAAAGTCAGGCCTGTGGATGATTTGCTGTTAGCTTGAGAAACTGGGTCAAAAGATCCTATCGCTCACCCTGCTGTCTCTTTGCTCTTGGCTGAGCCCTTCTTCATTCAGGCATGGAGAAAGGGGAGGAATTTGATCAGACCTCTTCGTCTCAACCGTGCTTTGAACTGCCTGAAAGGAGACACCGACAGGTTTCCCAGCCTGTGGATGGCCTTAATTTTCATCAGTTTGAAATGGGCAGGAAGGAGGTTTTCATCAGTTTGAAATGGGCAGGTGCGTCCTTGTGTTGAGTAACTCAATAACAGTCTGGCATGGAGGAATGGAGATTTCGAAGGGGTAGCATTTTGGGACATTATTCTTGAAAGTGATTGCCTTCGCCAGGATCTTTCTCTGGCTGATTCTCACATGCACACTCAGCTTGCCATGCAAGATTGAGTTCCAACCTTGACTGGTAATATTTATGTATTTAAATCTATTGGTTGCCCAAATCCAGTGTATTCAGTACACTGGAGCCATAACTGAGTGTGGAATATTCATATTCTGTTGATCAGGTTTTTTTTTGTTTTTTTTTAAAAAAACTACATTTGTTCAGTAATTTGTGTGTCTGTTTATCATTTCCTGGTGTGTCTGATCACATTTTGCCAATAAGAATATTGCTACTCCTATTTTTCATCTGCTCATTAACTGAGCACGATTGCAAAGTTACTTCTTCTAGTTGCTACAATCCTGAAAAGTTATCCAAAACACTAAAAACAAACAACAAAAGTAGCAATTCGGTAAAAAAAAAACACAATAACATGAAAATGATAAATAAGAATAATCTGAAACATTCAGATTAAATCTAAATCCTTTATTCAAAGCCCTGAAAACCAAAAGGACTATAATGTACTGAAATGACTAGGGAAAGAAGATATTAGCCTTGCGCCACGAAGACATCAGTGTTGGTACTAGATGGTTCTACCCAGGAGAAGACATTCCCTAAGTTGGGTCCCTTAACTAAGAAGCTCTTTTCTTGTGGCCTCACTTCACCTGGAGAAGAACTTCAAAGATGATTTAAACATCTCTAAGATATATTCATGGGACGTGGTGGTTCAGTGGCTAAGACACTGAGCTTGTCGATCAGAAAGGTCAGCAGTTTGGCGGTTCGAATCCCTGTGCTCCCACTACTTGTCCCAGCTTCTGCCAACCTAGCAGTTTGAAAGCATGTAAAAATACAAGTATAAAAATAGGGATCACCTTTGGTGGGAAGGTAAGAGCATTCTGTGCAGCTTCGGCACTTAGTCATGCTGGCCACATGACCACGTAGACATCTTCAGACAGCGCTGGCTCTTCAGCTTTGAAACGGAGATGAGCACCGCTCCCTAGAGTTGGGAACGACTAGTACATATGTACAAGGGGAACCTTTACCTTTAAGATATATTCAAGGGTGTTTTTTTTTTGCAGTGGAACACTGGATTCAAAGGATTGACATCCTAGAACACGAGTTAGTGTAATGGTCTATCTTTCTTAGGATTTCTGAATAGCAACCACTTTCTGGTTTTTTCGGGAATCTTTCCCAACTTTAGCTGCAATATCCAAGATTGCACTGGGAAACACTGGTAGTAGGCAGAGCATCTCTCTCCATTTTATAAATTTAGGTTCCTGGTAATCCAGAAGCAGATCTTGATCCTGCAGTCTACCTTTGCTTCACAAAGTTTGAGGCACCACATATGGTACTCCTCTTTCTAAGCGTTTTCCCCTGTGGCCTGGAGATAGGTCAGGATAAGAGACAGTTGCTTTATGAGTGAGTCTCCATGGTGTATTTATATTTTTCCCAATCCTAATTTAATACCTTATTAGCTACACTTGTTTAGCTCCCATATGTTCTGCAGCTAGGTGAAGTTGCAAGGTCCATATAAAAGACTATACATAGTCAGATGATTGGCCAGTGTCTACCTGTTAGAAAATTGCAGGTTGCCAGACTGATGGGAAGACTTCTTGGGATGTCAAGTAGAAGCTTTCGCAGCATACCTAAATATCTGTGGAGCCTGGAGTCTTCTTCAGGACAAGCATATTGTTCTACTACTTTCTATATTTATGGTAGGATGAAGCATACAAAGCCGAGGTGGCGCAGTGGTTAGAGTGCAGCACTGCAGGCTACTTTAGCTGACTGCAGTTCAGCAGTTCGGCTGTTCAAATCTCACCGGCTCAAGGTTGACTCAGCCGTCCATCCTTCCGAGGTGGGTGAAATGAGGACCCGGATTGTTGTTGGGGGCAATATGCTGACTCTGTAAACCGCTTAGAGAGGGCTGAAAGCCCTATGAAGCGGTATATAAGTCTAACTGCTATTGCTATTGCTATATGTATATAATGACTTGTAGAGTCCTATATTTTATGCAAGGGGAATTCAGTCCTGCCAACTAATAACTCTGCTGACTACCAGCAGTTCGATTCTGAATGGCTCAAGATTGACTCAGCCTTCCATCCTTCCAAGGTGGGCAAAATGAGGACCCAGATTGTTGAGGGCAATAGGCTGACTCTGTAATCCACTTAGAGAGGGCTGTAAAGTACTGTAAATTCTAAGTGCTATTGTCTGAAGAAGCTAAGCCATCTATGTTCCGGTAGTCTGTTAGAGAGAAGAGTGCAGAGAGAAATCTTTTTGTAAGGGCATCTTTGTTTTCTCGTCCATCATCCCTTCTGTACTTTGGAGCATCTGTTGCAATAGTCATTCTGGAACAACAGGTGGACATTGTTTGGATATGTGTATGCATGAACATATGTTGAATACTACACTCTCTGTTCAGCTTAAACTACTCAAATGGTTTGCAGATGACTGGGGGGGGGGAAGAGCTTTATTTCTTTTGAGAGATAGATTGGCCTTCATGACTGAATCCAAAATGTCTCACTCGTACCCTGTTTCCCAGAAAATAAGACCTCCCTGAACAATAAGCCCAATCGGGTTTTTGAGCGCATGCACTAAAATAAGCGCTCCCCTGAAAATATTGCAACACAGCAGCAGCCATGAGGTGACCACACTCACCACCTCCTGCACCTCAAAAATAATAAGACCTCCACAAAAATAAGGCCAAGTGCTTATTTCAGGGGTCAAAAGAAAATAAGACCCTGTCTTATATTTGGGAAAAACATGGTACTTTTATTGGTTTGGCCACTGTTCAATTAGAATAGAATGGAATAGAATAACACAGTTGGAAGGGACCTTGGAGGTCTTCTAGTCCAACTCCCCGCTTAGCAGGAAACCCTACACCACTTCAGACAAATGGTTGTCCAATCCCTTCTGAAAAACCTCTAGTGTTGGAGCATTCACAACTTCTGGAGGTATTAGGGGAATGGTTCTTCTATCTGTCTTCTGTAAAAAACAGGAACATTGACTATGAGCTCTTGTCTATAGGTAAATCTCAGCTAAGTCACTGCTCAAATTTCCAGGCCTTTATTTCTATAATGGAGCTTGGGAAATTCGGAAGACGTGACATGATTCCTGGGAGTTTCTCCTCCACTTCTCTCTAAGACCAGTAAGATTAGCACAAATTCTGTGGAACAATAACAAGAGGACCTGTTTAATGTGTCATGCTAAACACAAATGTGGACACCCAATCCCCTTTCTCCACTCTCAAAGTCTCCCTCGCATGTCAGGCTAAGCTAGGATGATGTATTGTACAGGCTAAGCATGTCAGGATAATGTATTTGTATGTTTTGGAGTTGCTATGATGTGTGAACCTTTCTTAGGACAGGCCTGCCCCAAGCCCAAACAGCTCAACCATATCTTGTCTTTACTTTAATGCATGACCCAAATATGAGTCAGCCAAGGAAGCTGACCTGCAATCTTTAGAGGCAACTTATCAAAATATGCAACGTGCTGTGCTGAAGTATTCAAAAATAGGATTAGCACTGTGTATGCTTCTGAATTTCTTCTTTAAAGCAACTTCCCAACTTTAAACCAAAGGTGCTTTTTCCAAAGGGCAACTAGACTTTATTGTTGTTTCCCTTGAAAACGTTTCGCTTCTCATCCAGGAAGCTTCTTCAGTTCTGAAGGGAATGGAAGAAAGTTCTTGAATGAGAAATAAAATGTTTTCAAAGGAAAAAACAAAACCAAGAAAGTTCACTTGACTTTTGGAAAAAGCACTCTTGGGACAACTATGACCTGGATTATTGAAAAGCTCAATATTGGTAAAGGTAAAGGTTCCCCTTTCAGATATGTGCTAGTTGTTCCCGACTCTAGGGGGCGGTGCTCATCTCCATTTCAAAGCCAAAGAGCCAGCGTTATCTGAAGACATCTCCATGGTCATGTGGCCAGCATGACTAAACACTAAAGGCGCCTGGAGTGCTGTCACCTTCCCACCAAAGGTGGTCCTTATTTTTTCTATTTGCATTTTTACATTGCTTTCGAACTGCTAGGTTGGCAGAAGCTGGGACAAGTAGCGGGAGCACACTAGGGATTCGAACCGCTGAACTGCTGACCTTTCTGATCGACAAGCTCAGTGTCTTAGCCACTGAACCACCACGCCCCATGAATATATCTTAGAGATGTTTAAATCATCTTTGAAGTTCTTCTCCAGGTGAAGTGAGGCCACAAGAAAGGAGCTTCTTAGTTAAGGGACAAGTAATGGGAGCTCACCCCATTACGCTGTGCTAGGGATTCGAACCGCCAAACTGCCGATCGTTCTGATCAACAAGTTCAGAGTCTTAGCCACTGAGCCGCTGCGTCCCTCAATACTGATAGATGTTTTCAAATTTAAGGGAGGAGGATCATCAGATATGTGTATATACATATACATTATACATTATACATTATACATTATACATTATACATTATACATATACATATACATATACATATACATATACATATACATATACATATACATATACATATACATATACATATACATATACATATACATATACATATACATATACATATACAGCCGTTAAAACCTGGCTGTGCCGGCAGGCCTGGGGTTGATGAGTTCCCTTCCTCTCTCGAATCATGTGACTGTTGATTGTTTTTAAAATTCCCTTGTACCTTCTTTGTTGTATTTCCTTCGTGTTTACCCCCCCCCCCTTGGGTTTGTGAGCCGCCCTGAGTCCCTCAGGGAATAGGGCGGCATATAAATAAAATAAACCTTCAAACCTTCAAACCTACATATACATATTCTTAGTTATCTTTCTATTCCCTCCCTTGTAGCTTAGCTTGTAGACATTGGCTTTTCCTTCAGGTTATTAAACCTTAAATGTCATTTAAGGTTAAATGTCAGCTGAATGGCTTTTGTCTCTTGCTACAGTAACCCATTAACGGTGGTTTATGCAATGGCTGGATCCATGAAATGTACTAAATTGGATCGGTATGTGAACCCAATGGATGTTCACGGCTGCCTAGGCTGAGTTATTTCTGAAGCAAATTAGGAAAGTTCCCAACTTTCTACCAAGGAATATTTTGATCCCCTTCCTCCAAAATGGACTGATTAACCTTCGGAACAACTTGTTCTGAGTGTTCCTGAAGGAGCTGAACCATTGAACACCCTGTTCCACATTTTCCAGCACCATCAGTTCAGAGCACCTGGGACAGCCCACTTGGGGGGGAAATCACAGTGTTCCCTGTAGGAATGATAGTTTACCTCTGCACATTTTTGTAAATTTTAGATTTATAAGGCCAACCAAGTCATACCCAGCCTCTGGGCAGTGTACGGATAAAAATTGAGACAACACCTGAAAAGCAAACACAATAAACATTGCAATGGAAAGAAATGTAACATTATGCCAACAGGGACGCAGTGGCTCAGTGGCTAAGATGCTGAGCTTCTCAATCAGAAAGTTTGGCAGTTCAGTGGTTCAAATCCCAGCACTGCGTAACGGAGTGAGCTCCCATTACTTGTCCCAGCTTCTGCCAACCTAGCAGTTCAAAAGCATGTAAAAATGCAAGTAGTAAAATAGGAACCACCTTTGGTGGGAAGGCAACAGCCTTCCGTGTGCCTTCGGCATTTAGTCATACCGACCACATGAACACGGAGGCGTCTTCGGCTAGTGTTGGCTCTTTGGCTTTGAAACAGGCATGAGCATTGTCTGCTAGAGTCAGGAACGACTAGCACATATGTGTGAGGGGAACCCTTACCTTTAAGCCAACCGGGCAAAGGATTCGTTGTATTTGGGATCAGCTGGGGCAAACACATATAGGGAAACTCATTGCCAAAGCCTGTACATTAGGTGACCAGGGCATGAGTGACAATGAGAAGGGAATTCTGGACAAGGGTACAGTTGGCTTACTAGATGAATCCTTCAGAAGACATTCTTGTCCTTGCTATCTGCTCATCAAGTCCAGGATTATGCCCAAATTGTATACCAGGTCTTATAGAATACAGAATACCTGAGTTGGAAGAGGCCTTGGAGGTCTTCTAGTCCATCCCCTTGCTCAAGCAGGAGACCCTATACCATTCTATACAAGCAGCTGTCCAGTGTCTTCTTAAAAGCCTCCAGTGATGGAGCACCCACCACTTCTGGAGGCAAGGCGTTCTACTGGTTAATTGTTCTCGCTGCCTGAATGGAGAAGTGCTACCCCATTCATCATCAACCAATGATGGAGAATCGTTGACATCAGAAGACCCACATACCCGTTATCAACCCAGTCTGTTCTTCCCCATCCAGGCTGGGACAACCCTGAGGTCCTGGGAATGTGATTTCAACGGCATCATTTGGTTGGCCAGGGGGCAAAGGATTAACAATCATGTCTTCCATCTTCAGATCGCATCACAAATGCCCAAAGGCAAAAGCTAAATAAAATGTGTGACCACTTGCGTGTGTCAGGCCCTGAGTAATAGTTTTTACCTGAGTCATTGCAATGTTGCATTAACTGTGTTAGGCTTAAAGAAATTTAGGATGCTATTCTCCAATCAAAATGCTCCCCTTTCCTTTTAGTCCCCTTTGTTGATGGATGTGACTCAGCTTTTGCACTGGTTTTGTTGCATGAGAGATAATTTAAACTTCCCTCTGTTATGATTCACATCATTGCAGTGAAACTTCCAAACCAGGCCCAAAGGACAGATTAGCTCTTGTTAGGTATGCCTCTTTATGCATAATTAAAATATTTTTTGCCCCAGTGAAACAGATTTAATTGATATCCTGATGTTCCAATTTTGGGGGAACTATTTCCATAACTATCAAAATTAATGTCTTTTTGTAAAACTGATTCAAGGTAACAGATTGGAGTGTTTACCTGAACTCAGAAAACAGTGCTTTTCATCATATTTTGAAGAGGTGATCAAAAGATTAAATCAGGGTTACCAAGGAAATCTCTCAAGTGCCGTTCAATCAGCAAGAGTTTTAACTCTTAACAAGAAATAAAAATACAAATCAGAAAAAGCAATCAGGATTGTGTCTGATGCACTTATCTCTTGCTTCTTCCTTGTGGGATCATCACATATATATATTTGCACAAAAGGGGATACCAATTGCATATAAGTTGGTGGTGCTGAGTTCAGTCCATTTATTTATTTACTGTATGGCATCTACAGAGGTTATGCAATCACTGATATACAAATGTAAAATTAATGCATTAGCAAATTACATATACATACATACACATATTTCATGGGGACATTCATATACCATTTTATAATACCTTGGTAAGATCATACTTGGAATATTGCACACAGTTATGGTCACTATGATATAAGAAAGATATTGAGACTCTGAAAAAAGTTCAGAGAAGAGCAACAAAGATGATTAGATCCTAGAGGCTAAAATATATGAAGAACGGTTGCAGGAATTAGCGTTTGTCTAGTTTACTGAAAAGAAGGATGGGGGTGTGTGACATGATAGCAGTGTTCCAATATTTGAGGGACTACCACAAAGAAGAAGGGGATCAATTTATTTTCCAAAGCACCAGAAGGCAAGACAAGAAACAATGAATGGAAAGTAATCAAGGAGATGCAACCTGGAACTAAGGAGAAATTCCATCACAGTGAGAACAATTAACCAGTGGAACGGCTGGCCTCTAGAAATTGTGGGTGCTCCATCACTGAAGTTTTTAAGAAGAGAGTGAATAACCATTTGTCTGAAATGGTATAGGGTTTCTTGCTCAAGCAGAGGATTGGACTAGAAGTCACCATTGTTCTTGCCATTCTTCATTTATCATACAAATAATAACAGAGTTGGAAGGTACCTTAGAGGTCTTTGGAGAGTAGGTTGACCCCCTCTTCCTTATGGCAGCCCCTTAGATATTGGAACACCTCTAACGTGTCCCACCTGGCCCTTCTTTTCAAATTGGTTTCCTAGACTTAAGCCTGGTGCAAGGTAGAGAGTCTAATATTTTATGTATCGGTCCATTGATGTAAATGGAGAAAAAGTGATGAAGAGCACATTTCACATTGTAGCCCCCTCCTCCCCAAATATGCGGGCTTTCCCCCATAACTATTTGTTGCAGGATCAGCTGATGGTAGTGAAGGTGAAAGGGAGGTGATTTTAATCTCCCTAGTAAGTATTATCAAGGCAGCTGTTCATTCTCCAGACAGATATTTCTCTCTTGATGTTTGCAGTGGAAAAATTAGCAACTTTGATAAGCTGTATAGAGAAGGAAGAATTGAAGGCGCCATTCACCCAGGAATCACAATAAGTGCATTAAACTATGTTCTCCTTGACCATGCCTATTGAATAAGTCACAATTAGTGCTGTTCGAACACAACCATTAATCATACTCTGCAAATCACCATGACTCACATGACTTACATTACATGTACGGGAAACCACATAATGCTTGAACCTATTGTGTGAGTTTTATTAATGTATGAGAAAGCGCCTGATTACAGTAATTAGTTATATTATTCCACTCCTGAATAGTTGAATCCGTTTCAGCATTAAAGTGAAGACTTTAGTGTTCTCCTGAGGACTAGCATCTTGTTGCTTGCTTTGTGAACAGGAAGCAAATACTGTTATGGCATGGTGGCCATCAAGAGTCTCTGCAACTACTGTAGTTCAGCTTTAAAGTTGGTTAGACCCTATAACATGATAAGTTGGAGGTAGATCTGTCTCTTTGGGTCTTCCTAATCTAGAGGACGTGCATTGTTGCAGGTGGGTTTTCCCTACTTGGGGCTGGATTTCAATTTGCAAGGTTCCTAGCATTTTGCATCTAACCTGCAAAGGTCTAATGATTAAGGTGCTGGGCCAAAACTAGAGAGAGCTATTTTCATGTTCATATCGCCTATGTATTTTCATTGTTTGCCTCACCATTTCATAGGCTGATCCATTTCATGAGATGGTTACTGGGAAAAATAGAAATGATGCTGTATGTAAAAGCTGTTTGAGCTCCTGGAGGAAGTGCAGGATAAAAATTGAATGAATAGGTGAATGGAAAAATAGAATAGAATAGAATAGAATAGAATAGAATAACAGAGTTGGAAGGGACTGCGGAGGTCTTCTATTCCAATCTCCTGCTTAGGTAGGAAACCCTACACCACTTCAGACAAATTGTTATCCAACAGCTTCTTCAAAACTTCCAGTGTTGGAGCATTTACAACTTCTGGAGGCAAGTTCTTCCACTGATTAATTATTCTAACTGTGAGGAAATTTCTCCTTAGTTCTAAGTTGCTTCTCTCCTTGATTAGAGAACTGGACCCTTACCATTCTCCCGGCCTTCCGTAAAGCGACCAAGACCTGGCTGTTCCGGCAGGCCTGGGGCTGTTGATTATAATCCAGCCCCACTTGATTGAATGGATGATGTCTTATTTTAAATAACTGTATTTTTAATTTTTATGTTTTACTTTTGTTGTGAGCCGCCCAGAGTCCCTAGGGAGTGGGCGGCATACAAATCTTATTAAAGTTGCAAAGTTGCAAATTAGCTTCCATCTGTTGCTTCTTGCCCTGCCCTCAGGTGCTTTGGAGAATAGCTTGACTCCCTCTTCTTTGTGGCAGCCCTGAGATATTGGAACACTGCTATCATGTCACCCTTAGTCTTTCTTTTCATAAGATTAGACATACACCTGCAACCATTCTTCATATGTTTTAGCCTCCAGTCCCCTAATCATCTTTGTTGATCTTCTCTGCACTCTTTCAAGAGTTTCCACATCTTTTTTACATTGTGGCGACAAAACTGAATTCCGTATTCCAAGTGTGGTCTTACCAAGGCATTATAAAGTGGTATTAACATTTCACGTGATCTTGATTCTATGAATGATAGACCTTCCCCCCTTTCTCATTTATGCCACATTTTTTTTAACTTGGGTGATGGATACTGCAGCTCGGAGAGTCTAAGAATCCCCCC
This sequence comes from Thamnophis sirtalis, assembly GCF_051295495.1. Classification (NCBI taxonomy): domain Eukaryota; kingdom Metazoa; phylum Chordata; class Lepidosauria; order Squamata; family Natricidae; genus Thamnophis; species Thamnophis sirtalis. Next base: position 14,839,043 of record NW_028261382.1, on the reverse strand, counting down.
TCCCATGAAATTGGATTCTGTAATGCTTTGCCTGTCCTTGTCATGGTTTTACATTATACAGGCCTGCAATGGATTTTTTCTTTTTATTTCCCATTTATGTCCTCTTAATCATGATTTAGGATCCTATCTATGCTGACTGAAACAATGATTAAAGCCTGTAGGAGGCTCTTAACTCAATTGGACCTTGGAAATAGGGGCACAGCTGAAACAGCATGCTAGATTTGCAAACAGAGGTCTTCATTCTTCTCCACCAAAGTCCTGCGATTGAAATTCTGAATTTAATATTTGAGGGCGTTCTTCGTTTTATTCTGTTATGCTGTAGCCTTGGTTTTATCTTGGTGACTGGGAAACCACTCGCACTTCCTCCTATATCCACTGTTGCATAAACCTACTTTGCATTTTTACTTCTACTTTTGGACTTTGCCTGACTTTCTTCCTGAAAGAAAGAAGGGTGGTGAAGCTCAGCTGTTAAGAAGGTGACTTCAGCCAGTTTCTTTTGGGCTTAATCTTTTTTTATTTGAGGAAATTGATTTTCCCTCTCTCCTTTATTACACCTTATCTTTATTACAGCTTATCTCAGCCGTGGTGGCGCAGTGGTGAGAATGCAGTACTGCAGGCTAATTGGGCTGACTGCCAGCCGTTCAGCAGTTCGATTCTCACCAGCTCAAGGTTGACTCAACCTTCCATCCTTCTGAGGTGGGTCAAATGAGGACCCAGATTGTTGTGGGCAATTTGCTGATTCTGTAAACCGCTTAGAGAGGGCTGTAAAGCACTGTTAAGTGGTATATAAGTCTATTGCTATTGCTTTGTTATTTTTGGCTTATCTTGCCAACTTTACCAAGAGGAATCTAGATGTAAACCAAGGACCAAGTCCAGACTTTCAGAGTATCTTACTGAATGTCTATGGAGATTCTCAGTCATCCAGGTCATAATTGTCTCAAAGGTGCTTTTTCAAAAGGCAGCTGGACTGTTTTTTCCTTAGGAAGAAGACTCCTAATGACCAGATGATCACAAAGAAATATGATCCTTCTCTGTGGCTGCTCCGGCCCTCTGGAACGATCTCCCCGTGGAGATTCGGACCCTCACCACCCTTCACGCTTTCCGCAAAGCCGTTAAGACCTGGCTGTTCCGGCAGGCCTGGGGCTGACAAGTTCCCAGCCCCACTCAAATTGTTGTGGCTGTTGAGGAGTTTTAACCTGTTTTTCTGTAATTGTTTTGTCTTGTTTGTTTTTGTATTACCCCCTCCCCTATGAGTTTGTTAGCCGCCCTGAGTCCCCCCGGGGAATAGGGCGGCATACAAGTTTAATAAACCATAACCATAACCATCCTTCCAACCTTCCCCATCCCATCAGAACTAATTCTTCCATCACCTCCACCATCCTACTAGGATGGATGAAGCTTCTTGGATGAGAATCGAAACCTCTTCTTCTTCCTCAAGGAAAAAGCACTCCAGTTGCCTTTTGAAAAAGCACCTTTGAAATGGAATGAACATATTAGGAGGAAATAGAACACGGGTAACAGAATACTTAAAAAGCATCGCAGTAGATCCAAGAAGAACGAAATGACCGTTTTCAATTTCTTTATAACAACTTATGGGAATAATTACTGTAAGTTAAACCACATCCTGAAATCAGCGTAATTCAGGCCTTTCCCTTAATTCTGTTCCTTTGTTGGTCATCCTTCTGCATATTCATAAATTAATGTGGCTTTCCTCCTGTAGACATTTTCCAACATAGGTAAAGCCAAATGTTTTTTTCGTCTTCATTTGGCATCTTTCCCACTTGGTGTTCCACCTATCAAGGAGCTCCTGGAAAATCAAAAGGATACAAGCTCTTTGAGAGCACTTTTTGGGGGGTCCCCGATAGACATTTGACCTTTGTCTGCATGTAATAATTTTTTCCCGTGAAAATCTCAGCTGTGAATTCATCTTTAATGGGTCCCTTGTGTGAAAGGACAACTGAAGACACTCTGCCCCCACATTCTACTTTTATCATCATGTGCCTGTCCTTCAAGATCATCTAGATCAGAAAATAGACTCTGAAGAAGACTGGAACTTCATTGAGACAGGCTACAGTAAAGAATCTCACAAGACAGGTTGTATTTTCCCTTCCTGTCTGGCACAAAGAACCAGGACCGCAGTAGATTTATTCAAGCTATACTTAAGAATCTGGTCAATTGAAGTTCAATACTAAATTGGTGTCAGATAAGAATCTATGGAATTCAGAAACGTTGGACTTAAAGCACTTATGGGAACATAGGGATTCTAAACTGTTAACGTGCTTAACTCTGCCCCCACTCTCCCTGCTCTTCTCCTACCCTTCCCTCTCTAATATATCTCTGGGATTCAGCCAGTCTTAGTGTGTTACTAATTCTTTCCCTCCTTCCTGGACTCAAGGTGTGCTTTGGCATATTTTGTTTTTGCAAGAGTTTCACAAGAGATTGATCAAGATCATTTCCATAGTTTCCTACACCTTGAATGATCGTTCATCTTTACCCTAGCAGGGGAATAATTAGTAACATGATCAATCCGGGACCTGAAGAGACTATAGATGTCGTCTTAAAAGCAAACCCCTTCCTACTGTTTTTATTTTATTTACAATGACTTGGGCTTGATTGAGTTCTTATTCTAGCCAAGCAATAATGGTAATGATTCTTATCTGATTATTTATCTCTGCTCTTCCTCCCTCTGGCATTGGCTCACATAGCTGACAGCATGATAATGATATCGCGTGGGAAAATGTTCTCATCACCCTCACAGTTTGGCTCTTGATGAAGATGAGTTTCCAACATTTTTCTACCCAGCTGTTGTTCCAGGAACTGCCCCACCCTTGTTGAAGTGTTTGATTTATTTTTTTTCTACCAGGGCATTCTTGTAGTATAAAATTGTGGTCTACTACGGTATGTCCAGATTTTCTTATTTTATTTTTTCTTAATTAGAAATAGTCTGCTTTTAGTCTGTGGGTGGATGTCGATTCACTATCCTTCACCAGCCTGGCGCTCTTCAAAACCTGCCAGAATTCTGAATGTTATCATTTCTTGGATTCATACAGCTGGAAGGAACCTCTGAGATCTTCCAGTCCAACCTCCTGATTCAGGCAGGAGACTTTATACCAGTGATGGCTAATCTTTCCGGCACCGAGGACCCAAACTTGAACGTGCATGCTTGTGCACACGCCGGGGCGCTGGAAACGAGAAGATCAGCTGGCCGGTGCGCATGTGCATGCTGACCATCTGGTTTTCAGGTTTCCGAGACATGTATGCACGCCAGAGCACTAGAAACAGGAAGACCAGCTGGCTGGCATGCATATGCCAGTTTTTTGGGGCATATTTTGGGCCATTTTCAGGCCGTTTTTCTAGCTGTTTTCAGGCTGTTTTTTGGCCTGAAAAATGACCTGAAAATGGCCCCAAAATGGTCTTTTTTTTTTTTTTTGCAAAATAGGCAGCCTCTGCTGGTTTCCTGTCTTTTTCTTAGCAGATTTTTTTCCCCTTCTACACCTTACAGTCATTATATCAACATTGTTATGTCATCATACCTGTACATGTATATAATATTTTGCTTCTATATTTACACACCTTTATACACAGTTCTATATATATTTATATATATTGTTTTTTGGCTTAATTAATTTTATTCTTGTTTTGCAGCCATTTGTACCAATTGTTTCAAATTTCATAATATTCTGAATCTTCTTTATCTTTTAATTTCAATGTTAATTTGTCCATCTCTGCACAATCCAAAGTTTTTTTTATCACTTATTCGTCTGAGGGGGTATTATTTTGTTTCCAGCATTGGGCAAATGGTATTCTAGCTGTAGTTAGCAGATGTGTTAATATGTACTTAATTTTCTTTGTATATTTCATGCCGTTTTCTAGTGCTCCAGCACCAGCGAAGACTAGGAACCAAAGGACAGCTGGCGATGGTGTGTGTGTCCACTGAGTGGGCCCTATGTGCCACCTGTGGCACACTTGCAATAGGTTCGCCATCCCAGATTCCATCCCAGTCAAATGATCAGTTAGTCTAGTTTTGAAAACCTCCATGGATGGAGCATTCACAACTCCAGAGGCAAACTATTCTGTTGATTAAATATTATGAGTGTTAGGAGACAAAGAGGATTACTTACTTCTAGGTTGGATCACTGTTTAACAAGCTTCTGTTCGTATAGCTTCCATCTTCGGAATTGCACAAACTCTTTTTTTAAATATCTTGGTATATTGGGGAGAACAATAAATTGAAGAACTGGTTGATGGTCCAGAGATAATTTACAGATTGTTACATTATTGTTCATCAGGGACACGGTGGCTTAGTGCCTAAGACGCTAAGCATGTCGATCAGAAAGGTCAGCAGTTCGGCGGTTCGAATCCCTAGTGCCGCGGAACGGAGTGAGCTCCCATTACTTGTCCCAGCTTATGTCAACCTAGCAATTCAAAACCACGTAAAAACTGCAAGTAGAAAAATAGGGACCACTTTTGGTGGGAAGGTCTGTGTGCCTTCGGCGTTCAGTCATGCCGGCCATATGACCATGGAGACGTCTTCGGACAGCGCTGGCTCTTCGGCTTTGAAACGAAGATGGGCACCATCTCCTAGAGTCGGGAACAACTAGCACATATTGCGATGATAACCTTTACCTTTATGTTACTGTTCAGAAGACTAGTAAGAACTTTGGTTTGGAAGTGAGTCTTATGATTTCCGTTAAGAGATACTAGAACATCTCAGCTTCTGAAATGTATTTGAATATTGGTAGCTCAATTTGGTGGTTAGGCTGTTGGTTTTGAGCTCCAAGCTTGGCAATTTGGTTGCAAATATTTCGTCACCATTCAGAGGAGACGTTGTCAATCCGTCAGAACTCAAAACGCGCTGACGACATTTCCTCGAAGGGTGACGAAACGTTTGCAACCAAATTGCCAAGCTCAGTGCTCAAACCAGCAGCCTATCACAACTTCTGTGGATGCCCCTCTTCTCTGTCTCTCCTATTCACGAGCCAACAAACTGGCACTGCTGTAAAAAGCAACAATGCCAGCTTTGGAAGGGAAATGGATGAATGTGCATTTATTCTCGCTTGCTTTCATATGCAAATACCAAATCAGAATATTAGACGGTTGCCAAATGATGACTTATGCCAACGATGGTGGGATTTGCTTTTTCTTTTTCCTAGTCAGATGATTTTGCAAAACAGTTTTGACAGCTGCAACAGTTGGGTGAATTTTTTTTTAAATATAATAATGGCACACACGCTAAAATGCTGAATTTGACTCTAGCTTTTCAATTTTTAGATTGTTGCCAAATTCTTAGGCTAATATTCTGTTTGTTTAATGGAATCCTTGATTTTTCTTAAATTTGGCAGTGTTTTTGATTCATGGACAGCCATAGTCAATATTTGGAGTCTTCAGACACATTTGCAAGGTTGAAGACGTAACAGTCTCACAAAATGGTGGCCTTATAGTGGCTTGTCCACGTGGCCTTAGCCTTGGTGGTCATTTTTATTTGTGTGCCTTAGTTGATACTTGGCAACTGACTCCCTCGATTTTCTTGGCAAGATTTCAGGACTGGTTTATTATTTATTTATTTGATTTCTATAGCTGCCCATCTCATCAAGTGACTCTGGGTGACTCAAAATTTGAAATATTGCCATTGCTATCTTCTAGGGCTGAGAGAAGGACGCAGTGGCTCAGTGGCTAAGACGCTGAGCTTGTCGATCAGAAAGGTCGGCAGTTCGGCGGTTTGAATCCCTAGTGCTGTGGTAATGGAGTGAGCTCCTGTGACTTGTCCCAGCTTCTGCCAACCTAGCAGTTCGAAAGCATGTAAAAATGCAAGTAGAAAAAAATAGGAACCACCTTTGGTGGGAAGGTAAATGTGAGGACAGTAACAGCATTCTGTGCGCCTTCGGATTTTAGTCATGCCAGCCACATGACCACAGAGATGTCTTCGGAGAACGCTGGCTCTTCGGCTTTGAAACAGAGATGAGCACCGCCCCCTAGAGTCAGGAATGACTAGCACATATGTGTGGGGGAACCTTTACCTTTACTTTAAAGTTCAATTTCATTTTTTAAGATTAAAATCCTTTTTAAAAAGTGAGCACAAGCTTGGTTCTTGTGTCTGGAAGCACAGGTGATATTTCTAACTAAACGCTCTATTTGAAAACAACCAAGAAACAATTTATTGTGATAATATGGAGCTAAACTCCTCACCATCCCAGATGTGGTTTTGTTCTTCTGAACCCGTGTACCTCCCAACTCTTATTGGGGCCCATCGGATGAGATTGGTATCTCGTGAGAAGTTGGTTTGTGCTGACGGGCTACCAAAATGGATCTTTCATTTGCCCTACTGAACTGGCAACCTTTAGAATGTGAAACGGATTCTAGTATTGCATTCTGTACAAAACACGAGAAGATTGGTTTACAGAATGAAGCACAGGCACCACAATGGAGCCAAATGAAATTTCTTCCTGCTTCCAAGACCCTTAGTAATTCTGTACAGTGTGAGCTCAGCAGATATCTATGTATTGTGATGTCTTTTGTTGTTCGAATTCTTTGGAATTTGGAACTCTTTTTGACTTTTGTTTCAAACACTTCAGTTTCTGTCTGACTTCTGTGGCAACGTTTCCTCCACCCCCTTTATTCTTCTTTGTCTATTGGTAGAGTAAAAATCTATATATACAGTATATAAAAAGCAAAATACCACTCATGCATCATCATGAAATCTCCAGAACCGTAAAACCTACAAAGTTGAAATTTGGCACATATGTTCCTCTTGGCTTCTAGGTGTTTGCTAAGAAAGGATTTTTCAAAATGACCATTAGAGCATTAGTATTTCTTATATTATTATTAACACACTCTGATGCTAAGGAGTTAGGCATTCTACTCCCCCTCCCCACCTGAAAAGAATTCTGTTCCAACTGCCACTTGGGCATGGGCATGGCCAGTGCGTGACTCATCCGGCGGGCTGGGAGTTTAGACATACTACTCCCCCTCCCCACCTGAAAAATGATCTGATGCTAAGGAGTTAGACTGAGGGAGGGAAGGGGGATAAGATAGGAGAGGCCTCTGTGGGGCCAGCCTGAGGGAGAGAAGGAGGAGAGGAGAGGAGAGGCTTCTGCGGGGTAAGCCCGATCACATAGTTTCATAGTGGAGCATGGGTATCCAGCTAGTAAGAAATAAACAAATTGAAACTTGAGCTCCCCAAGTTCTCTGCGTAAAGAAGTGGGGTTGGAAGGGACATTATTCCAGGACTTTGCCTCTTTTATTCCATCTGAAATCTAGACACCGGGTGACGTGATATTTTACATTCCAGAAGTTTTTCTTTTTAAAAAAAAAATGATAGTAGTCAGAGACATTCTGACTCTGACTCTTTCAAAACATTTGCGAAACACGAAAAAATGCTGCAAATTATAGAGACGGTAAAACGAAGTTCTCAATTCTTTGCAAACAAGATACAAGGAAAGATTGCTAATCTGTTGCATGCTGAAGCCTTTCAAGATAAGGAATGCCTGGTTTGGTGACCTGGACTGAGACTCGGAGTTTTATAAAATCACTAAACAAACAGTCGTGTACTTTGCTAATCAACTGTTGCACTGTTACCATAGAAGCCGGGCTGAAAACAATGAACAGATAATCTGTATTTAGTAGCCTGGCATGGTAACACTTTTAAGTCACCCAAGACTTTGACATGGTGGACTAGGGACAGTTACATGATAATTATTCGGAAAGCAGATAAACATAGCAAACAAATCAGTATTGTGTAAAGCCTTCCAGGACCTCTGCTTCTTAAAGGTTTGTACAAAACAAGCCCTTACCTCTTGCTTTAAAAGCACCTTCATGACAAGCATCAGAAATAATATATATTAGCTCAATGGTTAACACATCTGCCTAAGAGGCAATAGAGCACAGGTTCGATTCCCAGCAAGGGTATGGCTAGCTGATGAGAGCTAAATAGCTTGAAATAGATCTATACTAGTCTCCCTTTATTTATTTATCAGCACAAATATAACAAATGTAACAAAAAGGCAACAGTAAAAAATATTGGGTTTCTGTCTGGATGGTCTCTTGTGACGAGCCGAAGGATAGAGAATGGAAGTGTGACCTTCCTCCCATATTTGGGCATACCAGGGGTTGTGACTTTAAATAAATATATATATATATATATATATATATATATATATATATATATATATATATATATATATATATATATATATATATATATATATATATATATATATATATATATATATATATATATATATATATAAAAATTCTGACGCTTGTCATGAAGGTGCTTTTAAAGGAAGAGGTAAGGGCTTGTTTTGTACAAACCTTTAAGAAGCAGAGGTCCTGGAATGCTATATATATATGATAGCAATAGCACTTAGACGTATATACTGTTTTACAGCTCTCTCTAAGTGGTATATAGAGTCATCCTATTGCCCCCAACAATCTGGGCCCTCATTTTAACCAACGTGGAAGGATGGAAGGCTGAGTCAACCTTGAGCCTGGTGAGATTTGAACTGCCAAATTGCAGGCAGTCAGCAGTCAGCAGAAGTAGCCTGCAGTACTACACTCTAACCACTGTGCCACCTTGGCTCATATGATGATAACTTGAATGCACATAACAGCTTTGATCAGTTAGTCCCCCAGCCAAGTGCAATAAAAATTAGACCAAAAAAGCTTCGGAAAATGTAATACCAATGTAAGCAAAAACACAACTGCAGCAGATCCAGAGGGCTTCTCCATAAATAGTACCTTAAAGTCTGTAGGTTGGTTAATCTAATACTAGCCCTACATTAGTTAAGAAAAAAAAATCTGGTAGGTTTGTAATGGTTTAAATGTCTTCCTTTGGTCTCAGGTCAACATCTCAAGGCAAAGTACAATCCCCAGATCTACTGTTAAGGTTTCCTGTGTTAATACTAAGCTGCATAAACAGAGGGATAGAACCAAGATGATGTGAAGTGTTAATATCACTTTATAATGCCTTGGTAAGGCCACACTTGGAATCCTGCATTCAGTTTTGGTCGCCACGATGTAAAAAAGATGTTGAGACTCTAGAAGGACTGCAGAGAAGAGCAGCAAAAATGATTAGGGGACTGGAGGCTAAAACATATGAAGAACGGTTGCTGGAACTGGGTATGTCTAGTTTAATGAAAAGAAGGACTAGGGGAGACATGATAGCAGTGTTCTGATATCTCAAGGGATGCCACAAAGAACAGGGAGTCAAACTATTCTTCAAAGCACCCGAGGACAGGACAAGAAGCAATGGAGGGAAACTTATCAAGGAGAGAAGCAACTTAGAACTAAGGATAAAATTCCTGACAGATAGAACAATTAATCAGTGAAACAACTTGCCTCCAGAGGTTGTAAATGCTCCAACACTGGAAGCTTTTGAGAAGATGTTGGATAACCATTTATCTGAAGTGGTGTAGGGTTTCCTGCCTGATCAGGGGGTTGGACTAGAAGACCACCAAGATCCCTTTCAACTCTGTTATTGTATTCTAATACGTAGGAAGTACTTTGAATCTTTAATTTCCCATTGCTGACATCCAAGATTTGTTCTCTCTGCTTCGCTAGCATTTTTGGAGTTCTCGGTCCTGGGAAGCAATGATGAGCTGGGATTTGACATTCAGCAATATCTTCAATGTTCCAGGTTGCTCTTCTGGAATTAAACATTCATTCCTGGTGGACACTCACCTATTATTAGCAGATCTCCTTCTTATCAGAGAACACCTGCCAGTTTCTCTTTTAATGGAGGAAAAGGGGCCCCAAGTTGGGACAAGGAAAAGGGCTGCAGAAGGCAGCTTAACTTGTATTCTTCTTGCTGCTAGTTAACTTGATTTATTCCGTTGGCATTTCATTTGCTTTGACTGAGGAATTGAGTAGGATGCAAACAGCCAATGATGGCCACCTTTTGTGGAGGAGAAGTCCATTTTTGTTTGCAGGATAAAAGAATGCAATTTTTAATCAAGAGGAGCAGAACTGAGAACACATCTCTTCCTTTAAGCAATTTATCTCTCCACAAATTGGAAAGACCTGAAACCTTCATGAGAAATGCTTGGCTGTCTGAGCTGAAGGGGTCTAATTTTGGGAGATAGACAGTTGATGCCAGCATGGATTCTGGGTATGTGATGCCCCCCCCTCCCCAATTTGCAAAGGAAACCACAATTTAGGACAACCTCTGTAGCAGATTGGTCAGAACACTGGTTTGCTGCAAAATCTGCATTGGTGTTTTGAGTACACACAGCATATGCAGTGTTGAGTTTTTGTTTGGACTAGTTCCTAAATTTACCTCTCCAGAAGTTATCTCAGAAGGTGGAGAAGCGGAAGTGTCCTTTCACAGCGCACCCCTGTACCTTCAACCTGTGTTGTGAAAATAGCACATAATAGAGTGTGACACTATGCAAACCTGAACTAAGACAGTCTCTTTGTGTGTTAAGCAGGCACACACAAGGCATATCAAATCTCACTGGGTGCCTCTTAACACTGGGGTGTTAATGCTACCTGTGGTGAGTCCACTTTTTCCTTATTCATCCTAAGGGGCCCATTTAGCTTAGTGAGAGTCCTGTTACATATTCCATTAAAGATTTAGTTCTTAATTTTTTTTTCCATGCAGGGTAAAAAGGATCCTCTTTGCTCTTCAGCTGTGCTTTTACCATTAAGCCCATACCTTGAGCTGCTCTTTACCTTAAGTAAACAAATTATCCATTGGGGGCACCGGAAACTGTTTTCTAAGCTCCGAGGTTGCTTGCAGAGATGGAATTATGGTTAAAATCTGGGGGGGGGGGGAAAGGGATTAAGTCTTTTTCTTCCCATAGTGGTCCTAATAAAGATTGGACTCCCAACTGTTCACAAAAGACTGGCAGACACACTTTTGTTCTGCTTCTCTAACTCTCCTCTGTTTGTATGTTTTAAGAGAAAATTGCTTATGTCACAATTCACAACAAGCCACAATTGCTTTTTGCTGGATATTTCTTTCACTCTGACCTGGCTGTGGCTATTTCTGCGTGTGTTCTTTCTTGCTGTTTGGTTCTTGTCCAAGAGATTGAATGAGTGAATGTTTAAGAAGCAGAGTCTTCTGTATTTATTGACTTGGCTTAGTAGGGACCCCTGCGTTTATACTGTGGCTTAAAAAAAATAGCACGTTCCAGCCATTAGATTATCCTGGGTGTCCTCCATCTCAGTTTGTACTAAAAAGCTAATTAATTTAACAGCCTTTCAATCCTCCTTCCTTTAATGTTGTGTTGATTGAAAATTAGCCAGCAGTAAAAGGAGAAGTGATATGCAATTCACCTTAGACTCAAAATAGATTTCGCTTCTTCTAAAGGTTCCTGTACAAAAAGAGATTCTGGTGAGACATTTTAGCCTAGGTTTAATTTTTACTTTTAGCTTAGCTTTCTTCCTCTCTCTCTCTCTCTCCTTCTCCCCCTCCTGTTAGTTGCAGAGACATTTGCTTTCCTGGGCTGTGAAAAAAAAATCATGTTCGGTGAAATGTTTTTTTCCCCATGTTTTATTTATTTTATTTCTATAACATTCAAATTCCATCGAACAGTGTGTGATCTGGGCACAGTTATTTTTAACTAATCATAATCCACATATTTGTTGTTGTATTCATCATAATATTGATAATATAATAATATCATAATAATATTTAACATCATCTTTAGTAACTCTCTGCATTAATATTCTCCTCCTTTCTGACTTCTGTTTCTGTTCTCTAGCCATTGATAAAATACATCCCATATAAAAAAATATTCAGTTTCTTCTTTATCCTTAATAGTTAGTGTTAATCTATCCATTTCTGCGCATTCTAATATTTTCTTAATTACATTCTCATCTAAGGGAATCTTATCATTTTTCCATTGCAATGCAAATACAATTCTGGTTGCGGCTAGGCTAGTATATGTAAAAACCAAATATATAGTCTTTTTATCATATCTTGTTTTTAAAGCTCCTCTTTTTAACGGTTGCACCTCTTTGCATCTTGGGTATCCCTTTCTGTGCTTTTTACCATTTTGTCTAATTGTGCAGGACATTAAGATGAAAAACAGGATCCTTGTTGCTTAGGATTTAATCTGCTTCTGCTGCTTAGTCTCTCTCCCTCTGAACTTCCCAAGAGATCTGTTACTTAGGTAGCAGAGGAAAAGCTTGTAAAAGGAAACCCTGTGTGTATAAGTGCACCCCCCCCCAACATACTGTGTCTGTGTGTATACCTGCACACTTCTTTGTGGGTATATCGAAAGCTGGTGCCTCTCTTTCTACACTTCATTAGATTTCTGTGTTTGCACCCTCTCCATCTACCTGTTTGTGGACTATCCTGAAAAAAAGAGAGCCTTGCCTACTTTATCTTGGCTTTGTGTAAGTAAATAGCCCTCTTCCCTCGCAGGAATGCTCATAAATCTCTTCTTCTTAACAGTGCTTTTTTTTTTTTTTTAAGTACAATCTTGGAACTTAACATTCCAGTTGGGTGCCTGCAGGGTATTATTTTCCCCTTCTTCTTCTTTTTTTTGAAGCAAAAATTAGAAACATTTTCTTTTTTGCTTTTCACCTGCAGATGTTATTGATGTTTTAAATCTTCTGAAGAATGGAAGCAGTAGTCAAGTCTTCGTAAGGTGCATGTATGGGAAAAAGCCAAGATTACAGCCTTCCCCAATCTGTTGTCTTCCCAGATGTGTTGGGGCAACTTTCAGGAATTCCCTCGTTCACCAGGGTCAATAGAATCCTGGGAGCTGTAGTACAAACATGCCTAGATAAATGTGAATGGGGAAATTTCTGGTTTCGTGGACTAAAATAAAAGCTGGGGAAATGCCCTTTGTTCTCTGGAACTTTTTGTCTTGGAGGATTGAATTATAATTGCATGCGATGGGTGAGGTAGCCCAAATTCAACAGGACCAGTAAAGGTGATGTCGGATATTGGTTACCTTTTTCTTAAAAGCTCAGTTTACTCCCAGGATAGGAATTGCATGAAGGAAATGTCCTTCTGTGAAAGAAACCATAGTCTGCATGAAGACCACATGTAGGCAAAGTAAGGGCTACCTGTGACCTCTAAGCATTCTCCTTTTTATGGTTTCTTTTGATGATCATTGGCAGAAGCATTATGTTTGACCATTTTAGGAGGGATACCAGGTGAATCCCTTCCAAAATTCCTACTTTTTTTACCCAGATTTCCCCCCCTCCCCAATGACAGCACTTGGTATTGGCTACCTAGTGTTGGCTAATGTTTTAAATTGTTATTATTATACAGCAATAGCACTTAGACTTATATACCGCTTCATAGTGCTTTTACAGCCCTCTCTAAGTGGTTTACAGAGTCAGCCTCTTGCCCCCAACAATCTGGATCCTCATCTTACCCATCTCAGAAGGAGAGAAGGCTGAGTCAACCTTGAGCCTGGTGAGATTTGAACTGCCAAATTGCAGGCAGCCAGTAGTCAGCAGAAGTAGCCTTCAGTCTTGCACTCTAACCACTGCGCCACCTTGGCTCATATGATGATAACTTGAATGCACATAACAGCTTTAATCAGTTAGTCGCCCAGCCAAGTGCAATAAAAATTAGACCAGAAAAGCTTCAGAAAATGTAATACCAATGTAAAACACAATACAACTGCAGCAGATCCAGAAGACTTCTCCGTAAATAATATCTTAAAGTCTGTAGGTTGGTTAATCTAATACTAGCCCTACATTAGTTAAGAAAAAAAAATCTGATAGCTTTGTAATGGTTTAAATGTCTTCCTTTGGTCTCAGGTCAACATCTCAGAAGGAGGGAGGGAGGGAGGAGGGAGATTTGAACTGCCAAATTGCAGGCAGCCAGTAGTCAGCAGAAGTAGCCTGCAGTACTGCACTCTAACCACTGCGCCATCTTGGCTCATATGATGATAACTTGAATGTACATAACAGCTTTAATCAGTTAGTCGCCCAGCCAAGTGCAATAAAAATTAGACCAGAAAAGCTTCAGAAAATGTTATACCAATGTAAGCAAACTGCAGCTAGAAGTCAGCTGAGTACTGACCACTGTGCCATCTCGGCTCTATATTGTTTATTGTTGATGTTGGGTATATTGTAAAGCTGTTGCTTTCTCTGGCCTGTTCTTAGATATAAGTGCATATCAAACTAAAGTACATCTTGCTAATTAATAATTGCTAATAACAGGCAAAGGTTGTTGAATGCAAAATAACTATAATAAATATTGACTAATATTTCCTAGGCTTCAGTTCCACACATAGTTGCTCTTTGTCCTCAACCCACTCCAGCCAGGACTGTTAAAGCCAAAATAAATAAATCCACACTAATTTGGCACGACAGATTTACGTAATTTAGAACAGGACACAAAATTCCGGTTCTCTGGGAGCAGAATTTCAGTTGCGTGGACGTTGTGATAAATTCAAGCACCGCATGGAGACACATACTGCTTGCCACCTGAATTTGCTTTCTTGGCGAGAGATATGGGAATAATAACTGCTGCTTCCATCTCTGCCAAATTGCTAATAGCTTATAAGCTTTCCCTAATAAATCCCCCTTGGGGCATGTATGTTTGTTAGAGATTGCTAGTGCTAATGTCCTGGATTTTGTCTGCATCTTACACAAATAACTTAATGGAGGTGAAGTACTTAGAGTTGGCGTAGTTCTAATGTAAAGGCATAAATTAGGGAGTGGACTGCAAAATCGAAGTCTTCTTATCAAGTATGTTATACCTTGTTCTTCTCAAGTAAATCTTTTTATTTTAGTTAACTGAAACTTAGCTAACCATACTAGTTAACAAAAGCTTTAGTTAATCATTGCTTAAATCCATGCCTGGCTTCTCAAATTTTCCTAATCCAGGTGTTTTCTGCTCAATGTGTAGATATTATGGCTTTCAGAATAAGTAAACCTTAGTTGCTATTAAATGAAGAATTCTCTATCCAAATTGTGTTCTAAGACTCAGTGCATGACACACAAATCCTTGTTTAAAAGTAGATCCAAATTGTTACCATGGCATCAACTTGTGGAAAGTGATGAATTTGGACTGGGGATGGTTGGGAGACTGGGTGAGTGGTGTGGTGGCCTAAAGGTGGAGCTCTTGCCTCACAATCAGGAAAGGCTGTGAGTTCGATCCTAGGCAGAGGCAGATATTTCTCTCTCTGGGCACTTTGGGAATATAACTGCTGAATATAACTCCGGATTGGAGACAGGAAGGGCATCCGGCCAGTAAACACTCAGCTCCATTCAGTTGCCCAGACTCCACCCCACAAGGGGTCGTTAAAAGAAGAAGATGATGATTGTTGGAAGAGCTTTCTCATCAGATATGAGGCTCACAGTTTTGTTTCCTGCCACTCTTTGACCAAACCTACTTCTCTTGCATCAATAAAGTAGGATTTTATCTCTGTAGGATAGCCTGTGCATCTGGAGGGAAGGAAGGCCGGGATGTAAACCAGACCAATTCTAGTCTTTTTCTTCTGTTAATGAAACTGTCACTGATGCCAAATCGGCTAATCTTTTGTTCTCAATGGCAATTTAGTTTTTCTCCCCTATACCAATGGCCCCCATACTTTTGGGCACCAGGGGCCCATTCTGTGGAGAGAGGTTTTTCCGCGGACCAGAGGGGGCGTGGTTTTGTAACGGTGGGTTGCAGGCTGTACGCTCTGGTACAGGCATACCGGAGCCTGCCCGGAGCCCGGGTACTGTTCCGTTCTGGTGCTCCGGAGGGCCTGCCCACGCTCCTTACTGTGTTTTAAAGCTGTCGGTGCTTCCGTGCATGCGCATGGCACATGGCACATACATTGCCTGCGCGACGCTGGAGCGTCGTGGAGGCTTACGGAAGTGTCATTTGACGCCACGGTGATGTTGTGGCCGTAATGGAATCCGGAACCCACTACTGCTTCGTATGCTGCCTGAATCTCGCAGGTGGGGCTTCCCTTGTTTGCATGGCCTGGTTTTTGGCATGGCGTGGACAGGTTCCAATCCATAGACTGGGGGTTAGGGTCTCCTGCCCTATACTGCTTAAGCCAGGGGTATCCAACCATGGCAATTTTAAGTCTGGCGGACTTCAACTCCCAAAATTCCCCAGCCAGCATTCTGGGAGTTGAAGCCCGACAGGCATAAAGTTGTCAAGATTGGAGACAAACCCCCCCCCCCCCCGGCTTAAACTGATGTCTGGATTCTAACACTCTCTCCCCAGCATGGGAGGTCCCAAAGAATATATCCCTCCTAAAAACATCCCATTCATGCAAATAATTAGCCTGTTAAGAAGGCACATACCTCTTTGTGTGGAATCTTAGTTATGCTCTGAATTGGTGCAGCCCAGTCGAGAGTTTTTTCACTGCTTCAGAAGGATCGAATCTACTTCCCTGAATGCATTTTCCTTACATATTGTTAAAAAAGTTTTCCTTTCTTTTATTCTTCCCACAGAACTCATCCTTGAGTTGCCGTGACTCTTGGTGCCCCATTCTTGGGATCTGGCAGAATTTGCTGAAGCCTGCATGCTGCTTCATGCAGACACAGTAAGTTATATATACATGTGCGAGGGATTGGAGGGGTGTGTGTGGGGGTGGGGGAAGAAAATTAATACAGGTAGTCCTTTTTCAGCGTTGATTGCAGAAAAATCAAATCCAGAAAGCACACACACACACAACTGATTCAACTGGCTTCATTAACTTCTTCATATACATAATGACATCAATAATAAATGTACAATACCAATAGTAGGTTCTTTCAATGTGGTAGAAGTTTCAAGCAGAACACAAGCAGGAGAGCAGTTAGTTTCATTTCAGAGTTCAGAGCAGACAGAGAGTTTCAGTCTCAATTCTCAGCACAGACTCAGATCTGTTTACACTCCCGTTGGCTGACATAATTGCTGTGCCTATTCATTGGCTGACTTTGTTATCATGTCTCTCCCAGTCATGAATATTCTAACATCCTTGACTTAAAACAGTTTGTGTACTACTTGAAGTAAAAAAAACCCAGGGATTTCAAAAAAGTCCCTTGACCAATGTATCTTGTCTTTTTATGTACACTGAGAGCATACGCACCAAAGACAAATTCCTTGCGTGTCCAGCCACACGGCCAATAAAGAATTCTATTCTATTCTATACAGAGTTAAGAAATTCCATGTTGATTCTTTAATTAGAAATTATAACAGCACTGAAAAAAGTGACCTATGACCATTTCGCACACTTACAACCGTTGCAGCTTCTCCTGCGGCATCACATGATCAAAATTCAGATGCTTGGCAAATGACTCATGTTTATGACGGTTGCAGTGCCCCAGGGTCATGTGATCCCCTTTTGTGATAAGCAAAGTCAATGGGGAAGCCAGATTCACTTAACAACCATGTTACTAACTTAACAACTGCAGTGATTCACTTAAAAAACAGTGGCACGAAAGGTGGTAATATGGGCCAAAACTCACTTAACTGTCTGTCTTGCTCAGGGGGCTCAATTGTGGTCATAAGGTGAGGACTACCTGTATATCATTCTCAGACTTTCATTTAGCATCTTGGATGAAGCCAGGTAATTGTGTCTTAGAAACCATTGTTTATGATGTAGCATGGTATATGAGTCCAATCATTGGCATGATTTATTCACTAAATGGGATCTATCCAACCCATGGCTTACAACCTTGGTGCGTGAATTCCATTTTTTTTTCTCCAGCAAGTTTACATGTCTGCGTAATTTAAACCTGTTACTACTTGAAATGAAAAGAAAACAAAGGGATTTCAAAGAAGTTCCCATACAGGGTTAAGTAATTCTGTGTTTATTCCTTAACAGAAGCCAACTTGGATCTTCTCCAACCATTAATACCTAGTGAACATACTCTGATTGATGATATATTCACCTGCTGGCACCGGTGGCTTTGGCTGATAATGTCACTCATCGCCTCCTCCTCTCTGTTTCATGGGTACCCAGTAGGAGAGGAAGCTTACAGCAGGCAACTTGAGAATGCATCAAATTATTGGGCAGCGCATGCATCAAAAATTATTAGGAAGAAATGTTTGGGATTTCCTGCCAACATAGCATCTCTGCAATTCATTAAAGTAGCCCAATGCTTCTCAGTATTCTGTGTTTGCCTGAGAAAAGTTGCCATCATTTCTGCAATGACATTCTTTTTGAGGACATAATGCAGAAATTTGAAAAATAGGACAGACTGCCAGAGAGATGCTATGTTTGCATGAGGTCTGAATCGTTTTCAAAGCAGGCACTGATAATTTTCTAAAAAACAAGGTCAGTTTTCTTGAGCTCCAGTCCACTGGTAGGACAAAACTAATGTATCCATGCACAAAAGAAAGAAATCCGTTGTCGGATCTGCCACAACTTCAACCTCTAAATAGAAATGATCCTTGGCTCCATTTGTTGAGAAAGGTATAATTTTATATCAGAAATCAAGTGTATTGCAGCAGTATTTCATAGCCAGAACTTGGAATCGCCAGCCAAAATCCATAAATTCTACTTTTGCCCCCATAAACGCTCTCTCACTGCCTTCCCCAGGGTAACCAATCAGGTGTCAGTCATAACGGTCCGTCCTAACTACAGTTTGGCATGCAGCTCCCTCCTCCTTCCAGCTGTGTGACCTTGAGGCAGAGTCTCAAGGAGGCTCAGCAGTTACTTTTGTTTCCCCAAGCATTTCCCCCTTCATTCCCCAAGGTCGTGGCAATATGTCACTGCATAGCAGAGAAGCACAAGAAAGCATAAGGCGGCAGTTGATACCCATCCGACTTGAAGAGCTTACAGTATCATTCCTCCACATTTCCAAAAATCAGCTGTATGAAGACTACAAAGACTCAATGAGAACACAATGCCGGCTGGAGGTTGTGGGCAGGAATGGAATGTCCTTGAAGAGGTTATGGCTGGCTGGAACAGGAGCATCCACTGCCAGAATAACTTGCTGTAGGTGTGTGCGTGTGTGTGCATCCATGTGTGTGTGTGTATGTGTATATGTGCACATGCAAGAAAGAGAGAGAAAGAATGAATCTCAGAAGGAAATTTTATTTTCAAATGCCAGAAATTTTAGTTCGGGATGCTAAGCACTGACCCAAATCTTAAGGCTAGCTTGGCAGCCTTAAATCTGTGTTGATGGAGTAGATATTTTGGTGTTCTTTTGCTCTTTGTATTTTAATTAGTCATTGTTTTGTGATGCTGTCCTTTTTAATTATGGCTACAAATAAAAGCCTGTTCAGAATATTGACTGTTGGCTGGATTCCCTCATAATGCTGGATTTTAAATGAGAGTTTACCGTCCTCAGTGACTGGGTTCACCAAATCTGCTCATTTTAAACCAGACCAACTCTATTATGGCTTAATGGGTTGTGTGAACTGGGTTTAAATGAGATTCAGATAATTTAGCTTACAATTTGATCTAGAGCACTGTGTCTTTTTAAAGGGAAGTTGGTTTGTCATATGTGGTAGGGAAATCTTGAGGTCTGAAAATAATAGAAAAGTGCACATTGTGGATTTTGTTTTGTTTTAGTCCCATTTCTAGTTAGGAAAGGATAATCATCTATTTAAGATCCATTGTACCCATCAGTATCTTCTCATATGGCAGAGGGGTCAGCAAAAGATGAACATGCAGGCCCAGAAGCCTTAAACTCTGTGTAAAAAGCTTCTGCAAATCTTTACAGAATCTGGGCTTCCCCACAGATTTATGTCTCATAAAAAATAAGCTGCTTTGTGCACAGTAGTTCCTAATTAACTGAAGGGTGTGTGCCATTTTTCTTAGTACTCTCTTAATAAACTGCCTTGTTTGTTACAATGCCTTGGTAAGGCCATACTGCATTCAGTTTTGGTCGCCACAATGTAAAAAGGATGATGAGATTCTAGAAAGAGTGCAGAGAAGAGCAACCAGGATGATTAGGGGACTGGAGGCCAAAACATATGAAGAACGGTTGCAGGAACTGGGTATGTCTATTTTAATGAAAAGAAGAACTAGGAGAGACATGATAGCACTCTTCCAATATCTCAGGGGCTGCCACAAGGTAGAGGGAATCGGGCTATTCTCAAAAGCACCCGAGACGAGAGTAGGACAAAAAGCAATGGATGGAAACTCATCAAGGAGAGAAGCAACTTAGAACCAAGGAGAAATTTCCTGACAGTTAAAACAATCAATCAGTGGAATATACTGCCTCGAGAAGTTGTAAATGCTCCAACACTGGAAGTTTTTAAGAAGATGTTGGATAACCATTTGTCTGAAGTGGTGTAGCCTAAGCAGGGGGTTGGACTAGAAGATCTCCAAGATCCCTTCCAACTCTGTTCTGTTCTTTTCCTATTCCTATACCTATTCCTATTCCTAATCCTATCCTATCCTATCCTAAACCCCACTGCAAAATTGCACCATCAGACAGGACATTTGCATGCTTCTTTTTTCCTTGAAAACCCAACGTTTTAAGCCAGGTCTCTTGAACTCTTTTCCAGATCTGTTCTCAATTTTCACCTAAGAAGCTGCAAAGAAGGCAGGAAATTATATTTGTCCTTTCCTCTGGCTCGTGTTGCTGAAAGGTCTTAGATCATCAGACTCTGTTATGATGATGCCATTAAGCATGATTTTACACGCTTAAAAATAAATCTCTATTAAATGTGTGGCATATTAAAACTGTGGTTGAATCAGAGCAGATACCACTGTTTTTATCTTACGCAATGTCACCACCTTGGGAATAATGAGGGTTGCAGCGTAACTATATCTATAAAGCACCAATTGGGGAAGGCTGCTTTAAGGAACCCAAAAATTGATCGAGCTGTCTTGAGATGATTCTGCAAGATTTTGGGTAACTGGCAGCTTAAAAGAAGATTTGGTGCCCTGTTTGCATGGCCAGAGGCAAGAGGTATAAGTTCTAAATGGATGCCTTTAATGACTTTTCATTACACCAGTCAGGAAGAGTTGAAACGGTTAAAGAAACCCTTTTGAAGCAAAAGAAGGTTAGGTAGCATTCTATGAAAATTGTGTGAGTGTGTGTTTGTGGGCCTCCAAGTCGATGTTGACTCCCGGCAACTGCTTGAACAAGTCCCTGCAGTTTTCTTGGCAAGATTTTCGGAAGTGGTTTCTCCTTGCCTGCTTCCTAAGGCTGAGTGAGTGACTCAAAGCCATCCAGCTGGCTTCATGCCTGTGCCTAAGGTGGGACTAGAACTCAGACTAGAACTTCTAGTATGGTGCTTTAACCCCTAGCCTAAACTGCCTCTTTCCTTGCCAATGCTTGTTCAAAATTTTTATATTCAGATTTTGCTTCAGCTTATTAGAATAGCATGGAATGGAATAGATAGAACAAAACAGAACAAAATAGAATACAGAGTGGAGTGGGGAGTGGAGTAAAGTCGAATGGAAAGGAATGGAATGGAATGGAATAGAATAGAATAGAATAGAATAGAGTGTGGAGTAAAGTCGAATGGAATGGAATAGAACAGAACAAGACAGAACAGAACAAGACAGAACAGAACAGAACAGAATAAAATAGAATACAGGGTGGAGTGGGAAGTGGAGTAAAGTTGAATGGAAAGGAATGGAATGGAATAGAACAGAACAGAACAGAATAGAATACAGAGTTGAGTGGGGAGTGAAGTAAAGTCAAATGGAAAGGAATAGAATAGAACAGAACAAAACAGAACAAAATAGAATACAGAGTGGAGTGGGAAGTGGAGTAAAGTCGAATGGAAAGGAATGGAATGGAATAGAATAGAACAGAACAGAAAAGAACAGAACAGAATAGAATACAGAGTGAAGTGGGGAGTGGAGTAAAGTCGAATGGAAAGGAATGGAATGGAATAGAATAGAACAGAACAGAAAAGAACAGAACAGAATAGAATACAGAGTGGAGTGGGGAGTGGAGTAAAGTCGAATGGAAAGGAAAGGAATGGAATAGAATAGAATAGAACAGAACAGAACAAAACAGAACAAAATAGAATACAGAGTGGAGTGGGGAGTAGAGTAAAGTCGAATGGAAAGGAATGGAATGGAATAGAATAGAATAGAATAGAATACTTTATTTGGTAAAGCGTGATTAGACACATAAGGAATTTGTCTTTTGTGCATAAGCTCTCAATGTTCCTGAAAAACAAAAAAAGTAATAATAAGCATATATCAAAGTAATAATAATAATGATACCAGTAAGAGAAGGCAGTGGATCAGATGAGAAGGATAACAGTAATACAGCCATACCCCATAGAAAAATATACTTAGACATAACATAGTACTGTGGGAATGGTGTGTTCAACAGTGATGGCATGAGGGGGGAAAAACAAAAAAAATACTGAATATTGTTGGATTGGGATTCATAAACCAGTCCTGTAGAACTACAGTGGAGGTCCTTCTTATGAGTTTAAAGGTAAATGTAAGTAGTTGTTTGGTTTGGAAAATGCCAAACCAGGTCGGCAGTTCAGTGGTTCGAATCACTAGCGTAATGGAGTGAGCTCCCGTTACTTGTCCTTGTTTCTGCCAACCTAGCAGTTTGAAAGCACGTAAAAGATGCAAGTAGAAAAATAAGAACCTCCTTTGGTGAGAAGGTAACAGCGTTCTGTGAGCCTTCGGCATTTAGTCATGCCGGTCACATGACCACGGAGATGTCTTTGGATAGCACTGGCTCTTCAGTTTTGAAATGGAGATGAGCACCACCCCCTAGAGTTGGGAATGACTAGCACATATGTGTGAGGAGAACCTTTATCTACACCTTACAATGATCTACACTAATCATTCTTGCAAAATAGGGAGAAAAATAACGGTGCATTCTTGAGAAGGGGAAAGACTAGTGAGAACAATCAAGTTCCATTATTATGTTTGCAGCCTAATCCTTTTGAAATACCTCTTCAGTTCAGTAATGTTGCTGTTTGATTTTAAATGCGGAGAGGAAGATAAGTAGCTCCCAACCTTTTGGCCATCAGAATGTTTTTTTAAAAAAAGAAAAGAGTGATTTTCAGAAGAGAAGAAGGCAGGAAAATGCCTTGACCATGTAATCTTCAGGAAAAAAAGGGAAAAGAATTGAAATATAACTCTTGGCATACTGTATTCTACCTCCAAGATAAAAGGATCCATTTCCTATGAGTGAATTTTAAGTTCTGGTGGCTTTATGGACAAATCAATTTGGCATTTTTTGGGGAAAAATGTATGGAAGCAATTTGCCATTAATTTATCTGCCATCCTAATCTTTTGTCTATAAAGCCAAATACCACTCATTCATCACGAAATCTCCAGAACTGTAAAATCTACGAAGTTGAAATTCAGCATGTATGTTCCTCTTGGCTTCTAGGTGCTTGCTAACAAAGAATTTTTTGAAATGACCATCAGATCATCAGTATTCGTTATACAGTATGATATTAACATGCTCTGATGCTAAGGAGTTAGACATTCTACTCTCCCTCCCCACCTGAAAGGAACTCTGTTCCAGCTGCCAGTTGCTTTGTATGAACATGGCCAGTGCCTGACTCACCCAGCCTGCGAGCTGGCCCAATCAC
Organism: Thamnophis sirtalis; assembly: GCF_051295495.1. Classification (NCBI taxonomy): domain Eukaryota; kingdom Metazoa; phylum Chordata; class Lepidosauria; order Squamata; family Natricidae; genus Thamnophis; species Thamnophis sirtalis. The sequence continues at coordinate 14,815,663 of NW_028261382.1, read as the reverse complement.
ATGGTTTCATAGCAAAGCACGGGTATCCAGCTAGTATAGTATATAGTACAGGGATTTAGGCTCCCATCCAACTACTTACCAGATTTAACCATGCTTAGTTCTTTTTGAGCTCATCCAGTTTCATTTAGGTACTGCCATAGCTAGGCCTACTGCTAAGAAAACTGTAGACAAAGCAGGTGGAGGAAGGTTTAATTCACTTGTAATTGCAGAAGGTATCTTTCCCTTAGGGAAAGAACATTTATTTTGGAATTTTTTTATTTATTTTCAAAACAAACATACAAATCCTCCTTCTTTACATACTGTAGACAGTGTATCAGCTGGTTACAAAAGGCTTTTGTGCATCTCTTCCACCATCATCAAATATAATTCATATTAATTCAAATATCTTAACTCAAATATTTATTATATTACCATCATCATGCCTCCACTTTTATTTGACTATAGTTATTTAAATGTCCTTCATCCTAAAATATACCAAGATTTAATACATAACCACATGCTGGCATTTCATTTACTTATTTATAAAATCCTCCATTAACATTAAATCCTCATATCCTGTTTTAGCTAAACATCCATAATATTTAATACCAAAATTTTCTAATCCTCCATGTATATAAGGGAAACAACATTTTAAAACATGTACCAATAATTCTAGAAGATACCGTTTTCTCCCCATCTTTTGGTTACCTTTTTGTCCAGTACATTTATTTACAAAATTTATAAGCCAGTTTAGTCTAGTACAATGATGGTGAACCTTTTTAGACACCGAGTGCCCAAACTGCATGCCCAAACTGAAAGGTGCCTAGGGGCGCCTGCAAACATGTGCATGTGCATATGCAAATGCATGCATGGACGTGTGCAAATGTGCACATGCATGAATGCGCAGCAGAGACCTGAAGACCAGCTGGCCGGTGGAAGGCAGGGCATCCCAACACCGGCAGCTTGGCAAGAGGTAAGATATTTTTCCTTCGTGAGCTTCTGTTTCATTGTTTGCAGGAAACAGAAGCTCATGCGCGGAGATCTGACCTGTGGCAACAGTGTGTGTACCAGTAGGGACAGCTTTGCATGCCACCTCTGGCACGCGTGCCATAGGTTCACCATCATCGGTTTAGTGTTTAAGGCACCAGGCTATAAACATGGAGACTGTGAATTCTAGTCGCATCTAAGTTATAAAAGACAGCTGGCTGACCTTGGGCCAATCAGCAGAAGACCATAAGTTCTAGTCCCACAATCATGGAAGACAGCTGGCTGACCTTGGGCCCATTTCTCTCTCTCAGCCCAACTCGCTTCAAAGGGTTGTCATGGTGAAAACGGGAGGAGGAGGCTGGGTTGGATGTGTTCATCACCTTGAATTAGTTGTAAAAATAATAAAAGACAAGATACATAAAACAAATAAATAAATAAATTAAAAATCCCCGGCCTGACCTTGCCCAGTATTTCTAATATCTCTCTTGTATAAATCTAGTCCTAGAATTAAGTTAATTTTCTTCCATTGAGAGGGGAAGAAAAGATTTCTCCATTGGGGAGGACGACAGACCAAGAAACGGCTGAAGAAATTAAGATTGTGCCGGCTATTAGAGTCGCTGTAGTAGAAATACTGTCCCTCAAACCTTTATACAGTTGCATGGATGTAAAAAACAAACAAACCACCACCTAATTCCCATGCTGTTTTTTAGAGATGGTACCCGTGTTTCTTAGAAGACATATAACTTAATCTGTGTGTGTATATCTGTGCACTGTAATATTTGTATTTAGATGTATATGTATTATGTTTGTATTATTTGTATTCAGAATAAAAATATTATGGACAAAAATTAAGAAGAAGAAGAAGGGATAACTTAGAAATGGCGAATCTTTTTTGGCTCGTGTGCCATAAGCGGGGGGAGCTCAGGGTGTGTGTGCGTGGGTGGCTGTACCCATAATGCAATGCACGACCCCCCCCCCACAGTGCGCCTGCACATATGACAGGCTAACCCCCCCCCCGCATTTTTTGCATGCTTTTTTTGCCCTCCCCAGGCTCCAGAGGCTTTATAGAAGCCTGTGGAGGGCAAAAACAGCTTCCTCTGCACCCCCCTGCCCTCCTGGAGGCTCTCTGGAGGCTTCAGGAGCTTTCCTGAAGTCTCTGGAGTGCAGAAAACCGGCCCTATGGGCAAACCGGAAGTTTGGGAACAGACTTCCATTTTGCTCGTAGGGCCGGTTTAAGCCCTCCGGAGGCTTCAGGGACTTTCAGAAGGCTTCCTGAAGCATGCCATAGGTTCACCATCCCAGACTTAGAAGGATCCTCTCGAGGTGAGGATGGGGGAGCTTCTTCACAGGTGACTTCAAGTTATAATTTTTGAGACACATCAACTTTCTTTCATATTCTTTTTAATAGTAGGATGTGCACACGGTTAGTGGACTTCTTAACATCTATTAGCATTGATAAAAATAGAAGAAAGGAGGAGGTGGCATTGAGATCTCTGTTTCCCTCCCCCCCCCCCCGCTTTGTCTTTCAATACACTTGTCCACACACACCCCCACCTCCCCCAGCCACTGCTTCAGCTGCTCTGCTGACCTTCTGAATTGCAGGATGCAACTTACTTTAGCCGGGACAGGATACAGCTGGAAAAAGAACTATGGTGCTCAGTGGGTGTCCTTTGCAATCAAAAATGGACAAGGCTGACTCAGGAAGAGTTTTCATTTAAATTAGCTTCTGCTTTTCAATTCTGAAAGGCTTGTCTGCAGGCCAAGATGGCTGTGTTTATTTTCTTCCTTCTCAATGTTTTGCCGATGGCATGACTTGCCTTCCAGGCCTCGAATCCTGATGAGATATGCGTTTTTTAAAATAAATCCTTTTCTCTCCCCCCCCCTCTTAATATCTTGGTCTTCAGCATGATTAAGTGGCAGGGATTTTGACAGTCTTCCAGCAAAAATAAAAGTAAAAATATTTCCACTCACTTGTCATGTGTTGCTATTTATGGCTGGTGGCTGATGGTCCCCCCATTCTCTAGAAATTCCTCTATTCATGTTAGGCAATGGGCGGAGGTGATTAATTCAAGCTTGATGCCCTTAATTTTAAATGTTAATGTCAAGAGTTTTGGTGTTTGGGTGAGCGACATTTACGTAACAATTATCTGAATATACAATGTGAGTGTATTTGGATTCTTAATGTTGGTATACTTGAATTCTTCAAAACATTTTTAATAGCAATAGCAGTAGCAATAGCAGTTAGACTTATATACCGCTTCATAGGGCTTTCAGCCCTCTCTAAGTGGTTTACAGAGTCAGCATATCACCTCCACAGTCTGGGTCCTCATTTCACCCACCTTGGAAGGATGGAAGGCTGAGTCAACCTTGAGCCGGTGAGATTAGAACCGCTGAACTGCAGATAACAGTCAGCTGAAGTGGCCTGCAGTATTGCACCCTAACCACTGCACCACCTCGGCTCATATACCATCCTATGTTCCTGGGACATGGTGGCTCAGTGGCTAAGATGCTGAGCTTGTCGATCAAAAAGGTCGGCAGTTCAGCGGTTCGAATCCCTAGCGCCGCATAACAGAGTGAGCTCCCGTTACTTTTCCCAGCTTCTGCCAACCTAGCAGTTCGAAAGCATGTAAAAATGCAAATAGAAAAATAGGGACCACCTTTGGTGGGAAGGTAACAGTGTTCCATGCGCCTTCGGTGTTTAGTCACGCCAGCCACATGACCATGGAGATGTCTTTGGACAGCGCTGGCTCTTCGGCTTTGAAACGGAGATGAACTCTGCCCTCTAGAGTCAGGAACGACTAGCACGCATGTGCGAGGGGAACCTTTACCTTTTACTATGTTCCTGTCACATTCCACTGTGGAGGAATTATCTTTTCTCATCAAAAGAGATGTGTCAACCTCTGATGTAGTCGATATGGTCTGGGAGATTTTTGATTTTTTGTGGATTGAAGCCAGAGAAATGTTGATAGAACATAGAACATTTCTAAGCTTCTTTTAGATATGATTGTTCAGATTCGGAGATATTTTATCTCAACTCATTGGGTGTATGCCAGTTGAGAAAGTCTGCCTTGCTACAATCCTTTAAGACAGTGGTTCCCAAACTTGGCAACTTTAAGACTTGTGGACTTCAACTCCCAGAATTCTCCAGCAAGCTCTGCTAGAGTCAGAGAATTCTGGGAGTTGAAGTCCACAAGTCTTAAAGTTGCCAAGTTTGGGAACCACTGCTTTAAGACTACAGATTAGTCAGTTATTGTCATTTTATTGCAGATACGTGTGTGTTTGTTGAGGATGAGTGTGTCTACTTCGTTGTACTTCTGCTGCTTGAGGTAGCTTCATTGCCCTTGGTGCCTTCTTAATGTTATCCTATTTATTTCAACTCTCTTTATTTTTCTATTAAAAACACTTTGGAAGTCTAGCCAAAATAAATCAAAAGAGGATTTTTCTAAACTAACAGTCCATCTAGCACCTAGATTTTGGAAAGCTCGGCGTTTATCTTTCCAAACAGAAAAATACACGTGGCGTATAAAATGGGAAAGAGTTTTGAATATTTCCCTCCTTTTTTATGTATAAAAAGGTCTGCTTTGTGGGTGGAAGAGATAGGGGAACAAAATGTCTGGGTGGCATCCTTTGTCATGTGGCAGATCTAACCAGCTCGGAAATGGCTCACATATGCCGTGTCTTCCAGAATTGCAGACAATATCTCTCCCCCGCCCCAAAGGCATAGACATCCTGAGGTCACTTCCTGAAGCAGGATTTAAGAGCGGTCTTCCCAATTCAATAGTCTGGTCTCTCTGCCAGTGTTCATTGTACTTGGTACAAGCCTGTTTCTAAAGTTGAGCTGTGTTGCTTGTGGTTGAGGGGGCGTGGTTGATTGCATTAGATTAACAGATTTTAACAGTTTAACAGAGTTGGAAGGGACCTTGTAGATCATGTAGTCCAACCCCACACTCAAGCAGGAGACCCAACACCATTTCTGACAGATGGCAGTCCAGTCTCTTCTTAGAAGCTTCCAGTGATGAAGGTCCCACAACTTCTGAAGGCGACTTTTGTTCCGTGAGTTGATTATTCTCACTGTCAGAAAGTTCCTCCTTGTTTCTAGGTTGAATCTCTCCTTGTTCAGTTTCCATCCATTATTCCTTGTCCGGCCTTCAGGTGTTTTGTAAAACAGCTTGACCCCATTCCTCTCTGTGACAGCCTTTCAAATATTGAAGACTGCTATCATGTCTTCCCTGGTCCTTCTCTTCACTAGACTAGCCATGCCCAGTTCCTGCAACCATTCTTCATATGTCTCTAGTTCCTTAATCATCCTGGCTGCTCTTCTCTGCACTTTTTCTAGAGTCTCAACATCTTTTTTATAGTGTAGTGATCAAACTAGATTCAGTACTCTAGGTGTGGTCTTACTAGGGCTTTTTAGAGTGGTATTAGTACCTCACTTGATCTTGATTATATCCCTCTGTTAATGCATCAACCCATTGCTTCTTATATTACCTTGAATTCTGTCCCGTGTGATTTTTATGGATTACATTTTAGGGCCCAATGCCTGAAATAAAGTCCTAGTATGAGCGTGCTTTTTTCCAGAAGCAAATCATTCACTGGCGATCCATCACACTGAAAATCACATCCTTTGAGGAAGCCCCTCTGAAGACCACCAGTGAAGGGAAGGAAGCTCCTTTTCAATCCATTTTGTTTCAGAATGGGGCATCAAATTGCTTCCATGCCTTGCCCTCCACTTCGTGATGTTCCTCCCTCCCCCTTTGAAAACATTCTTATTTAACATCAGGGATGGAGCACAATTGCTTTTTTTGTTTACCCTTCAGCTGGCAACCCCCTCCTCTTTTTCCTACCATCCATCTATAGTGTTTCTTCCCCTTCCCCTTGCCCCCCCCCCCCGCTCTTTGCTTGAATACCTTGGTTAGAAACAAAGGGGTCCCTATTTGTTTTTGGGTTGTGGTTTTGTTTTGTTTTTTTTGCTCAGGAAATCCTCCCTTTATCAACAAGGAGTTTTCCAAATGCAAAACTTCTCCAGCTGCTTGGAATGGTTTATTGACAGGTTCATCCTTGTCATCTTGACCAGGGTCTTTGCGCTGAATTAAAGGTTTGGGATTTTTTTTGCAATCAGTGTATGTGAGACCACTTTACCGAAGCTTTGATTCATCAGACGATGAGAGGGGAATGTGACTTGCGTGACATGAAAAACTTAGATCATTTGTTTCAATTTCCTTTTTGAAGTAACAGTTGTAAGGGACAGGTCCTCAGTTTGACAGGCACTAAATTGTCAGATGGAGAGGAAGTTCAGATGAAAAGCATACTGACTGCATTCAAAGTCCGATAAATTTTATCTCAACTCATTGAGTGTATGCCAGTGGAAAAAGTCTGCCTTGCTACAATCCTTTTAAGACTACAGATTAATCAGATATGATCATTTTATTGCAGGTAGGTGTGTGTTTGTTGGGGAGAGGTTGAGCGTGTCTACTTTGTTTACTTCTGCTGCTTGAGGTAGCTTTGTTGCCCTTGGTGAATCCACTTGCTGCCTTCTGAATGTTGTCAGAGGCATCATACTTACTTATCTCAACCCTCTTTATTTTTCTATTAAAAACACTTTGGAAGTGATGAAAGAAATGTCCTTCTGGGTTCAGCTCCAAGTGGGGAAAAAGACACTGGGGACACGGAGGCTGCTTGGAAAGATGGTTTATTGTTGGACAGGACCACATGGCTTGAGCCCTGAACAGAAAAGGTGATCACATGCTTCAATGTTGGTGGAGAAGAAGAGAAGGGCTGAGGGAGGGGCTTGCTAGGCTTTTTATAACCTGTTCAGTCCCACCTCTCTGTTTCCTGTTCCTGTGTAAGAAATGTATTCTGATTGGTTGTCAGACTCCCATGGGGCCATGCAGGGGCAACTCTCTAGGCTGTGTTTTGAATCCAGGTATGGATGAGTTCTCAGATGCCATGTGGTCAGTTGAGTAAAGTTCCAACATTTCTTCCCCCTGCAGCTTCAGTGGAGAAGTCTTTATTATGTAAAGTGGACTAGCCTGGCCTTCTCAATGGCCCATTAACAGTGGGGATGGGCAGGAAGCTACAGGCAACTATTCTGTCTTTTAAAACATGTTTCTTTCTTTTCACATCCAGAGAAATATTCTGCCTTTTCAATATTTCCTAGGATATTTCATTTTTCTGGGAGGGGGGCTGGATGATAACTTCCCACAGAAGCCTCGCCAAAATAAACCAAAAGAGGATTTTCTAAACTAAAAATCCATCCAGCACCTAGATTTATATCTGTTAACCTGAGAGTTTGAGGCACGCATCGACATAGATCTGTGCAAACCTTAACATCTGTGGTTTGAACTCGGATTTTGTGGGCGCTTCACAAAAGATGCCTATGTAGGTTTTTTTGGGCTGCCATACAGAAATAGTTTACCCATGCTTGCTTTTGTATAGTTTGCATGACTTTCTGATACAAGAGCTCTTGTACTCCTAAGAGATTTTCCTCCATCTTCTAATCAGGCATGGTCCTGGTGAGCATGTTAGCATGTGAGCTACAATTAGCAAGGTGCTGCCATCTGGTGAGACATCTTTAGATTGATTTAAACAGGATACAACAGTGACTTTTTACTATTATGGGGAAACGGGGTTTCCAATTGTTATTTATTTACTTGAAAGATTTGGTAGTTGACAGCAGGAAATGGGCAAAACTCACTTAGCCACCGCCTTACTTAGCAACTGAAATTTTGCTGAATTTGGGCTCAACTGAGATTGTAAGTTGTGGACTACCTGCACAACTGTGTTTCCATTGCGCCTTCATAAACCTATAATCCTCTCCCTTCTTTTGGCATTTATTCCAGTGCAATCTTCTCTTGTACAGATCTGTTCTTAAATTGGTTGCTGGGCAAATCTGAGTGGTATGTTGCTTTGTGTTCCTCTTTGCTAAGTCTCACCACCGTTAGATGCTTCAAAAAGTGTATAACATTCTAGTCTATTTCCATACATACTTGTACTTAAAATAATTTGTCCGGCATCTGTCATTTGGCTTGTCTGCTCAAATCATAGATCAGGAATGTGACTGCGTTCCCCTTCGCTGCAGACTCGTACATTAAATACATTTAAATAAAATGCTTGGCTTGCATTTTGAAAACAAAGCAAATTTTGGAGGACTCTGATTATCATCTCTCAACTTGGAAAGGGTGCATTTATCCCTGAAAGAAGAGCAGCTTTAGTATTATGGAGGCAGCAACGGATCATTGACCCATGGCAGTCTTCTGGACAGTCTATGGGGATTGGGGAGGGGGAGTTTAACAGATTGCGTTGGAAGGGACCTTGTAGATCATCTAGTCCAACCCCCCTCCCAAGCAGGAGACCCTATACCATTTCTGACAAATGGCTGTCCAATCTCTTCTTGAAAGGCTCCAGTGATGAAGCTCCCACAACTTCCGAAGCCAACTTCTGTTCCATGGGTTGATTGTTCTCACTGTCAGAAAATTTATCCTTATTTCTAGGTTGAATCTCCCCTTGATCAGTTTCCATCCATTGTTCCTTGTCTGGCCTTCGGGTACTTTGGAAGATAGGTTGACCCCCTCGTCTCTGTGGCAGCCCCTCAAATATTGAGATACTGTTATCATGTCTCCCCTGGTCCTTCTCTTCACTAGACTAGCCACGGCTAGTTTCTGTAACCATTCTTCATGTGTTTTAGTTTCCAGTCCCCTAATCATCCTGGTTGTTCTTCTCCGCACTTTTACTAGGACCTTAACGTCTTTTTTATAGTGTGATGACCAAAACTGGCTGTAGTATTCTAGGTGTGGTCTTACCAGGGCCTTATAGAGTGGTATTAGTACCTCACTTGATCTTGATTGTATCCCTCTGTTAATGCAATTTAGGATTGCATTGACTTTTTTGGCTGCCAGACACCAGAAAATGTTCTGGTGGTTCTGTTCTTTTCTCTAATAGTTGAGTCCATTCACTGTTGGCAAAGTCAAGAGATCAAGGCAGAGATTCTTGACACTTGGGGTACCTTGACACTTTCTCCCCCTGTTTATCATTGTCATTGGGTTAGGCCATCTATACGTTTGAGGTCAGGTATCTTACATCTCAACTCTTAGACTTGACTAAGTAATATCAAACTCTTGTCCCATTGACTGGGGGCTGTATAGGTTTGGATGAAGAGAAATAGGCTCAGGTCAACCCTGATGAGACTGAGAGGTTGTGAATTTGAACCATCCAGGTCTTCTAGGACAGGGGTCCCCAGCCCCTGGTCCATGCAGCGGGTTAGGGCTGAGGCATACCAGAAATTGGGTTGCACAAACAAGCGAAGCCCCATCCGCAGGATGCAGGAAGCATGTGAAACCACAGCCCCTCTGGGAAGCATTTCTCCGCACTTTGGAAAAAGTGCAGCGAAGAGCAATTAAGATGATTAAAGGCCTGGAGACTAAAACATATGAAGAAGGATTGTAGGATTTAGGTATGGCTAGTCTAGAGAAAAAAAGTATTAGGGGTGACATGATAGCAGTATTCCAGTATTTGAGGGGCTGCCACGAGGAGGAGGGGGGTCAACTTATTCTCCAAAACACCAGAGGGCAGGACAAGAAACAATGGATGGAAACTAATCAAGGAGAGAAGCAACCTGGAATTAAGGAGAAACTTCCTAACAGAGAGGACAATTAACCAGTGGAACAACTTGCCCTCAAAAGTTGCGGGTGCTTCATTACTGGAGGTTTTTAAGAAGAGATTACTGTAGACCAGGGATCCTCAAACTTTTTCAACAGGGGGCCAGTTCACAGTCTCTCAAACTGTTGGGGGGGCTGGACCAGATGGGTGGGCGTGGCTCGGTGGTCATGTGACTGGGTGGCCGTGGCCAATTTAGCAGTCCAAACAATACACACGAATTAAACTTTCTTTTGTTATGCTCCTAGGGGTGGAAAGCAGGTTAGTCAAGGGATGTGGCTGCCTTGGGTTGTGTATGAAGGGTGTGTGGGTGTGTGTTTGTGTGTCCCACTCCTTCCCTCTCTCTTCCTCTCTCTCTGGAGGTCAGGAAGGCCACGAACAGGATGCACAAAAGATGGGTGGGGCCCTCAGGTAGGTGGTGTGATGTGGGCAAGGCAGCCTTGTCGTCTCACGCAGGCTGGATTAATGGCTTCGGTGGGCCGTATCCGGCCCGCAGGCCATAGTTTGAGGACCCCTGCTGTAGACAGTCACTTGTTGGAAACGGTATAGGGTGTCGTGTTTGAGCAGGGAGTTGTAGAAGACCTCCAAGCTCTATTCTTAATTAAATAACCAGTCCTGGAAGCTAAATACCAAATAGCAGATTGAGATCTAGGATTGTCAAGAAATGCTACCTGTTCCACACACTGAGCCAAGTAGATTCCAGGAGACTCAGTGCGTGGCTGGGACAGTAATCCCTAGGAGAGTTTTAGATTTGTTAAACACCTGGGAATGATTTGGGACTGTAATGGTGTGTAAGAACAACCTTGGAATAATGGGAGGAAAAAGTACCGCCTAGCCCTAGGGAATGAGCTGATAAGAGACGGCATAGCCCACAGGTGCATGATGGGAAGAGGGGAAAAAAATTAGGAAGGACCCTCCCTAAATTACCATGTGATAAAATGAGCTGGCTGGAGATTTTTACTTCCAGACTTTCAAGTGTCTGCTAAAGCAGCTCTACCATAGAATAGAATTCTTGTATTCATCTTGTCAAGTTTCCTACCTAACTTTTTACGAGGAGGACTGATATCACTTGAACTAAAGTAGAACAAAAAGGTAGGCAAAACAGCTTTTAAAACAATCCTTGGGGGAAAGCAGCTGGTTTGGAGGAATCAAGATGTGTTAACAAATGCTAAAAGAATAAGAGCAGACTTGGGAAGTGGTTGGAAGTATTCAGTCAAAAAATGAAAAAAAAAAAGATTCATGCCAACATTTGAAAAAGAATGTGGTACAAAATATAGTTGTTTATATGCCAATTCCAGAAGTCCCTGGTCCTCATGGGGCAGTAAGAGTGCTTGTATAAAAGAACAGAATTAAAATGGTGGAAAGGAGAGAATTAGCAAGGGAGGAAGAAGGGGAGAAGTATTGCTTTTATATCAAGAAGAAAACTAGATGCCTCCATAAAAATAATTATGGGTTGCAACATTTATTCCTAAATGTAAAATACATCTAGGGATATGATGGATTGTTAAAAAAAACCACTGAGGGTGATTTTGTTGACTTTTAAAAGAAACTAGGGAAGCATGCTTAGAGGTTCTAATGGTGGACCAATAAACTGAGAAAGAGATGTACAGGAAAGCTTAAGAGGTCTGTATCTCTTTGCCCTGCATGCAAATTATTTAAAACCAAAATCATTGAAGCTCAGCTCGAATTTCAAAATGTAAGACAAGGTTAACTGAATCCAGGAAGAGACCAGCCTGGTTTTCTAGCAGTGCTGTAAAAATGAAGGCAGGTGTCTTAAATTATAATTTATCAATTAAAATGGCCGTAGTGAGAAGAAGAAAATGGAGGAAGGGCTAGTGAAGGTCAATATAAAAGGAATGAAAAAAAAACTGGCAAGGAAAGAAAGAAGGATTAAAACACATGGTCTTGATTGCATGTACTTGATACTCAAAAGGCAAATTTTGTAGAAAAGATATAGAAAAAAGAAGTAGAGATAAGAAAGAGTAGGCTTTCCTGATGGAAAATCGATGACCTTGATCTGAGCATTTAGTGGGATAAAAATGTAAAACATAAATATTGGGTAGACATACTGGGATATTTGCCAAACCTTTAGCTCTGGATTTCAACTGTCCCTGAAATATGTAGTTGTTAGAAGTCATGTCCAACCCATCATGACCACATGGACAATGTTCCTCCAGGCCTTCCTGTCCTCTACCATCCTCTGAAGTCCATTTAAGCTCATGCCTACTGCTTCAGTGACCCATCCAGCCACCTCATTCTCTGCCGTCCCCTTCTTCTTTTGCCCTCCATCGTTCCCAGCATGAGGCTCTTCTCCAGTGAGTCCTTCCTTCTCATTAGGTGGCCAAAGTATTTGAGTTTCATCTTCAGGATCTGGCCTTCTAAAGAGCAGTCAGGGTTGATCTCCTCTAGGACTGACCTGTTGGATCGTCTTGTAGTCCAAGGGAACACAGGAAATTCAATATATTGCAAAGACTAAATCCAGAGTGTGACCATTATAAACCTATGATACTAAGTTCTCGCCGCCTCCTTCCTTCCTTCACCTCTATTGGTCCTTCTAGCTGTGTATTTCAATAACAGCAACTTCCCAGGGATTTTTCCTAACCCATGTAAGAAATGCTGGGAATTGGACTTGCCTGCTAGGGGTCAAGAGCCCTGACCCTGATCCCTAACAGCTGGGGTTGGCAGTGAAGATGAGTCATAGGCCAGTGATTCTGTAGCTGAGATTCTTTATAATTCCCCACCCTTCTCCAAAGCAGACAATACAGATGTCAGTCACCCAATAACCCATCCGTCTTGCCACAACCAGAGTTTAGACTTACGAGTGAGGCCTCTTTTAGATACATTATTTCTAGACGGGGATGTGGCTGCATTTTTAAATACTATTTTAAAGCTCAATTTTAAAGTTTTCTTGGCAACAGCATAGAAGTGGTATGCTCTTGTCTTCTTCTACAATGTTTGGACATCCCACTTTAGTGTTCCTCGTACCCGGTATTAACTAAGAGAGTTGGGACCAGAAACTCCATTGTTAAGCAACGTTGCAAGTTGAAAAACCGGATGATTGTGCTGGTTAACCATGACAATTGTGGCAGGAACGACTTGCCTCCAGAAGTTGTGGGTCAGTGGTGGGTTCCAGATCCCGTTCCAACTGGTATGGTTGAAACTTGCCTAGTGTTGTCCACATGGACATGTGCAGCGTGCACGCACATGCATCGTACCTGCCAGCGATGCCTCCACAAGCCTTCGCGACGCTCCAGCTGCTCAGCGGAGCATTGCGCAGGTGCTGTATGCGCCATGCATGGAAGCGCCGAAGGCTTTAAAGGACAGGTAAAGAGCTTGGGCGGGTGGGTGGGCCCTCCGGAGCACTGTACCAGAATGGTACCCGGTGCGCCAGGCAGGGTCCGGTATGCCCGTACCGGGGCGTACCGTCCAATTTCTTCTGGACAACCATTTGTTCTGAATGGTTATAGGGTCTTCTGCTTGAACAGTGGGTTGGACTAGAAGACCCCCAAGCCCCTCCCAATTCTGTTATTCTGTTAAATGTTAACCTTCCCAATCTAATATTCCACGCCCCCGCCCCCAGAGTTGTGTTCGACCACAACTCCCATTATCTCCAACCATCATAAGTTAGAAAATCGATGGTTGCAGGCATCATGATGAATCTATTTGTAAAATAAATCTTTTAGATGAAAATCTTTTGCATCCATATTGGCTGTGTCTCTAGCTATAAAACTGCCCCTCCTGTCTCCCCTGCTATCACCATAGGAAGTCGGGTGAGGGAAGAGGAAAAAAAAAATGATGCTGCCAAAGCAGAGCATTTGTTTTATTAAAACTACCCGGGGAAATTGTCTGCAGAGTTTATCTTGCCAAAAGAAACATGAGAACCGTATCACTAACAATTGTTAGGACGCTCTTCTGCAAATGCCATACAAGGAGAAGTTTTATCAGATTTTTTTGCAAATGTTTAAAGGGCAGTTAATAATCAGGCTTGCACGAGCTTGGAGCCATCAAGGTAAGAGAACACCAAGTATGGTTATGCTGTGTTGGGTCTTAATAGCATCCGTGGCTTTGACAAATCTTAAGTGGGCTTCACTGAACTCAACAGAGCTCCAGCAAGACCGCCTCGCCTCGTATGTTTTGAGAGAGAGAGAGATGCACAGCGTAATCCACTTGTAAAAAATGTACTTAACTGTGTCTTGTTAAGCATTGGCCTTGTTCTCTTGGCCAGACTCAGGGTAACTCGGAGCGCACGGATCTCCAGGTTCTCCACGTTTTGAGACTTTAGGGTAATGAATGTACAAACGTGCATCATTAACATTCTGTAAAGCATTCTTTTTCTCCCCTCTCCTCCCCCAAAAACGTGTTTTGGGCTCCCTGGCTAGAATTCTACCTTTGATTAACAAAATAGTATTTGCAATGTTTATAAGGGTCCTACTTACCACCCATAAAGCCCTTCATGGCAGTGGATCTGCGTACTTGAGAGACCGCCTCCTGCCAATTACCTCCTTGCGACCTATTAGATCGCACAGATTAGGCCTCCTCCGAGTTCCATCTGCCAGTCAGTGTCGACTGGCAACTACGCAGAGGAGAGCCTTTTCAGTAGTAGCTCCGACCCTTTGGAACGATCTCCCCGTGGAGATTCGTACCCTCACCACCCTCCAGACCTTCCGCACAGCCCTCAAGACCTGGCTATCCCGTCAGGCCTGGGGATAAAGATCGTAATCTGTCCCCACCCGAATGATGAATGTTGTGTTTTATTTTTACTTGCACTGTTTTCATGTTTATTGTTTTATTGTCTTGTATCCCCCTCCCTATAAATTGTAAGCCGCCCTGAGTCCCCTCAGGGAAAAGGGCGGCCTATAAATAAAGCTAAACAAACAAACAAACAAACAAACCAAAGGATTCATTTGGTTGTTGTCCATTTGGAAACAAGTATGTTAAAAAAAAAAGTTTTGCAAATGTTTTGGTACCAGTCAACTCTGAATTGAACCTGGCTGAAGCCATCTTGTGCTGCTTCATAGTTGCCATGCGCTATGGGTGGGAAGGATGAGGGGGAAATAGCTAGACGGTCTTTTAGACCAAATAAAGGGCTCTCCCATGGGAACCAAGGTCATCCCAACAGGTGGCAGGAGGAGGAGGAGGAGCAGAAGTGGTGAAGGGAGCCTGCTAGCCGCTTTGATTGGACAATGTGACCTGTGACATCTGGGGAGGGAAACATTTGCTCTTTTAATTACATGGTAACCGCAGGAAACTTTTAGAGTTGGTTTTCACTGGCTGTGCCGATATGATGTGTCCAATAAACAAGTTCTCTGAGGAACGTTCCTGCCTTGGAGTTCTGATTTTTTGGATTTGTTACTCAGAACATTGACAGTACCATAAAGCTGACCACATTTATTGTGATACAAATCCGGGAAAATTAGTGCGGTTCTTTCTAGATGTTTAAGACCGTGTGTTGTCTTCAATTTACAACTGTTTGGGTAGAAACTGTTCAAAGTTTCAGTGGCACTGAGAAAAGTGCCTTATTAGGGACTCCTCGCACTTATGACTGTTGCAGAATCCCCATCATGGTCATGCGATCAAAATCCGAACCCTTGACAGCCCGGATGTATTTTTTGATGGTTGAAAAAACCTGAGGTCATGTAATCAACATTTGTGTCTTTTCCAGGTGGCTTTTGACAAGCAAAGGGAATGGGGAAAGTCAGATTCGTTTAAAGACTTCACAATTCACTAAACAACTGGTGATTCACTTAACAACTAAGGCAAAAAAAGAGTTGTAAAATCTGATATGACTGCCTTGCTTAACAATACAAATTCTGGCCTTAATTATGTTGTAAATAAAGGAATCCCCTCTGTTGTGTCCCTAATCCTTGTCCCAATGGCAGGAACTATGTCAAACTGGAGACCAGGGTATTTTAATCAGTTGTCTCCTCCTCCTCCTCCTCCTCCTCCTCCCCCTCCTCCTCCTCCCCTTCCCCTCCTCCTCCTCTTCCCCCCTCCCCCTCCTCCTTCTTCTTCCGCCCTAGCCATCATAGGAGGTTGGCGATCATGTTGGCAATCCTGTTAACATTATTAATAATTATTAATATGTGTTTATTGAACTAATGGTTTTTTTTGTTTTTATTTTTTCCCTTTAGCGTTCTGGGTCATGAAACTTAATCCACAGCAAGCTCCATTGTATGTGAGTAAACCATTTTTTCTTTTCAATTTACATTTTCCATCTGGGGATTTAGACATTAGGGAATCGTTATGGCTTATCAATCACTGAATCAGATGCTGTCAGTTGGATAATTTTAATAATTAAAACCTGTGGTGTAATGGCTGTAGGAGTGTTGGCAATATTTGTGCCTCAGCTTGGAACACTTGTGAGCAGAATGTAGGTGAGCAAAATTGTGAACAGCCCTCTTTGCAAGCAAGAACATGTTCTCCTCTTTCTTTGGAGTTCTCCTAGATACCCTGATGTGGGTAGACCTTTGACTTGGTTGCCTTTTCAGCCACTATCTTATGATCTTATGGGTACCAAAAGTAAAGTTATGGGCACCACAACGATTCCACCAATAGTACTTGATTACTATAGGATGTATGAACACAATCTTGAAAGCCCGTTTGCAACCTTCACTGGCCCTTTTGAAGGACAACCAGATTCAAGCAAGGTTCTTCTGACTTCTTTCTCATACTTTCTACTTTCTGATCAATTGTTTTGCCTCCCCTACTTCTCAAAGCCAGGACTACATTCCTTGCTCTCCAAAGTTTCTCCCCTTGCTCTCCAAAAGACCCAAATCTCCATGAGGTTTTGACAACCTCATCTCGAAGAGATCACATTTATAACCTGCTGAATTAGCTACAGATTCCTGATGATTTACAACAATAAAAGCATTATCTCTGCCCATCCTACATCTTCTAACAAAATGAGCATGTTCCAGGCTCTCTCTTTAAAGCAGTGGTGCTTGATTGGAGCTATAGCCATGCCTTTTTTTGTTACATTGCTTACCCATTAGAACAAGTGTCTTTTGTGTGCATACTTCCACCTCACAAACATGATTCAGATGTCCTCAACCTTGTTGAGCCATATTCTGGAAGATGAGTATATAATTGACGAACCCCAGCTATACAATGTTGACATATTGTCTTATGAGTTTCTTTTTTATTGACAACTAGCTGATAACCTGGGTATTTATTTATCCCAACCCTCCTTCCGTGAATGTTGCTGCAATTTTTAATGTTGGGTTTCCCCCACTTTACCAGAGGAAGCCCCCTTGTGGAGTACTGTTTAGCCATTACCACGGCAACTCCACAGCGCAGTACAGTAGAATTCATTTTAAGAAAGGACGGTAGAAGCCATTTTAAGGCACAACAGGCTGTATCTTAACAGAACACATACCCTGAGGAGTGTTAGGGGTGTCTTAACCCCACAGTATTTGCTTCCAGAGAGTAAGTTATCTGTGTACCAGGTTTGGTTGAAATTACTCAAGGCGTTCCAGAGTTATGCTGGAACAAACACACACACACTCATGTATGTATGTATGTATGTGTTTTATTTGCAATATGGGGTGGCCTTCTTGATGTACTTTACTCAGAGCGATGATTAGTTGAGTCAATACATATAAATATATAAGTCAAATAACAGAAAAATTAAGATCTCCAGAAAAAAGGTCAACCTTAATGATTGTGTATCTGGCTATGTTTGCTTGGGATATATTTGCTTGGAATGTTGAAGAAAGGACCCTGCATTTCTTCTGTTATGACAGGGCCTTCCTTTATTAATCTCCTTTGATAAAAAAGGAATGCTTTATAAGCTAGGCTTCTTTTGATCCACTATTTACCTTGTGGCAAGATGTAACCCAATGGAGCGGTGGGAGGGAAATATTTCTTGGATGACAAAGGAAAGTCTATATTTTTACAACCAGGACTGCATCTTCAAATGCCTGAAGGTGATTCTGGAAGTCAACCACAGATGTAGCTGCTTGTCTGTCATCCTTTTTTTATATGAAAAATATTTGGAAAGTAAAAGAGGCAGTGCCAGAGCTTCAGGGACAATGTCAAGAGGGATTTGTCTGTAGGGCAAAGAACAAAAAGGATGCTCCATGTTTGAACCATCTTTACTTGTCTTAAGGGACGCTGTGCCTCAGTGGCTAAGATGCTGAGCTTGTCGATCAGACCAGGGGGGCCTTTGCCCAGGTTCGCCTGGTGCACCAGTTGCGGCCCTATCTGGACCAGGAGGCACTTCGAATAGTCACTCACGCCCTCGTCACCTCAAGACTGGATTACTGTAACGCACTCTACATGGGGCTGCCCCTGAAGAGTGTTCGAAGATTGCAGTTGGTTCAGAATGCAGCCGCCCGAGCGATAATGGGTGTACCCAGATACACCCATGTTACACCTATCCTCCGTGAGCTGCACTGGCTCCCCATTGGTCTCCGGACCCGCTTCAAGGTGCTAGTCATTACTTTTAAAGCCCTACATGGTACTGGACCTGGCTACCTGAGAGACCGCCTCCTGCCATTTAC
This sequence comes from Thamnophis sirtalis, assembly GCF_051295495.1. Taxonomy (NCBI): domain Eukaryota; kingdom Metazoa; phylum Chordata; class Lepidosauria; order Squamata; family Natricidae; genus Thamnophis; species Thamnophis sirtalis. The sequence continues at coordinate 14,797,544 of NW_028261382.1, read as the reverse complement.
CTCCCAATGACCAATAAGATCACACAGGTTGGGCGTCCTCCGGGTGTCGTCAACCGGACAATGCTGGCTGGCGGCCCCCTGAGGGAGGGCCTTCTCTGTAGCTGCGCCGGCCTTATGGAACGAGCTACCCGCAGAGATCCGGATCCTTACCACTCTCCCGGCCTTCCGTAAAGCGACTAAGACCTGGCTGTTCCGGCAGGCCTGGGGCTGTTGAGTAATATTCCAGCCCCACGTGACTGAATGGTGATTTTGTTTTAAATAATTGTATTTTTAATACTTTATGTCTTTGCTTTGTTGTGAGCCGCCCAGAGTCCCCTGGGAGTGGGCGGCATACAAATTTTATTAAAGTTACAAAGTTACAAAGTTCGGTGGTTCGAATCCCTAGTGCCACGTAATGAAGTGAGCTCCCGTTACGTGTCCCAGCTTCCGCCAACCTAGCAATTCAAAAGCACGTAAAAAATGCAAGTGAAAGTCTACAGACCTGGCTGATGTATGGAAGAGAGGCAGTTTTGGTCTGACATACTATCTCCCAGAATCCCTTGTGACCTATCCAGAATCCTTGTAAATGACTGCAGCATGGCCTCTCAGAATCCTTTACAACAACTTAAGAATTCTTTGTGGCATGGAAAAGAGGTTGCCGCTACGTTTTTATGGAAAGCTGACCTGCCCCATTGCTCAAGTTTTGACAACCTCTGGATTGAACTGTTGAGCTTGTTACACATGGGAGTTGGGACCCAAACCATTCATTTTTCAACTCTGTGCTTAACTTTTTCCTTTCTTCTCTCCTTTTTCTCGCCCCCCTCTTTTCTCATTCTCAGCCTTGGATGAGAACAGTGGAGTGCCACCAAGTGGCCTCTGTTAAACCTGCCCTTTGGCTTTTAATCATGATCCCCAAAACGTCTTCTCCCATCTCTGCTTTCTCCAGCTCTGCTGGCCAGGGAATTCTGGAAGTTGAAGTTCACACATCTTTAGGTTAGCAAGATTGAGAAAGACTTGTTTAGAAAACTTGGAAGTTTGTGAACATGAAAGTCCCAGAGCTTCTCCGTGAGATGACACTGGATTTCCTCTCTATTCTTCTCTGTGTTTTAAAATAAGTTGCCAACACATTGTCCGTGCCCCACTCAAAAGAATAAATACTTTTAGACGGTTTGCTTCATCAAAAGTTCGAGAATACAAGTTAACATTCTGTGTGGCTTCCTTGCACTTATTTTAAATGAAAAACAATAGGCCATTTTGTATATCGCAAACTCTCCCTACCAAGTTGGACGCTCTTAATAAATGTCACCAATGGCCGTTGCCTGCTTGTCAAAAGAGTTGATGAAAGATGTCAGAGTGGTTTTTATGTACACCTTCTTTGACAATTGTCCTTCAGCATTTGTGATACGGTTTTGTAGCCAGCTGTGAGGTGAATGGTTGCCAACTGCCCCCACCCCCCCGAAACTTCACAGTTTGATATTAATCATCCAGCGCTATCAAGCAGAATGAATGTGTTATGAGTAAGTGTTGAGTATTTGTTGTCTCGCTGACATTCTACATTTAGTAATAATAATAAAGAAAGCTTGCCCTTCAGCCTAAAGCAAAAACAGCCGAAGCCATTGTGTTGACATGTAGATTTCCTGAAATTAGTTGGAGATTGGAAAGAGACTGGCATTTCTTTTAAGGGGTATAAGATGTGTCAAAACAAGAACATTTTCCAGTTGCAAGATCCTTACATTACCCGTGTTTCACCAATGTGCTTGCTAGCAATTTGCTTTCACTGAAGAGAAGATGGCATTGGAAAAAAAAACATTGCTCTTTCTTCTGATCCAGGAGAAGGTACTTCTAGTTAGAACTCCTATGTTATCAGGTGGAATGCATCAGGGCCATATCTTAAGTTGCAGTTCAAAAGATTCACTGCTCAAAACTGTACACAAGAATTTGGTCAACTAAAGTTCATTACTGAATTGGTGACAGATAAAAAGGCTAATGGAATTCGAGAGGGGTTGGATTTAGAGCTTTTGTGGGAATGTAATGACTCTAGGCTGATGTCTTGCTTAACTCGGCCCTTCCAAGCTCTTCTCCTACATTAATATCCTTTCCATTGGCTATTCTAGCTGCTGGGACTTGAAATCTATAAGAAGAGTTTGGTTGGATTAATCCAAAGTCCATCTCAGTCCAGCTTCCTGTATTTCAATCTGGACAACCACGTGACACTGAAGTGCTCACCTGCAGATGGAGACACAACCCGCTCTGCTATTTTTCCCCTGCATCCAGAATCTGGAGATAGTTTCCATCCATTGCTTCTTGTTCTACCCTCAGGTGCTTTGGAGAATAGATTGACTCCCTCTTCTTTGGGGCAGCCCCTGAGATATTGGAACACTGCTATCATGTCACCCCTCGTCCTTTTTTTCATTAAACTAGCCATGCCCAGTTCCTGCAACCGTTCTTCCTATGTTTTAGCCTACAGTCCCCTAATCATCTTTGTTGCTGTTCTCTGCACTCTTTCTAGAGTCTCAACATCTTTTTTACATCGTGGCGACCAAAACTGGATGCAGAATTCCAAGTGTGACCTTACCACACTTGGTCCTTTTGAACTCTGGCTCTTGACATCTTGCACCTAACAGGTTCTTCTCTTATCAAAGGTTGAGGTTTCCTCGAGAGTCACTTAGGTAAGATGGCCAGTTTAGAAATCTAATAAACCATTAAAAAGAACGAGAGGGCAGGATTCAAAAGAAACCAGAAGAAACCTCTGGAAAACCCCATGTTCCTGCTGTCCCAACCCCTTTTAGAATTCCTTCCACACATCTTCACGTTTCAGAAAGGTTTGCGACTCGAAAGAAAAGCTGACTGTTTTTAAGTGTCTGCCGAATGGCGGAAAGCAATCTGTTTTCCTTGGCAGTGGGGCACTGAGCCAAGTTAATGTTAGTCAGTCCAAACCAGGTACAAAATTAACTTATACTTTGTTTGCTTGTCTGGGCCAGAAGTCTGCTTTGATCTCGGGAGCCCTTTTTCTCCAAATGAGAGTTGGCAAGGCCAAGTAGTCATTTGTTAGCTGCTTTAAGTGAAGGGGGGTTATAATAACCACCTTGTGTGGTAGTGATCTCTAACAGATGACATTATTTGGGTAATAATAAACCAGGAAAAGTAAACACGCTTGAATTAAACAGCTCTTTCAGAGCTCAAGGCAGCCTTGCTGTTGCAGAGGTTCTTGTTCAGCAACCATTCGAAGTCACAACAGTGCTCAACAAGAAGACTTATGGCCGGTCCTTGAAGTTGTGGCTGTCGCGGTGTTCCCACAGTCGCAGGATCACGATTGGGGCACTTGGGCAACCGGCACACAGTTACAACGGTCACAGCTTCCCACAGTCACATCATCACCCCTTGCGATCTTCACGGCCAGCTTCCAATAAGTCAAGTCAATGAGGAAACCAGCCACCCCCTGATGTTGTGCTTAATGACTGCACAGGATTCTTTAACAACCACAACCTCAACTGTCATTGTGCACTGAAGATCGCATTTAATTTTGTTGTACAAGGTGCAATGACAATAAAGTAAAGTAAAGTAAAGTAAAGAAAAGAAAGGGGAAAGACTTCCTTGATGGCAACATTCTGGATTTATTTAAACCAGGATGCTTTGCCCTGAAAGGTGTTGAGCCTGTCTTCCTAACAGGCTGATTGGGTTTGTCAGAAATATAGGTAGTCTTTGACTTATGACCACAATTGACCCCAACATTTATGTTGCTAGGCGAGACAGTTGTTAAGTGACTTTTGCTCCATTTTATAACCTTTCTTGCCACAATTGTTCAGTCAATCACTGCAGTTGTGAAGTTAGTAAAATGGTTCTGAAGTGGATCTTTCCCATTGACCTTGCTTGTCGGAAGTTCGCAAAAGGGGATCGCAAGAGCTCCGGGCATTGCAACTATCATACATACACACCAGCTTGCCAAGCTTCTGAATCTGGATCAGTGACCATGAGAAAGCTGCAATAGTCGTAACTGTGAAAAACGATCATAAGTCACATTTTCCAGTGCCGTTGTAACTTTGAAAGGTCACTAAATGAACTGTTGTAAGTCGAGAACTGCCTGTATCTGGACTCAGTCCTCTGTCATTTTCTAATAATGAGACGAGATATTTTTGTTCGCTTTCCCAACGGGAGGATAAAATCATTTATGGAAACGATGCAGAAAATGACCTTGTTGAAGCTGAGGGTGGGGTCAAATGCATCATCAGTCTGGAGTCCCTATGCCCCCTCCCCCCCAAAAAAGAAATCTACATCCACCCTCCCTAAAAGCCCCTTGACTCTTATCTGGTGCCAATTTGCCTTGACCATTAATAGATCCGATTCTTGTGTACAGTGATACAGAATAAAACCATAGCACATTCTGAACTCTGTTTTGGTTCCTGGTTATTTGTGCCTGATATATAATTTTTCTAATGATTAAAAGCATTCTGCTTCTGTTCCTGATTTTTACTTTTTTTTTTTGGCACCAAATTTGAAATTTACCTATGAACTTGGGTGGCTGATCCCAACTCACACAATTATTCTTCTGAGTGTTTATCAAAAGGTTGCTTGCTACAAGCACTCTCCTTGACGGTTACTCAATCTTCATCCCCCCCATATCAATCTTCATCACCCCTCATATCTATATATCTATATATCTATATATCTATATATGTTATATTTATGCTGATAAATAAATAAATAAATAAATATTTGGGCATACCAGGGGTTGTGACTTTAAATATATATCTATATATCTATATATCTATATATCTATATATCTATATATCTATATATCTATATATCTATATATCTATATATCTATATCTATATCTATATATCTATATCTATATATCTATCTATATCTATATCTATCTATCTATCTATCTATCTATCTATCTATCTATAATATATAACTATTTCTATTATTTCTATTTCTATTTCTATTTCTACTTATACTTATATTTATACTTATATTTATATTATTTATATTTATATTTACATTTACATTTATATTTTTATTTATATTTATATTATTTATATTTATTTATATTTCTATTATCTATCTATCTATCTATCTATCTATCTATCTATTTATCTATCTATCATCTATCTACGTTTTTGTAGATTTTCAGGGGTACAGGTATGCAGGTCTTGGCGTGTTTGGGTCTTTTCCAGTTTAAAATTGAGAGTATCTTGGTGACTTTTTGACGAGGTCTCACTTGCCATCTTCAGTCTGGTGCCTTCAACTTCGTGCTTGTGCGAGCAAAGCACAAGCACGAACTGAAAACATTTATACATATACATATACATGTGTGTGTGTGTGTGTGTTTCTGTGTATGTATGTATATGTGTGTGTATGTGTGTATCATACATACATACACATATATGTATGTATAAATGGCTGTGGTGTGTGTTTGTGTTTATGTTCCAGCATAACTCTGGAACGTCTCGAGCAATTTCAACCAAACTTGGTACACAGATGGACTTACTCTCTGGAATCAAATACTGTGGGGTAAAACACCCCTAACACCCCTCAGTGTGTGTGTTCTGTTGAGAGCCTGTTGTGCCTTAAAACGGCTTCTACCGTACTGCCTTAAAATGGCTTCTACGGTACAGCGGTGTGGAGTTGCCATAGTAACGGCTTCACTGTACTCCACAAAGGGGCTCCCTCTGGTAGAAAATACAACATTAGAAATTGCGGCGAGGTTCATGGAAGGAAGGAGGGCTGGGATAAATAAATCCCTGGGCAGCACCGAGTTATCAGCTAGTCTGGAATAAAAAAAGCAGTAATCAATAAACTGTGCCATTTTTTTAATTCTGGTTTTGTTTCTTCTCTGTCTGAAGGAAACTTCTGTTTTTCTGCCACTTTTTAAGGCTGAAGGGGATGGAGTACGGGGTTATTTTGTTGCTCCAAAGTTTTGGAAGTTATTTATTACCCCCAGTTCCATCAATATATCTCCCTTGTCCCTTTCTACAATAATTAGGAGCATGGATACACTTTCCTTGCATAAGGAGTTGCCTCCCTAGAGGGTTATTATGGTTTCTATTATTTGACCAGTTGTGTTTCTTGCCTTTTCTATACAGCAGGAAGACTTGAGGCCCAAACCCCAAAGGTGCTTTTTCAAGAGGCAACTGGACTTTCTTGTATTTCTTTGAAGTGTCATGCAAGGGAATTCAAAAACAGGAAAGTCCAGTTGGCTCTTGAAAAAGCACCTTTGGGACAACCATGTCCTGGATGCCTGAGAATCTCCAGAGACATTGAGGCAAATGAAATCCAATGCATTTAAGAAGAGAGAAGATTAAAAAAAAAAGCCAACTGAAATCATTAGCATATAAAGATCTGGCTTTTTAAATTCATCCAATTTGTCACAATAATGTAAAGGTAAAGGTTCCCCTCGCACATATATGCTAGTTGTCCCCAACTCTAGGGGGCAGGGCTCATCTCAGTTTCAAAGCCGAAGAGCCAGCGCTGTCCAAAGACGTTTCAATGGCCATGTGGCCGGCATGACTAAACACCGAAGGCGCACGGAATGCTGTTCCCTTCCCACCAAAGGTGGTCCCTATTTTTCTACTTGCATTTTTACATGCTTTTAAACTGCTAGGTTGGCAGAAGCTGGGACAAGTAACGGGAGCTCACTCCCTTACGCAGCACGGCTGGCCTTTCTGATCGATAAGCTCAGCGTCTTACCCACTGAGCCACTGCATCCCTCACTTTCTTAGTAAGACCCACATGCAATTTTTTCCCCTTCTAGCACCAAACTTTTTAATTCATCCTATTTGTCCTAATAACATACTGGTATGCTATTTTATTTATTATGGTTGGTTGCACAGTCAGCCAAATGTTTAGGTTGGATATGGAATTTCTATCCACCTGACAGAACAGGTAGAAACGTCAATGGATAATTAGGACTGCAGAAAAAACAATTGCAACCAGCCTGCCTTCCATTGAGAACCTGTATACTACACGAGCCAGAAAGAGGGCTGAGAAAATATCTACATCCTTACATCCTGGACATAAACTGTTTCATCTCCTTCCCTCAGGGTGGCGCTATAGGGCATGGCATGCCAAGACACAAAGTTTTTTCCCACCATGCCATCACTCTGCTAAACACCCACTTCTCTCAGCATTATCTTATACCTAAAGATATTTGTAGTAGAACTATATTGCTATTGTCCTTCTTATCTTCTCATCTTCTCTTCCTTTTCATCTTCTCGTTTTCCTCATCTTCTTATCTTCCCTACTACCTTCTCCTGTTGGTATCTTATGATTATGACTGTATCCTATGAGTTACGATCTATGTCTTACCCAGGGGTGGTATTCACTTACCTTCCCTACCAGTTTGCAAATGTGAGCGCATGCGCTGCCACCGCATATGCGCACAGCCTTTTGCGCATGTGTTTTTGGCAAAGAAAAGAAACTAAATGGGATGCCGTAGAACTGTGGTGGGGGTGGGGACACGTGATTTCCACTACCGGTTTGGGCGAATCGGTAGAATACCACCTCTGGTCTTACCACTATGTTGTTGTTTGTGTGTACACTGAGAGCTTATGCACCGGAGACAAATTCCTTGTGTGTCAAATCACAGTTGACCAATAAAGAATATTCCTATTCCTACCGAGTTCTTCCCAAGATCTGAGAAAGAAGGACCACACTGTTGTTTAAATACAATAGCAGAATTGGAAGGGATCTTGGAGGTCTTCTAGTCCAACCCCCTGCCTAGGCAGGAAACCCTATACCATTTCAGAAAAATGGCTATCCAACATCTTCTTAAAGACTTCCAGTGTTGGGGCATTCACAATTTCTGAAGGCAAGCTGTTCCACTGATTAATTGTTCTAACTGTTAGGAAATTTCTCCTCAGTTCTAAGTTGCTTCTCTCCTTGATTAGTTTCCACCCATTGCTTCTTGTTCTACCCTCAGGTGCCTTGGAGAATAGTTTGACTCCCTCCTCTTTGTGGCAACCCCTGAAATATTGGAAGACTGCTATCATGTCTCCCCTAGTCCTTCTTTTCATTAAACTAGACATATCCAGTTCCTGTAACCATTCTTCATATGTTTTAGTCTCCAGTCCCCTAACCATCTTTGTTGCTCTTCTCTGCTCTCTTTCTAGAGTCTCATATCTTTTTTACATCGTGGCGACCAAAACTGAATGCAGGATTCCAAGTGTGGCCTTACCAAGGCATTATAAAGTGATATTAACACTTCACGTGAACTTGATTCTATGCCTCTGTTTATGCAGCCTAGAACTGTGTTGGCTTTTTTGGCAGCTGCTGCACACGGCTGGGTCATATTTAAATAACATTTTAATAACATTGAAGGTCAAATCACAGGATGCAAGTTGTTCCAAGCAAAGCTGCCTTTTGCAATTGACTGATGGTAATTTTGTCAATGCCTAGGGATTCTCCAGATGTTTTCGGATTCCACCTAAGGTGCCTATTACTAAACAGACCTGTTCCATGAATGGATGTTAAATTTTTTGTAAAGGCTAAAAGTTCATACGCTTCTCTTTTTCTTCTTTCCCTGGATCGTTTAGGGTGACAGCATAATCACCATATTGCTTACTGAAGATGATCATGTTGAAAGTGACGATGTGATTTTTTACCTCGTTTTCACTGGATCTGCCCTTCAACATTGCACCAGCACTAGGAAGCTTGATTCAGGGAGGTTGGAAACCGTTGCTCCAGGTAAGCTTGCAAAAATAGGAGGCATAAAATCCTATCCATCCCTTTGCGCAGCTCTTAGTGCATTGGGTCCGTGCATCTGAATGGAGCGCGGGTACAAAACTGGCACTCTCCCCATAGGAGTAGCATCGTGCCTGGGCACTCTATGGGGAAGCGTGGTTTGCTTGTGAGCGAGAGTGCCCAAGAAGGGCTGTAACTTGGATAGAAAGGTGGGCAGAGGAGAACACTTCCAGCGAATGACTTCTTTGTCGGAAAAAAGGGAAGGTGGGGAAATAGAGGTGAAAACCATGGAGAACTTCACACAACTCTGAATCTAGCTTAGTAAAAGAGAGTTTGGTCTTATGACACTGGTTTGCTTGAACCTGTGTGTTGCATTGTGCTCAACATGCTAAAACAAGAGCTGGCTCTCCCAAGCATCCTGAACCACTAAGCCCCCACTTCCAGCATAGGGGAGATTGGCTGGAACATCACTGGTGAAGTGGATTTTTAGAAAAGAGTGCAGCTTCCAGAGAAGATGGTCCCTTTGGCTCCCTTTGGAAAAAAACAGTGGGGCTTTCAAAGAATTGCTGGCACTAATTATGTGGTTGGAATTCTCCTCCCTCCCCACTCCCTCCCCCCTCTTTCTATTTTCCTTCCCCTCTCTCTTTTTCTTCTTTCTTTCTTTCTTTCTTTCTTTCTTTCTTTCTTTCTTTCTTTCTTTCTTTCTTTCTTTCTTTCTTTCTTTCTTCCTTCCTTCCTTCCTTCCTTCCTTCCTTTCTCTTTCTCTCTTTTCCTTGCTTACTCCCTCCATCTTTCCCTTCATCTTCCTTCTTTCCTTCCCTCTCACTGAGAGACCATGGAAGTCCAGGCACTTTCAACAGTGACTTCCTTCCTCCCTCCCTCCTTGCTTACTCCCTCCATCTTTCCCTTCATCTTCCTTCTTTCCTTCCCTCTCACTGAGAGACCATGGAAGTCCAGGCACTTTCAACCGTGACTTCCTTCCTCCCTCCCTCCTTGCTTACTCCCTCCATCTTTCCCTTCATCTTCCTTCTTTCCTTCCCTCTCACTGAGAGACCATGGAAGTCCAGGCACTTTCAACAGTGACTTCCTTCCTCCCTCCCTCCCTCCCTCCTCTCCCTTGCAAAATATTCTGCCTAGTTAGTTCTTAATGATTGCTAGGCTTTTAGGTAACAAAAATATTAGCATTTATTTTATTTGCATTTAATGTTTTCATTTTAACGGATCGTGCCAAGGATAAACGTAAGGGTTTTGCAAACCCAAGAAGAGCTGGGTAGATGTTTCTGAAATTAGGGCTCTATATACACAGTTTGCATTACCGAGAGCTGAATGTTGTCATTTCCTTTGCTCTGAATAATTTTGCTGCTCCAACTCATTGCAGAAGCAGGGAGTGGTGTCTCCACCCATTGTCCACTGGAAATTGGATTCAGTCATTTTTTGCAGAGTGTCATAGGGTCAACCTCACCATCTCCTGATGGAACTGGGAAAAGACTCTCTTTTCAAACAACGAAGAGCCATTTCCAGTCTGGGAAAACAATGCAGATGTTGATAGACCAGTGAAATGACTCATGATGAGGCAAACTTTCTTATATTCCTACACTTTTCAAAAGTAACAAGGGCGGGGGGGGGGGGGGGAAGCAGCTCGCTTTTTAAAGCGAACGCTCTTGTGAAATTCAACAGCCTAAGAAGGAGGGAAAAAATCTTTTGGCCATCATGCTCTCCTTTGACCTTCGCCAGGACCTCAAGAGTTTGAGAAACCCAACTGGGTCAGGAATCGTCCCTCCCCATCTCTTGGTTTGCTGCTCTCTTTGGTCACTTGCCCCTGTTATTTGCTTATCTCATCAAAGACTGACAGAACCAAAAAAGCATGAAGCACGACAAGACCCCTTTTATTAACAAATGTGAATTCCTCTCATTCACCTTCAGCAAAGGCCTGGCAAACAGTCTTTCAAAGGTGAAGTTATGACCACAGACCTCATCTAGCTTGGAAAGCTGCCATGGAAATATTTTCCAAACGCAGTGCTGTGCAAGGAAAGACTGGGCACAGAGTCTCTGAGTCTCTGAGATTCAGGGACAGATCTTAACACTCCTGAAACGAATGAATGAACGAACGAATTGTTTCCTGCAAAAGCCCACTCCCCTTTTGCTCCTTTTTTATTTCCTCTGGGAGGGGCCAATCACCGTCCACCTATGGCTTTACTCCCACATCGATTCTGATTTATGAGTTGTTCTTTTCTTCTGGCAGTTGTGTGCATGCATACCCTGGGAACAGGCTCCAGTTGTTCCTCTGCCTCACTGCTGTCTAGCTCTGAAGGCAGCTGAAAACTGCCAGATGGCCTTGGCCCCACCTCTGCCTCTGATGCAACACCTTCGTCCGAGCCTTCCCCAGCCTCCAGGACTGGCCCATGCTCCTCCCCAACCTCCTCACTGTCCGACTCTGCTGCCAGCTCTGCTGGCTGCTGGGGGGCCACAACAACGGTGTGTCTTGAAGCCGTATCGGTGACAATAGAAAGGGAGTCAGATCCAGCATCCTTTGAGTGCTGCAGGATGAGAGATGGGCAGTAATGAAGAAGAAGCTCTTTTCTGTCTGTTAGAGAAATGGTTCATTGGAAATGAACTGCTCAAAAACTACAATGGAAACATAAATAGCAATAGCAGTTAGACTTATATACCGCTTCATAGGGCTTTCAGCCCTCTCTAAGCGGTTTACAGAGTCAGCATATCGCCCCAAACAACAATCCGGGTCCTCATTTTACCCACCTCGGAAGGATGGAAGGCTGAGTCAACCCTGAGCCAGTGAGATTTGAACAGCCGAACTGCAGAACTGCAGTCAGCTGAAGTAGCCTGCAGTGCTGCATTTAACCACTGCGCCACCTTGTAAAAGATACTAAAGTGCTGTGTGTAAATAATGTTTATGGAGATTCTCAATAATAGCAATAGCACTTAGACTTATATACCGCTTTACAATGCTTTACAGCTCTCTCTAAGTGGTTTATAGAGTTAGCATGTTGCCCCCAACAATCTGGGTTCTTATCCAGGTCATGGGTGTCCCAAAGACGCTCCCCCCCCCCAAAAAAGGCAACTGGACTTCTTCTTTTTCTTTGAAGACATTTCACTTCTTATCCATGAAGCTTCTACAGCTCTGACTGGATGGTGGGGAAAGGAAGGATTTATATTCCTTGCAGACAGCTGGTCACTTGCATCCTTTTAGAGAGTCATTGAGGCCACTTGGAGGTTTATCTGTGTCCTCGGGATCACTTGAGTAGTGCAGATGTTGAATTGCACACAACAGGGAATCCTTTGCGCTTCAGTTTGAGATGCAGTCAACGCCGACTTATCCCCAACAGCCTGTGTCTGTTTTCAACAGTAAAGGGACACAGGGAAGGAAAGCTCCCTGCAGCCAAGAAGGCTCCACACACATTTGCATTACTCAAGTGTGTGTCAGGGTCCCAAGTAACACCCCCAACGAAAGAAGACTCCGAGGCTTGAGTTTCCTCAAAGTTCCATTTTTATTAGAGATGTCATGTTGGCACATCTGGGAAAACCCGAATCTGAAAGCTTCCAGGTTTCTCCCCACCCAAAGGAAAGTTCAAGTCCCTGCCCAGCACCCACATGTCAGTCACATGGTCCAATCAGGCACCGTCCAAAACTGGAGATGCCTCCCAGTCACACCACTCCAGGTGCAGGGCAGGTCGTCCTTGACTCTCTGAGAGAGGAATGTTATTTAGACTATATATCTCCCATACTCCATATAATCCCCCCTCCCATTTTCCCACAGTAGAAAATGTGGCAGGCCTGAAGGCCTAGCGTAAAAGATGGCTTCCAGGCCAGACAGGGTGACCACGAGGGCACAGATAAACCACCCAGTGGCTTTTAAATATATTTTTTATATTTTAATCCATTAGTATATAAAAAGAGAGCAAACCCTACTCCCTTCTAGCACTGATGATGTTACCTAATTGGGTAGTGAAACATCTACAAGAAAACTACGACATTTAGAGAGCACCAAAGACCCCACAGTCCTCGTCGTTGTTATCGTCCTTCTCCTCTCCACCCTCTCCAGTATTGAGGATGTTACTTAATTTGGTCTGCAAGAAAACAGCCAAGCTCAGAGAGCACCTCACCGTAGAGTTTTCTGACTAAAGATCCTCATCGTTAGCTTTGAATGTGCACTTTGCACATACTTTTCGCCTGATTATGCATGCACACACCCCTATTATGTGTACTATAGTTTTGCTACTTCCAAACAATTCTCCAGAACTATTTGCTTTTTTATGTGTCTTGTAGAGATTGTAGGGTTCCCCCCCCTCCTTTGATGAACTACTCTTCGTAGTGAGGAATCACATAAGTAAACAAGTTGTGTAAGGTGTGGTTGCTTGAAAGTAATAGTCATATGGCCTTGGCTTCATAAGACACTTTGTTAGGAAACATATCAAGTGCTCTCCCCTTCAATAAAATTCTCAATCGTCTTTTCAGTTCCTTGTATGATTTTGGAGAGTAAGTATTTTTTTTAGAGATTTCACAGAGAGACCATGGCAGTCCAGGCACTCTCAATAGTGACTTCCTTCCTTCCTTCCTTCCTTCCTTCCTTCCTTCCTTCCTTCCTTCCTTCCTTCCTTCCTTCCTTCCTTCTTTTCTTCTTTCCTTCCCTCCTACCTTCCCTCCTTCCCTCCCTTTCTCCTTCCCTCTCTTCCTCCCCTCCCTCTCTTTCCTCCCTCCCTCCTTCCCTCCCTCCTTCCCTCCCTCCCCTCCCTTCCTCACCTCCTTCCCTCCCTCCCGTCCTGCCAGGAGTCACTTTTTATGAGCTCTATTTGCCCACCAAGCTCAGAGAGCACCAAGGACCCCATAGTAGTTCAACCCTGAGCTACAAATCTTCTGTTGGTGACCCCAGAGTGCCCCTAATTGCCAATCCAAATGCAAAAGAGCTTCCAAGCTAAATCTTCACGAACAAATGTTAGTGTTTCCCTTGCTGATATCCTCAGAATTTAAGCTGAATAAGTATTAGAGATGTCCTGTGCCCTTGAGTGAACTCCAGTATATTCCTCCAGACGTGACATGTTTTTTACTACATCATAATGATTTCAGGAGACCCATTAATGTGGCCACCCTCAATCAGCCACAGAAGTGATGCTACGTTGGGGTTCCTAGAGAAGCTTGAAATAGTTTCTGAAACTGGGCTGTCTGATCTTGAGATTTGAGTCCTCAGAAAAAAATTGATCTTGAATAGGCTGGATTCCACACTTGGCTGGATGAGATGTGAAGTCATGCTGTAGTGAAGCAGCCAATATTTCTTGTTTAGTCACAACAGTGTTGTGTCTCCAAGCAGCTTGGTGATAAAAGCAGTCTATTTGAATGGAGTACAGCTGGAGGGGAGGCCAAAATGTCAGCAGGAAGAGAATGCCTTCCATATTATTTTTCCTATCAAGTCTGATTGCTGGGTTTCCCTCCAAGAGAAGCTAGCATTTCTCACTGGTTAAACAGGACAGAGGTGGACTTGGGGACGGAGACTGTGCTATGATGCATTGATGCAGTTCTTACAGTGAGGTGTCCGTGTCACGGCAACTCGGTGGATGTGACATGCATAGGTAACATGGAAGAATCGGCTTAAATTCATTACCTGCCCACCTCCAACAGACAGTAATCCTTGAAAGAAAAAGAGGAGGACTGATTTTGTTTTTAAAAAAACTGAAAAATGGCCACCTTCTCCTTACGTTTTGGAACCTCTGCACACGATCATAGCAAATGAGATGTTGAAACCATATATGCCATTTCAATCTCTGCCACTGAGCCGAGGTGGCGCAGTGGTTAAATGCAGGACTGCAGGCTACTTCAGCTGGCTGCAGTTCTGCAGTTCGGCTGTTCAAATCTCACCGGCTCAGGGTTGACTCAGCCTTCTATCCTTCCGAGGTGGGTAAAATGAGGACCCGGATTGTTGTTAGGGGCAATATGCTGACTCTGTAAACCGCTTAGAGAGGGCTGAAAGCTCTATGAAGCAGTATATAAGTCTAACTGCTATTGCTATTGCTATATTGCTATTTTCTTGAAATGGGGCACCTGAAAAGGTGTCTGTCTCCATTGCCTACATGTTTGCGATCACTGCAGGGATCCATCAAGTATAAAACTGTATGTGAGAATCACTCTGAGAGACGCTACGTAGGAATGGTCAGATGAAAGACAGAATAGCCCACAGTTGGATAGAATACAGAATAATAGGAAGGGACCTTGGAGGTCTTCTAGTCCAACCTCCTGCTCAAGCAGGAAACCCTACACCATTCCAGACAAGAGGCTGTCCAGTCTCTTCTTAAAAGCCTCCAGTGAAGGAGCACCCTCAATTTCTGAAGGCAAACATTTCCACAGGTTCATCATTCTCCTTAGGTCCAGGTTGCTTCTCTCCTTGATTAGTTTCCATCTGTTGCTTCTTGTCCTGCCCTCAGGTGCTATGTAGAAGAGGTTGACTCCCCTCTTCTTTGTGGCAACCTCTTAGATATTGGAACAGTGCTATGAAGTCACCCCTGGTCCTTCTTTTCACTAGACCACTAATGGATAACCTTTTGGTCGCCGTGTTTCCAAAGCATGTATGCGCGTGCCCACACGCATAATTCAATGCACGCGCAATACCCCTTGCATGCCCCACCCCCTGCACAAGCATGCAAGACGCCCCCACACATATCTGACCCCCCATGCCCCATTTTGAGCCTAGCAGGCCTCCCTGAATCCTCCTGAGACCAAGAACTGGCCACCAGAGGAGCGTGCCAAACCCCCATGCACTCCCCCACATGCGCATGTGACCCCCCCACAATCCCATGCATGTGTATGCATCTTCTGCATGCACCCATGCATGCACAGGCATATGCGTCTCCCGCATGCACCCCCGCGCATGCGTGGCAAGAGACCCAAAATTTAGCTGGCCACTGGGGGGCATGCATGCATGAGCTGATTGACAGCTTGCTTGCTCTTAGAGAGGGCCCCGAGCAGGCAGTAGACTCTGGTTCAATTCCTGCAACCATTCTTCATATATTTTGGTTTCCAGCCCCTAATCATTGTTGTTGCTCTTTTCTGCACTCTTTCCAGAGTCCAAACAGTAGGCAGGACAAGAGTGTTTCGAAGCACATCCTGGGCGTATCTGTTCCACATTCTCAACATGGCATGTCTAACGTAATGATGTTTAAAATCCACATTAACCTTGACTTTGTTGTGCCACAAATATCCATGCCACCCAAATCCCAGGTTGTGTCCTCCTAACCCCAAAAGCCTTCCATTTCTCAGCAACACCCACTCTTTCATCCAAAGCAAACAACAAGCCACAAAATACAATTCCAAATCCGGTAAACCTACTCCTCCTCTTCCCTTTGCCTCTTGCAACACCTTATACTTAGCTCCCTTGCTACGCAAATTTAGCTATCTCCTTCTGCTACTGTTTAAATTGCACATCAGTTGTCAAAACAGGTAGTGCCTGGAACAAAAACATTATTCCCAGGCAACGTGTACATTTTCATTACATATTTTTTTTCCCTCACTAGTAATGACAGCTTCCCCATCTCCATGAAATGTACTTTTTAGTTTAATTCAAATGAACTCCACGATACAGGACTAAGTTCGGGTGATTTATCGGGAGTAAATCCACAGCAAATTCATTCAGGGTTCTTGACGTATTATAGAAGTGCTAGCCATTCCTTCTGGAATGTGAACTGGGATTATTTCTCAGTCCAGTTAACAACCCTTACTATTCCCCTTGTACTAACACCATTAAAAATTTTTTAAAAAAATGATCTACAGTTTTTTTTTAAGGGACAGTCAGCTTGGAAGTGGGATAGTGTCTAAACAATGCAACCAGCACCAGTTTGATTAAGGATAACAGCTGTGTAGTTTAGCCTTTTCACAGTTACGGAATCACTAGTATAGGTTCCCTAACCCTCAGGCTGCAGACTGGTACCAGTCCATGGCATGTTAGGAACTGGGCTGCAGAGCTGGAGGAAAGCAATGGACGAGCGAAACTGTACATATACAGTATCCAGGTTGCATGCTTCCCTTCCCCCTAATGAGAGCAGCTGTGAGTATTTTTGTAGGAAAGAAATAGAAATAGAATACCAGAGTTGGAAGGGACCGTGGAGGTCTTCAGTCTAACCTTCTGCTTAGGCAGGAAACCAGAGGTGGGTTCCTACCAGTTCGCACCTATTCGGTAGAACCGGTTCGTCAAATCTACCGAACCGGTTAGAAGAGGTTACACCAGTGGACCCAGAAACCAGGCCACACCTACAGAAGAGGTTCCAAATTTTTTTGAAACCCACCACTGGTCCTTGGATATGATTATTCTACACTATCATGCTCATATTTATAAAACTCAGTGCCTCTGCGAAAGGTAAGGATGACTACTGCGTTTGTGGTGCAATCAGAACATTGTGTGTGTTGAAGTTGTTTTAACGCAAACCAAAGATGCATTTTAAAAAACAAGCATACATCATATTCTTATGCATGCCAGTGTTGTGTGTGAGGTAATTTAAGGTGGTTCTGACAAGTGTCGTCGGCATCTTCACTTCCGGTCACATGGGCGGCAAGCCACTCCCACAAAGGAGGCCACACCCACAGAGTAGGTTCGAACAATTTTTGAAACCCACCACTGCAGGAAACCCTGTACCATTTCAGACACATGTTACCTAATCTCTTCTTAAAAACTTCCAAGATTATGAAAGATGAGAATGGAGGCGATTTGGTAAAATTATTTGCAAAGCTTTATTTGTGTATTTTATGAATGTGAATGAATGAATAAAATTTCCATATATTATACATAGATCTTTGCACTCAGGGTTGGGGGAAGGATAGATGGTTGTGTTAATATCCTACATTAATTTTTCAGTGCAATATAGTGCAAGGCATTATACATATTTTTTCCCTCTGTGTATAATATTTTATTTAGTTATGTATTGCTAAGATAGTACCTTATGAGATTAGTTACAAATTCTGTTATATCCTGTTTCTTTTCTGATCCTAGGACTATATGATTTATCTCCTAGCGTGGCAGATGAAACCTATCTTTTAGGCTCCAGCTTGTGTCTGGATGTGCGTGTGTTTAATCTTGTTACTCTCCTGCCTTCTTCCTTTACAAATCCATAATACCGAATTGCTTCTTTTGGCAATTTGATTTCTGTCGTTCAGCCTTAGAAGCAATATGAAACAGACACTGCAGAGCACAGATCTTTCTCTTTTTAATGGGATGGGTTCTGGAAGTCCTGAAGCAATTTAGATCTTCACCGTGTTCTTTGAGGAATAGCTCTTCTTGCTTTTGAATTAATTGACAAAGTCAAAATCTAATTCTGGGCTCTGGGGGGTGGGGGGAGAGCATGTCAGTGGCAAGGGAAGAAAAACATCAAAGAACTTGAAAGAGAGCAAACACGTTGCTCTCTGCAGCTGGATGTTTGATCTGATTAAGCCTTGTTTGTCACCTTGGTTTCATCTGCCAGAGCTGCAACACTTCAATGTTGCTTAGTTCAGCATTAGTTCAGCATCCCAGCATTTTAGGTGTCTTTTTTCTTCAGATCCCAGATTCCTGGCTACTTCTCCTTACCTAATGGTCCAACGTTCCTCATCCTGATGCTCTCCAGATGTGAGGGAACTGCATTTTCCAAAATTCATCCCTAGCGTGACTATTCTCAAGTCTTGGAAGTTTGGCATTTTAGAATTCGACCTTTTGGTTATTTGACTTTTTGACCCAAGTCTACCGATGCCCAACAAGCCGCCCTAAATCGGAATCAATGGGGTGCTGTAATCCGTGACGTCCTGCCCCTGGCCTTCACAATGCAACGGTCACTGCCTTATGGACGTTGACATTTACGAAGATTAAGTCCAAGTCCAAGACCCAAGTCTGTTACACAGGTTATACCCAGATACACCTGGCCAACAAAAGTACAGATAGTCAAGGCTACGGTTTTCCCAGTTGCAATGGATGGCTGTGAAAGTTGGACCATAAGAAAGGCTGAGGGCCAAAGAATGGAGGCCTTTGAACTCTGGTGCTGGAGAATACTCCTGCGAGTCCCTTGAACTGCAAGGTGATCCAACCAGTCAGTCCTAGAGGAGATCAACCCTGACTGCTCTTTAGAAGGCCAGATCCTGAAGATGAAACTCAAGTACTTTGGCCACCTAATGAGAAGGAAGGACTCCCTGGAGAAGAGCCTAATGGTGGGAACAATGGAGGGCAAAAGAAGAAGGGGATGACAGAGAATGAGGTGGCTGGATAGACTCACCGAAGCAGTCGGCGTGAGCTTAAATGGATCCATGGGATGGTAGAGGCCTGGAAGGCCTGGAGGAACATTGTCCATGGGGTTGCGATGGGTCAGATATGACCTTGCAACTAACAACAACGACAACAATCTAGATTTATACATAGCCAAGATCTTAGATTGTTGTATAAAGTACAGTTGGCTAGGTCATAAGTCACAACCTACAAACCATTAATGCAGGCTTCATGTTAAGTCAGAAGCAAATAAACTTCTTTATCCTTTAACTCCTGAACCCAGTCATTTAAGATGAACTTCTGGACATCATAAAGATGTCATTAAGAGCATCAAGATTCCCAGGTAGTTTTCTCATTAACAGGAAAAACTACCGGTATATCTTGATGCTCTTAATTTCCCCCCCCCCCCAATTTTCCAGTTGCAATGATACAGGAGAATGACCCTAAGGGACAAGGGGAAAAGATGCTGTCTAAGAAATGATCAGACAGAACTCGAAGAGAGAAACTTAGGAAAAGCCCATCAAAGCAGGCAGTTAAAAATTTTAAAATTCTAAAATACCCTCACCTTGCTTGGCTACTTCTGCTTCGACTCTTTAAAGAGTGTTGGGGTTTTGGAAATGAATGTGCCATCTGGTTCCAGTTTAGCTTTCAAACCTAGAATTCCCTGAAGTAGAGAGAATCCTCGACATAAAACAATTCATTTAGTGACCATTCAAAGTTACAACAGCACTGAAAAAAGTGACTTTATCCTAGTTACGACTGGTGCACCACCCTCATGGTCAACATGATCAAAATTCCGACACTTGGCAACTGATTCATATTTATGATGTTTGCAGTGTCCTGGGGTCAAGGGGGATTCCCGTTTGTGACCTTCTGACCAGCAAAGTCCATGGGGAAGCCAGATTCACTTAACAACCGTGTTATTACTGGTTAAAATCCAGTGGCAAGAAAAGTCGTAAAATGGGGCAAAATTCATTTAACAACTCACTTAAGAGCAGAAATTTTGGACTCAGTTGTGGTCATAAATTGAGCACTACCTGAAGTACTGTTTCAAATTGGCCAGGGTTGCTAAAAGTACTTTAAAGGCCAAAAGCTAAAACTACGTACTTTCATTTTTGTTCATATCCACCCAGAACAGCATCTCTCCATAAATCTGGATGACCCTGATTCTGTTAAGCTTTCACTAGTCTTTTAACAGAATAACAGAACAGAATAAGAGAGTTGGAAGGGACCTTGGAGGTCTTCTGGTTCAATCCCCTGCTTAGGCAGGAAACCTTACACTACTTCAGACAAATGATTATTCAATCTCTTTAAAAAAAAATCTTCCAGTGTTGGGGCATTCACAACTTCTGGAGGCAAGTTGTTTCACTGATTCATTGTTCTAACTGTCAGGAAATTTCTCCTTAGTTCTAGGTTGCTTCTCTCCTTGATTACTGTGAAGATCTGAAGTATTTTTGCCAGGAGATTAGATGAGCTGATGTGGTTTCTGTGATTTGAGGTTGACTGTTTTAAACTGGTGCATCATTTTCTATATGTTATGACTATTTTTTTAAACCTTATATGCCACCCAGATTTGGCTGTGGTATTGATAGCTATATAAATCAATCTCACTCTCTCTCTTTCTCTCCCTCTCTTTCTTTCTCTCTCTCTCTCCCTCTCTCTCTCTCTCTCTTTCTCACACACACACACATACACACAGACACACACACACAGAGACACACACACAGACACACACACGTTGGTCTTGTTGTATTCAGGTCTTTTTCTGTGTACACCCGTGAAAATGTATGTATGTATGTATGTATGTATGTATGTATGTATGTATGTATGTATGTCTCAAGCAATTTCAACCAAACTTGGTACATAGATTACTTACCCTCTGGAAACAAATACTGTGGAGGGTAAGACACCCCTAATCAGGGTGTGTTTTCTGTTAAGATATAGCCTGTTGTGTCTTAAAATGGCTTCTACTGTACAGTGCTGTGGAGTTGCCATGGTAACGGATTCACAGTACTCCACAAGGGGGCTCCCTCTAGTAAGAGGGGAATATCCAACATTAGAAATTGCAGTGAAGTTCATGGAAGGAGGGTTGGGATAAATACATACCTGGACAGCCCTGGGTTATCATCTAGTATAACAAATAAATCGGTTACCCATTTTACTACTTGCACAAGTTGTCTGAATCACTGGTTGGCTGAAGAAGACAGAGAAGAGCATCTTTTAATTCAAAAGAATTAAAGAATTATTTGAAGAGTTATTGGCAGTGATAATATATTTATCATCCTTTTCTCATTACCTTGGTCTCTTGACCATGGAGTCTATCTGCTTGACATTTATCTTTGAACAGAATTAAGTTGGGCAGCTCCAAATAGCTCCTTTCTGCTCCTTCCACTTGGATTCTTAACTCCAGTTACCTCTTTGCTTATGAAAACCTAAGTATTGTGTTTTCATTTGTGGCTATATTCGTTCTGACAACTTAAGAGCTCCCAATTCCTGCTTCGGTTTTCCTCTTCAATACTGAATGAATTGTTTTTGCCACGTTACCGTAAAAGGATTTCCCCCCCCAGCTGCCACTGTCCAGCTGTGGATTGTTCAAGTCTGTTTTCTGGAGAAGAAAACGTCATTTGAGTTCATTGATGTAATTAAAAATAGAGAGGAAGGAGGCGGGGGGGGGATGTTGATTCACACAATTAGGGACTGAAGTAGTTGGCAGAGTAGCTTTTGTAGTAATTAATGAATGGCCAGTCCAGTTTGGGCATGGAGGGTGGTGACTGCAATGGGGTACAAGAAAGGAAGAGAAACGAGGCCTGGATCCACCAATAAAACACTGCTGGTTTTGAAAATAGGAAGGAAGAGGAATTTGAGTTGGTGCACGCTGTATAATCCTCATTCAGCTTCATTTGGTACAATCCTAATATTTCAGCCTCTTCCCTTTTTGCTCAAAATGTTTTGAAAGGACAGCATTCCCCATCTTGACTGGTTTTGATAGCTTTCTCTGTGAAGCGACGTTTAACCAATGTAGTTAGTGAAAATGAAATGAATGTAGCTTTTGTCTTGTCCCTTTCTTTGAACCTGGCCTCCAGTGGGCTCTTCCGAGGACTTGTGCAGTTCCTGAACTC
The DNA here is from genome assembly GCF_051295495.1 of Thamnophis sirtalis. Lineage (NCBI taxonomy): Eukaryota > Metazoa > Chordata > Lepidosauria > Squamata > Natricidae > Thamnophis > Thamnophis sirtalis. The sequence goes on along the minus strand of NW_028261382.1, from coordinate 14,775,538 downwards.
AGAAAATGTTGCACACCCATGAAGAAGATGCTTGTAGCCAGAGATGGAAGGACATGAAAAAAGTAGAATGGAAATGTCTTAATTTAGGTCAATTTCTCCCCCCCCCCCCCGCAGGTCACGACTGTTGTGAAACCGTGAAAGTCTCTCTCTGTGCCACCAAGCAAGGCCACCCACTTCTGGTGGTGGCGGAAGACAGCTTGCAGTTCGTCCAGGATGAAGCTTATGACGCGGCGCAATTCCTGGCATCATGCGCTGGAAACCAGCAAGCATTAAACTTTACACGTTTCCTGGACCGTTCCAGGCCACCCGCCGGGGACTTAGATTTTCTGGATGAGAAAGTAACTTTGGCGTTTCGTCACCTGAAGCTGCCGACCGAGTGGAACGTGTTGGGAACGGACCACAGTCTCAATGGTAAGATGTGGTAACGCTTTGTGCGTGCTGCAGATTGGATTGTTATGGTGATAATCAAACTTAGGGGCCGGTTCCCCGCGTCGTAATTTAGGCAGACCAGAACTGAGTTCTCCCTGCAAAATACAGCTGTTGAATCTTGTTTTCCATAAACCTGATTTATTCTATCAGTACGCTGTTTGTCTGCGCAGATTAGCTTTCTCAGCAATTTGCATTTGTGCCACACCACATAAATGAAATCTCAGTCAAACGATTCTCTTGTTGTTAGTTTTGGTAGATGTTATCTGCAGCATTTTTACCCTGTGAGTTAAGCAAAATGACTATCAGGACAGTTGAAGTGTCATGAATGAGAACAAGATAGTTCCTTCCTAAAAAAGAGAGGGGGGGGAGAGAGAAAGAGAGCGCTAACTTTTGGGTATAAAAACCTTAAATTAATGGTTCTTCTTTCGACTATGGAAATTCTGAGTCTCCAGGTCATGTTTGGTCCCAAAGATGCTTTTTCAAAAGGCAAGTGGACTTCCTCAGTTTTTCCTTGAAGACGTTTCACTTCTAATCCAAGAAGCAGCTGCAGTTCCAATCCCCACTATTCAGTCAGAACTGAAGAAGCTTCTTGGAGAAGAGGCAAAACATCTTCAAGGAAAAAACAAAAAAGTCCACTTGCCTTTTGAAAAAGCACCTTTGGTTCATCATTCCTACTTCAGTACCCATGGAAATGTCTAGAAAAGGCCACCGTTAAAATGAAATGGAGAACGGAGCATCGGAGGCTAATTTTATATATACAGAATTTTAACCTCGGCTGCTTTTCTTTTCTCTACCACCTGTATATTTCATATTTTTATCAACTGTTCTTTGTGGTCACGTTGTGGTAGGTATTCTTTGACTGGTTGGTTTTCCGTGATTGCAGCACACAGCTGACTGAACAATGTGACCATAATTTGTTTTTCCTTTGCAGAGATTAGTTTCCTTGCTATTTATTTAACAGATTTAACAGATTAGCAGTTGGAAGGGACCTTATAGATCACCTAGTCCAACCCCCCGCTTAAGCAGGGAACCCTACACCATTTTTGACAAATGGCAGTCCAGTCTCTTTTTGAAAGTCTCAAGTGATGAAGCTCCCACAACGTCCGAAGGCAACTTCTGTTCCATGGGTTGATTGTTCTCACTGTCAGCCAGTTCCTCCTTATTTCCAGGTTGAATCTCTCAATGGTCAGTTTCCACCCATTATTCCTTATCTAGCCTTTGGTTGCTTTGGAAAATAGCTTGACATCCCCCTCCTCTCTGTAGCAGGATCTCAAATATTGGAAGACTGCTATTATGTCTCCCCTGGTCATTCTCTTCACTAGAGTAGCCATGCCTAGTTTCTGCAACCATTCATCCTATGTTTTTAGCCTCCAGTCCCCTAATCATCCTGGTTGCTCTTCTCTGCACTTTTTCTAGAGTCTCAACATATTTTTATAGTGTGGTGACCAAAACTGGAGGCAGTACTCAGTGGTCTTACTATGGCTTTATAGAGTGGTATTAGTACCTCACTTGATCTTGATTGTATCCCTCTGTTAGAGCCGAGGTGGCGCAGTGGTTAAATGCAGCACTGCAGGCTACTTCAGCTGACTGCAGTTCTGCAGTTCGGCTGTTCAAATCTCACCGGCTCAGGGTTGACTCAGCCTTCCATCCTTCCGAGGTGGGTAAAATGAGGACCCGGATTGTTGTTGGGGGCAATATGCTGACTCTGTAAACCGCTTAGAGAGGGCTGAAAGCCCTATGAAGCGGTATATAAGTCTAACTGCTATTAATGCAATTTAGGATTGTATTGCCTTTTTTGGCTGCCGCTGCACACTACTAGCTCATATTTAGCTGGTTGTCCACTAAGACTCCAAGATCTCACAGTCACTGCTAGTAAGCCTGGTTTCACCCAGTTGATATGTATACTTTTGGTTTTTCTTAACCTAAATGTAGAAGTTTACTTTTCTCTTTACTTTTACGATTTGCTTTTGAGTTGACTGGCTTTATGCATAAATACTAGGGTGACATCACATATCCTTATCTTGCCCTCTTTACTCCCATTCTTTAAGCATTCCATTTATTCTCAGGCACAGTTTACTTAGCTCACATGCCACTCTTATCCTACTAAACCATCAACTTGGAATTCCATATTTGTGCAATGCATTCCAAACACAAGCCTGTTCACACAACTTTCTCACATTCCTTAGCAAAATCTGATCTGCCTGCCACAATGCCATGCTGCGCTTTTGTCCCACGTTAGACTGGGACAACAAGAATTAGCTGTCTATTGGCATTGAACTCATGTGTTCGATGATTTTATAATATACTACTACCAATAACCCGGCATTGCCCGGATATTTATTTATAGGGGGGAAATATCCGGACCAAACATAATTTCTAATTTTGGATTTTTCCCCCTTACCAAAGGGAGCCCCCTTGTGGAGTACTGTGAAGCTGTTACCATGGCAACTCCACTGCACGGTACAGTAGAATCCATTTTACAGCTGTACAGTAGAATCCATTTTAAGGCACAACAGGCTGTATCGGAACAGAACACACACACCGAGGGGTGTTAGGGATGTCTTACCCCCAACAGTATTTGTTTCCAGAGAGTAAGTCATCTGTGTACCAAGTTTGGTTGAAATTGCTCAAGGCGTTCCAGAGTTATTCTGGAACACAGACACACACAAACACAAATATAGATAGATAGGTAGGTAGGTAGGTAGGTAGGCAGGCAGGCAGGCAGGCAGATAGGTAGATAGGTAGATAGGTAGATAGGTAGGTAGATAGAGATTGATTGATTTTGAGAAGAGCTGAGGTGGCGCAGTGGGTAGAGTGCAGTACTGCAGGCCACTTCAGCTGACTGCTAGTTCAGCAGTTCAGCGGTTCAAATCTCACCGGCTCAGGGTTGACTCAGCCTTCCATCCTTCCGAGGTGGGTGAAATGAGGACCCAGATTGTGGTGACTCTGTAAACCGCTTAGAGAGGGCTGAAAGCCCTATGAAGCGGTATATAAGTCTAACTGCTATTGCTATTATTGCTATTGCTATTTTGGAAATTCAAGATCATAAAACATAAAATAACGGGGTTGTAAGGGACTTGGAGATCTTCTAGTCCAACCACTGCCTGTGGTAGGAGATCCTATACCACTCTGGATTTTCTTTGGGCTTGATGGGATGGATATATGTGATCCTAGAATGATTAACATAATAACAGAAGATAATAATAGAGCTAGAAGGGCTGCTGGAAGTCTTCCAGTCCAATCCCTTACCCAAGCAGGAGAATCTAAACCATTTCAGATAAATCTCTTTTTAAAAGCCTCCAGTCAGATGGTTTTTGTGCTACTTTTTTTTTCTATAAAAAAAAATTGTGGACACTATCAAGATCCACTGTTGATAGCAAGGGCATATAAATGCAATGAAATCAATCAGTCAGTCGTTCTTGGAAGACAAGTCTTATTCTCGTTTTTCTCAGTTGTTCAGCCCTTGTTTATTCTCCAAACCGCTCTAGAATTGCTTTTAAGGCCAACTCTGAGCAGTAAGTCCTTCTTAGTTGATACCAGGCTGAGGCTATAATGTCTTCCTGCCAAAGTTTAATCCAGATATATTTAGCCCTGCAAGATCCTGCAGCTCTTTTGACTCTTAAGGGCAGCTCAAATTTGCGCGGGAATAAATGTTACGTGACTCAAAGCAACAACAATATTGCTTTCTAACGGAGCATATATAGGCACCAACATGTTGATGCCATTTGGAAATTTTCTAGGAGGGGAGCCATGCCTTTCCTCTCTGCGGTCACTCAGCTGCCGGTTCTCAGCCCCAATTTTGTCTGGTTTTAATTTTTATACATAAAACAGGGCTGACAGATTTACGCCAGGAAAGAGAAGTTAACTCTCTCGAATGAATGGCGAGAATGAAATGAAATCTAAAAAAAAAAGAGAGAGAGAAAAAGACGAGAAACGTTTTCTAATTTACTTATTACTCTTGATGAAATGCTGCTCAAAATGGCCAACGGGACTTAACAAGAAAGAACAAGAACAGACTTGTCTTCCAAGTACGAATCAACAAAATGATTTTAGCTGCAAATGGGTCACACGCAATGCTTTATATTTTCTTTTTAACTTTAAAAAAAAAAGGGCTACTATTCATAGGGCTTCTGTGATGTACAAGGCTGCGCTTCTGCAGAGAGCTCTGATTTCATTTTTAGGATGACAGGAGGCAGCTCCCAATCCCCAGGGCTGCAAAATGATGGGAGGTGAGTCACATTGGCTGAAATCACAGACGTTGTTGCGGTGACTGTAGGTTTCCTGTGCTGTGTGACCTCCCTCCTGACTAGCAAAGCCAGGTTTCATGATGAAGTTTGGAAGCAGTTTGATGATGAAGCTTGGAAGCAGAATTAATTGCTTTGAGGAGGAGGTAAACAGCAGACAGAGGGCACTGTTTGACACTGAACAGATCACCTTGCTAGACGCTACTCTTCTTTAAATGATGGTGGAAATGAAGAAGGGGAATGGAAGGAAAATAAGGGGTCACGGGTTGAATTATTCATGTGCCCTCTGAGTTTGTGTTCTGACCTAGGCTTCCCCAAAAAGCACGAGGCAGATTTCTGACCCCGACAAAACTCCTTTTATTAAATGAATGTGAATTCTTCTCATTCACATTCAGTAAAGGCCTGGTAAACAGTCTTTTAAAGGTGAACTTATTGTGACCCGTCAAAAGCGCGGAGGACAAAATCGCGCTCGACCATGTGACGTCATCACAGCGCGATGAAAAAAATTAAAAATTGAAATAAAATTAAAATTAAAGCAAGCCGATTCACATAAAGGTAAGGGTTAGGGTTAGGGTTAGGGTTAGGGTTAGGGTTAGGGTTAGGTTAAGGGTTAGGGTTAGGTTTAGAGCGTTAGCGTTAGGTTTAGCGTTAGGTTAAGGGTTAGCGTTAGGTTTAGCGTTACGTTAACGGTTAGGTTTAGGGTTAGATTTAGGGTTAGGTTTAGGGTTAGGTTTGGGGGGGTTAGGGTAAGGTTTTAGCTTTATTTTTACATTTTTCGATCACAGCACGATGTTTTCGTCACGCTGTGATGACGTCAAATGCGCGCTTTCGTCGAGCGCGATTTTGTCCTCCGCGATTTTGTGGTGGAACCGAACTTATTACCGCAGACCTTATCTAGCTTGGACAGCTGCCATGTAAACATTTTCCAAATGAGGTGCTGTGCGAGAAAAGGCTCGGAACAGAGTCTCTCGGTTTCACGGACAGATCTTCACACTCCTGAAATGAATGAATGAACGAACCAACACTTTGTTTCCTGCAAAAGCCCCCTCCACTTTCACTTCTCTTTTATTTCCCATGGGAGGGGCCATTCACAGTCCACCTGTAGTTTTACTCCCAAGTCGACCCTGATTTCTGAGCTGTTCTGTTCTTCTGGCACCTCTGTGCATGTGCACACTGCGAACAGGCTCCAGCTGTTCCTCTGCCCCACTGCTGTCTAGCTCCGAAGGCAGCTGAGAACTGCCAGACGTCGTTGGCCCTATCTCTGCCTCTGACGGAATATGGGGAGGAATATGGGCCAGCCTCCAGGACTGGCCCATATTCCCCCCCAACCTCCTCACTGTCCAACTCTGCTGCCAGCTCCACTAGGTGTTGGTGGGCCACAACAGTTTGATTCAGTCATCTCAGCTCTGTTGTCCCCCCCTAGTTGGGGGAAGTCCAGCCTCTTCTCAGGGTTCACTGTGAACCCTGGCTGAGGCGTTCAACTCTCATGCTCCAAATGAGACAGCATCTAGTGGGAAATTTCGAGACACCCTCTGAATATCAACCTGGAGGCTGAAGCCCTTCTTCTTTCTGCTTTGGTTTGTCAGAAAATGTTCCCCGGGAGACGTTGTTGCATTTTGCAGCCAGGCTCGGTTTGCTGCGGCTGACGTGGTTTCTGTTGAAGCAACCAGGTGGCAGAAGCGCCGTGAATGTTCCCAACAGTGAAGGAGCCACACCGGTGAGCTTAACCTTGGAGCGGGGCTACCAGAAACTTCATCACATCCTAACCGAGTAAGGACCATTGATATTGATTAAGCATTTTGGCTTTTTTGCTCTGTGCATTTACCTTTTGCCTCTTATGGTGATTCCTAAACAGTCATCCATCCAGACAAAGATCTGTTTAACTTGAGTCACTTCCTCCCCTACAGTTTCTAGAGCAGTGTTTCTCAACCTTGGCAACTTGAAGATGTCCGGACTTCAACTCCCAGAATTCCCCAGCCAGCGAATGCTGGCGGGGGAATTCTGGGAGTTGAAGTCCGGACATCTTCAAGTTGCCAAGGTTGAGAAACACTGTTCTAGAGACTGTTCCAGGACTGGAAACTCAGGTCTGATATAACTGGTCAGTATAGCAATCCTGAGCTAATTGCCTACTTAAGAGAGGCTTCTAACTTTCTTGATGGTCTTTTTTCCCCCCACTGCCTGTAAGTCAACTCACCAAGTGATGTTTTAAATCACTCAATCTAAATGTCTGTAAGTGTTTTGCCATTCAGCATAATGTTGGTAGACCTGAGAAAGTTCTAAGACAAAGGCAGACAAATTTGGGGCGGCACATAGCCCCCTGGTGCCCTAGGGCAGGGGTCACCAACCCTTTGGACCTCAGGGACCACTAAATTCATAATTTTAAATCCCGCGGACCACTAATATGATCTGCCTAATGGCCGGGTGGGCATGGCTAGATGGTCATTGACTTGGTGGGCGTGGACAACTTGATGTCATTCATGTTGAGGGGCGTCTTTCTGGCCTCTACTCGCCCCTCCTCTCCCAGACACTCCTTGCCTGCCCACCAGGGCTCCTTAGGGCCCCAACAGGAAGCAGTTGTTGGAGCTAAGCAGCCACCATGAGAAAGAGTTGGCAAAACAGCTGGCTCACTTCAAATTGGATCTGAGAAGGAGGCTCAGCAGAAGCACCTCACTAAGGACTATGAGCATAGGCTTTCCAAGCAAAGGGAAGACCTGCAGGGCAGGTATTGGTGCCTGGCAGCTCAGCGAGCTGAGATGATCAGCCAGTTCCAGGCCATGATGCAGTCCCACTGGAACAAGGCCCTGCAGCTCTTTGCCATCAGCGGTGCTTCCCTCCAGCCTTCGCCCAAAGCCCCCCACCAGGAGGCTGAAGCAGACCCCAAGTCAGAATTTCTTTTCCCCTCTGACCCATACAAAAAGACCCCGAAGGGGGAGACTCTGCAGCAACACAAGCGTTCAGTGCGCATGTCCATCCCAGGGGCCGTAGTTTGAGGACCCCTGATCTAGTGCAATATAAAAAATGCAAATAATTTTCTGCGGACCACCAAAATTTTCTTGCAGACCACCAGTGGTCCACGGACCACCAGTTGGTGACTGCTGCCCTAGGGGGTAGCTAACTGTTGTGACTTACTAGGAGACAGGAGTGGTTTTAGGGGCAATATCAGATACCTGTATATTACATAAGAGCCTTCATTTCTGCTATTAAAAATCCCAAGCCTCCTTGATAGAAAAAAAAATTCTCATTCAGGGAAAGTTTAAAAGAGGTTCACAGGCTCTTATTTCACCTCTTTCTCCGCAGAGCTTCAAACAACAGTTTGAAATATGTATTTAATGGGTGATCCTGAACTGGAAGAAACTTGTCAATTCCAGTTTAAAAGAACTTTAAGGAGATACTTCTTTCTGCCCGTCCAATTAAATTCCCTCACTTTTTCTAAAACACATAATTTTGCAAGGCATTTCGACCTAGGGCATTTTGCTTGATGTCATTCATTTGGGTGACTATCCAGATATTTTTGCCTTGAGAGTAAGGTAATTTCAGCCCCCCCCCCCCCCCCCCCCCTGAAATTAGCAATCCAAAGGAAAGCGGCTGGCTTCTTTAGGCAATGAATCTATCAGTTGCTCCTAGTTAGGGCAACCTGGTCCTCTATTTTAGAGCAGAAGGCTAATTGCCAAGTTCATTCTGACCCAAATTCCCGCAGAAGAGTATTCTTGTTTATGATAACAATCATGCAGTTAGAGATTCCAGAGACAATAATTGTATATAAATTCCTCCATACAGGAATCTTAAATCTAGAACAGCATTTATAAGTATGATTCTGATGACTTGATTGTGAACCTGGTTAGGTAGTAATGGGAATAGCAGCTGTATCTCTGAGACCTCATAACTTTTGGATTTCATGTTTGATGTAGGGTGGAAAACACTTAGTCATCACAGTAGTGTATTTCTTTGCTGTGAGACATTCATCTCAGCCAAGGCTGTTGTGTATTGTGTCACATCTGATGTATTCATTTCAAAACTGGTTCTCCTCCAAAGATGCTGATGAAAGAGGGAAATGTATTATCTTGGCTATGAGAATAATTTTGCTCTCATCAGTATTTGAATGGGGGACCACTTGGGAATGTTATAGGCTAGACGTAAAACATGATGGAAGAAGGAGCTGGCCAGCCACTCATATAATCACTACCCTCATCATTATCATCATCTGAGAGAGAACCCATTTTGTCTTCTGCTGACCTAGACCTATAAACTGATGGCTTCTGTAGAAGTTCACCTAAAAGTTTGTTAGTAGTTCCTGCTCTACACTCTTCCCACATCTGTTGTAGATGACTTTTGTCAAGTAATCCGAAATATCATCACCTGGAAATCATTTCTCAAATTCTAGAGTGCGGCCCAAATGGTTGGCCAGTTGTTTAATCATCAGCTCTAGCTGTGATGCTGCCTTTTGTAGCAAATTTAAGAATTTGAGAGTTTGGTTGTCCCCGTCTTTTCCAGAAAAGAAGCCAATGAACCAGATTCCTGGAGCACCTTGTCGCATATGGTACATTCTGGGGACTCCTGCATCAAGTACCACCAAGGCTTAAACGTTTACACTCTGACAGTGGAAATGAAGGAAGGAGACCAACTGAACATGGAAAAAGACATCGCTCAACTCCAGCTGCACATCCAGAATCTCCAGCATATGGTGAGGGAGAAAAGGGTCTGTCTTAGCTCATTGGTTTAACTGAGCTGGATTCTGAATAATTCTGATTTGTCATGGTCTTGTTGCTTGATAAGTACCATGCTGTTATTTAAAAAAAAAACTTGATAGGATTACAGTTTTGGTTTTGATTAGAGTAAGAAGACAGTTTTATTGTGTTATTCTTTGTAATCTCTTGAGGATAAGTTGCTTTGAGATAACATTCTGCTTCTGACAGCCGACCTAAACACTCTCAGATACCACAATTGAGGATCCTTGATTGCTGTGAATATGGATGGCATGTGAACAGATTAATGAGACGGGGAAAGGAATATGATGCTAGGAAAAGCATCTGTGAATGTTTAATGATCCCTGCTTGTTATTTCTGTGATTGCACGATATGCATGTAAATAATACAATTGGGAGGAGAATGCCCTAAGGGGGGGGGGGGCTTATAGTCAAAATGTGTATATACTGCAGGAAGTGACCCCCAAATGGAGAAGTTATTGAAGGCAGGTGACAATCAGCATGGGTCTAGGTTGGTGAAGGAATAGCCATCTGGGATCCCCATATACTGCCCTCCCCCAATTCAATTAAAGGGTGTAAAAACAAATAATCATGAGAAAACAGAGATGGTATGGGAGAGGCCAAGGGTGGAAGAAGTGATTGTGAATGAAAGTAACTTATTTTCACTTCTGGAGAGAAGGAGCTAAAAATATAGAACTGATATATTGGTCACCTTTCAGTCCCATAGAATTCTAGGGTAAGGATAGGGGGCTTTGGTTCAGAGATGAAATTATGCTAGGGGACATAACAGAATAACAGAATTGGAAGGGTCTATGGAGGCCTTCTTGTCCAACCCTTTGCTCAGGCAGGAATCCCTATATCATTTCAGACAAATGGTTGTCTCTTCTTAAATACCCCCAGTGTTTGATTCATCTGGAGACAAATCCTTCCATTGATTGATTGTTTTGTCAAGAAATTTCTCCTTAGTTCTAGGTTGTTTCTCTCCTAGATTGTTTTCCATCCATAGCTTCTTGTCCTGCCTTCAGGGTGTTTTGGAGAATAGATTGGGACACCCCCTCTCTTCTTTGTGACATGTTCTCATTCTGGTTGTTCCAAGCCCGTTTGTTTAGAAAGAAAGGGTGCAGTTTGATTTTCGGAATGGAAGTTGGACTTCTAGAAGAAGCAGATGTTTGATGAGTGGGTGGCTTGCATAGGGATAACTTATGGGCCACCTAAGGCTCATGGGCCAGATATCTCAGCAACTCCTTAAGCAGTACTTCAGGTTTTACCATATAGTCATAGCCTTTCCCCCTGAAACCTTCTAGAGTTCACTAAATGCTGGGAATAACACAAAGCAGAGCTTAGCTTGCAAGTTAAGATGTGGTTGAGTAGCTTTAAGTGTGTTGTAGCAACTCAGCTATGGTCGTAGTATGCTGTGTGAACTAGGTTATCATATTATAGCTTCAGTGGCATAATGGTTAGAGTGCAGTACTGCAGGCTACTTCTGCTGACTGCCGGCTGCCTGCAATTTGGCAGTTCAAATTTCACCAGGCTCAAGGTTGACTCAGCCTTCCATCCTTCCGAGGTGGGTAAAATGAGGACCCAGATTGTTGGGGGCAAGAGGCTGACTCTGTAAACCGCTTAGAGAGGGCTGTGAAGCACTGTGAAGCAGCATATAAGTCTAAGTGCTATTGCTATATGTTTGTATAGAGCCTGCTACATGAACCCCCAAATTGGTGTTTTACTAATCTGGATTCAGTGCGTGGTGTGGATGTAGTCTCATTATATTTTTAATTTGTTGCTTATGCACCAGGAGTGAAACAGAGCCAATGCCCTTCCAGATTAAAAGTCTTGTTTGGGTATTAACTGATAGCAAAACGCACTGGAGGGGATACATCATGTGTCACCAGTCGGAAAAGCTATGTTTAGATGGCCTTCCATCAAGAGACCTGGTTTGTTTCACATCTAATCTAATTTGAATCTGGGCCAGGGAGCCTTTAATGATTTCAGTTTTAGTTCAGTCAGGGTTAGCTGAAAGACGCTTCACTTCCTGGAGAAGAAGGATTTGTCTTTTTCAGCCTAGGGAAGCAGGATGACTTCATTGAGAGGATGGCAGTAAAATCTTAATATTCTCTCTTCCTCCCCCTCCCATTTTCTCTCTTTCCTTCCCTTTCTCCCTTCCCCCAGTCACTTTGCGTTCCAGCACAAGTGTTTGTGTCTGCTGCATCTGCTGAGGGCTCCCAGCCAAAGCGTTTCCTTCTGGTTGGGCTGAAGTTTCCAGCAGCTTTCTTTATTTGAGGCTCAGTTGGAACTGAGGGCGTTTGGATGGATCAGTACTTAGTTTTTTGGTCCCCCCCCCGCCCGAATATGTACATAGGAGGTCTTTACTCATGCCCAGCAAAATTGATACCCAATGGTGTTATAAAGGCACGGTATCTTCAGGCTGATGCCATCCGACCTTGGGCCTTATTTCAAAATGCATGCAAGAGATCAGATTCCTGATAAGAAAAATAAATATTGGTCCCTCCTGGATTAGTGTGGGGAGAAAGGGGAGGGGAGAGAGAGAGAGAGGGAAGGAGGAGAGGGGAGATAAAGAAAGGAGAGGAGAGAGGGTGGATAGAGAGAGAGGAGAGGAGAGAGAAAAAGTAGAGGAGAGAGAAAGGAGAAGGGAGAGAGTGGGGTGATAAAAAGGAGAGGAGAGAGAGAGGAAAATGAGAGGAGAGAGAAAGGAGAAGAGAGAGAAAAAGGAAAGGAGAGAGAGGAAAGGGAGATGAGAGAGAGTGGAGAGATAAAAAGTAAAGGAGAGAGAAAAAGTAGAGGTGAGAGAGAGGAGAGAGGAAGGGGAAGAGCGAGGAGACAGAAAAAGGAGATAAAAAGGAGAGGAGAGAGGATAGGAGAGGAAAGGGAGAGAAATGAGATGAGAGTGAGGGAGAGATAGAGAAAGAGAGGGAGGGAGGAAAGATTGTGAGAAAAAGGAAAGGAAAAAGAAGCTAGGGGGAACAAAACCAGCCATACTCATCTAATTTTGGGGTGAGTAACCCAGAGTCACTATTTGCCATCCTGATACCTTCCAGAGATAGATAGGCAGTTTGCAATTCTAAGAATTCCCTGCCAGCATGGGAGATGCTGTCCCAACCCACTGGGAGAATACCTGGTCAGGTAAGGCTGGTCTAGTCTAGTCAATTATTAGTGGAATCTACCTATCTAAAGAATTCAGGTAAGGAGAGTGCCAGAAGCTGAAAGCAACAAAACTTGCTTGGAAGTGGAACAGAAGAAAGGGTTGTTGTGATTCAGGCCAAAGTGGAAAAAAGACTTCCTGTTAGAGAATAGGAGGAGGCGGTTTGCAAAGCAACTCCGCCTCCCTTCTCCTCTGTGGCCGTCTCAGGCTCAAAAGCAGCAGGGAACATGGGTGGGTGTATCTATACAGGTAGTCCTCGACTTACAACACTTCTTTTAGCGACTGTTCAAAGTTACAACAGCACGAGGTGACTTATGATCATTTTTCACAGTGACAACCTTTGCAGCATCCCCGTGATCAACATTCAGATGCTTGGTAGCTGGTTCATACTTACGACCATTGCTGTGTCCCAAGGTCATGGGATCGCCTTGCGCGACCCTCTGACGGGCAAAGTCAAGGGAGGGAAGCCAGATTCACTTTATAACTGGGTTACTAACTTAACCAGCTGAAGTGATCCACTTAACCATTTTTTTTACGAAAGGTCGTGAAATGGGGCAAAACTCACTTAAGCATGAGTCTCGGTGGCACAGTGGTTAGAATGCGGTACTGCAGGCTACTTCTGCTGCCTGCCGCTGCCTGTAATTTGGCAGTTCGAATCTCATCAGGCTCAAGGTTGACTCAGCCTTCCATCCTTCCGTGGTCGGTAAAATGAGCACCCAGATTGTTGTGGGCAAGAGGCTGACTCTGTAAACTGCTTAGAGAGGGCTGTGAAGTGGTATATAAGTCTAAGTGCTATTGCTGTTAACAAATGCCTTCTTTAACAACAGACATTTTGGGCTCCATCGTGGTCGTAAGTTGAGAACTACCTGTACTGTGGTCTTTTCCTCCCACTGAGATTGACTCTCCAGTCAACAATGGTGGAGAAGAAAGTAACTTAATCTACTTAGTTAAGTTACAAACCAAACCAGATATTGCATCTTAATTGCTCCTTAAATTTGGATTTTCAAAAGAAAAAAAGTATATTGTAACTGCTCCCCGCTTTTTAAAAATAATAATAAAAATGTTCTCTTCTTCTAGAATGTGAATGAAGACCATTGTCCAGGGAAGACCTGTGAGGACTGTGATTTGGGTGCTGTGCCTGAAGATGTTGAAGCTGCTGCAGAACATGGGTTGGATGTATTGATGGTTGAAGCCACTGAACCAGTGTCTTCTGATCCTCTAGAGATCTCGCCCCCTGTTTGCCTTGGGGAGGAAGGCACCTCCCAGCAACCAGAAGAGCTTTTAGGCGCATCACAAGAGGAAATGCAGAACCAAAGGACTTCCTGTGAGGGCGAAACATTGCCACACAAAGAAGAAGGGGAGTGTTTATCCTCTGTTGGAGACTCTGTTGAGACAGCGTTGGAAGGACATGATAGCAAGAGGACCTTCTGTGATGCTGCTGGCCTCCCCTCCTTTGGAAGTGCCAACAAGGAAGCTGGAATGAGCTCTTCTGGTCATACTTTGGAACAAGGGAGCTTACGTGAAGAAAATAATCTCTTCCAGGAAGTGCAGCTGGGTGAATCAGGAATAACTGAAAATACACCCCCAGCCTCCTGCGAGGACACTAATGTAAATATGGGACAAGGAGAATGCAAGAGCTGCACAGGGGGCATAGATGTTAATGTGACGTCCCAACCATATATGGAAAAGGGGGACATTGATGTGGAGCCCTCCGGGACAACGGCTATGGAAGTGGTGCCATTATTTGTTGCATCACAAATCAATCCTGCTGCCTTCTTCCTTGGTGACCCTACAGTTGCCTGTAAAGACGAGAATGAGCCAATGTTAGTGCCAGATGGTCTTGTAGATGTGGTTGCTACTACAGATGTTAGTTCTGTTGACAATGGAAGGGACAAAGAGACTGGGGCAGAAAATCGTATCAACAGTGGACCAAAAAACACTACCGCAAAACAGTCAGAGGAGCCAGAGAAAAAGGAGAAGGAGAACATTGCTCCAAACCCTGGAATAGAACCATTGTCCAAAAACCTTGAAGACATCTCTGGCTTTTCTCTGGAGCATCATTCTGTGATGGAAGTGAATGATCAAGATGCAGAGAAGGTTACTGAAAACAGTGCTTTGGATTTGAGCAACAAAGGGCTGAGTGGTCCTCTAGATGGCAACGTTGGAAACCCCAGGACGAGCCCAACAAGTGTGCAGTCCCAGGCTGCCTGTAGTGCAACTGATATCCCAGAGACCACAGCTACAGAGCAGAGTGAGGAAAAAGTAGTTGACCTGACACCATTAGAGACTGAAGGAAATGCCGATCCTACCATGGTTGGTCAGGAGTTTCTTGTTGCACACCTGGATGAGAAACTGGACTTTGGCAAAGACCAAGAGTTCAGTTCCTCTGGACTGCAGACGCACACAGATCCAGTTGATGGCCCTGCATCGCCTCCAGATGCCCTCAACTCTCTTATGCCGCCCTCTGATCTTGAGAAGCCTCTTTGTGGGCCAGCAGAGAGGATAGGAAGCATAGAGGAACTGGATCAATCTGGCGAAAGCCTCCAAAAACGCATAGCTCTGACATCAGCCTTGCTGGTGGAGAAAGCTATTCAGGAAGCTCAGTTGATGGTTACGCAGAAGGACAATGTTAGAGCAGCCTCTGTTGGCCAGGAAGCTCCTTCGCCGTTGGAGAGCCTTGCCCTGTCTTTGTCTGGTGAGGGCACCCAATGTAGTCAGGAGCATTTCATGGGCACACCCTCTGCTGCTCTGAATCAAAGCTCCAAACAAAACCAGGAAGTAGGAGCAGCAATAACAGCAGAGGCAGCAGAAGCAGCGGAGCAGCTGACTGGAGTGGCTGAACAGGGAAGCCCAGAGCAGGGTGATCTGGCAGCCCCGTCTCTTGCTCTGGTGGTTGGCTGGGAGGAAGGCAAGGAGCACAGCTCTTCACAGCTGCCTGAAGGCGAGAAGGAACTGCTTGGCAAGACAGAGGAGAGTTTCCCTCCAGGAGCCCTTGTGCAATCGCCTCCTTGTGATCTGGGTGAAGAGCAGCCGGTGGATGGGAGCAATGCTGAGCCCGGCTTAAAGGAGAAAGCCTCCAGTCTGGAACATGAGGAGCAAGTAAAGGTAGAGGTGGCCAGAGATGTTCCTCCAGAGCCTTCTCTATGCGACAGGGAGACTCCTTCCCCTGAGATCATGCTGAACGCAAGACTTGAACTTGGTCCAGCTGGATTGGCAGCCTCCTCTCCAGCTGGCAGCACTTTGGATGAGATGGAAGCTCCTCTGGCGGCTCTTGAACTGGCCATGGAAACTGGCCTTTCACAGCATGGAGAGGAGGGGGAAGTGGAAAACACCCCTTCCCGAATATCACTTCAGCCAATTGCTGAAGAGCCCCTTTGTGACTGTGATTCTGGTCCCGAAACGCCTTCGTTGGCTTGTGAAATGGACGTTACGAAGCCAGGAGAGTCGGAAGAAGGGAACAGGAGGAGGACTAGCCAAGAGGAACCGGAATCCCTTCCTTTGCCTCTCTGCCCTCTTCCCGCAACCGAGCAGTTGGACAAAGTTGCAACGAAAGAATCTGCTCAGGAACCTGATCCTCTATTGGATAATGCTGACCCAACGCCCGGTCAAGTGATATTGCCGGCAGAAGCGCATGTCCCTCTGGAATCTCTCACTGGAAATCCCGTGGAAGTCCCCTGCTCGGTGGAAGCCAGCTCAGACCCTGGTTCTCTCCTTAATGGAGTGAAAGAGGAGTTGCCTTTACAGCCTGGTAGCAAAACGAACCCTGCAACGTTGGAACTAACCGGCTCTTCACCTGTTGCAGGTAAGAAAATGAAAATGAGAAAAAGGGTGTGATTCAGTTTTCTTCTCTAGGCCAGCAGAAGGGGCAGGTGGGGAGATGACAAGTGAGGATAGTTGGGGAGGGGGCTCTGTTTGCTGAAAGGATGTAACTAACAAAGCTAGAAAGAAGGTGGAGAGGAGAAAAGCAAGCAATTGCTCCCTATTTCTTGGTTTGGAAAGTCTGTAGCCTGGTTGCCTCAACGTCTCTCTCCCCTTTTGCACAACTAAACGTCAGGCTGTCAGTTGCTTGAAGCGCACACCTGCTTTCCAACCTGACTCCTTTTTTTTTCCTTTGGACTCTTTCCCTTCTAAATTGTCATCAAGGTCTCGTCATCTGCCCTACAAAGCATCTGTTAAGAAGGAGACAGACTAAGGAGGTGTTGTATGAGAGCAGCCTTCCTTCCAGAACAGGTGCCTTAGGTCTTGCGAGGTTTCCATGCTTCACACTGGCTTGACATGCTCAGAGAAGACCACAGAGCAACGGGTTAAACTTTTGCCTCTCAGCTGCTCAAGCTCTAAAAGCGGCTTTCTCCGATGGCTCCGGTCCAAATGGTAGTTTGAGGTCACAGGAAAGCTAACTTAATTTTTTTTTAACTTGGCCCCGTTTCTGCTTTTGCAAAATCTTTGCCAATTAGGGTACCCACTCTTCATATGTTTGTATATATGTGTGCGTGTGTGTGTGTATATTTGCTGGGCTTCAAGCCTTTATTTCCGACTTGAGAAAACAAAAGGCCAGGACGGAGGAGTTTGATTAGCGAGAGAGCAACGTTGACAAGCGAGGACCTGAAGGATCAAGGCAGACCGGTTGGACTCCTTCTTAAAACCATTTTGCCTCTTCTGTAACAGGAGTTGTTAGAGCATATTGTTTTCTTTGCTTTTTTCTCTCTCTCTCTCTTTTTTTAAAGGTGAGAGCCAGGAAGGTGGTGAGAGAATGAAGGAAAGGCCTTTCCTTCCCTCCCACCCTTCCATCTGAGCTGTAAAACCTAGAGGCATAATTGTTGGCAAGGCTTAATGATAGTTTAATGCAAGCTTTCGTGGCTCCACCTGTTCAGACAGCTGTTTAAAAAGAAGAAGAAGAAAACAGCTGATCTCTCTCCCTGCTGCTATTATGTGGCTTGCCCTGAGGAGTCGCAGGTGTGGAGGCCTCTCTTCCTCCCCCAGTTAAGTTTGATCTGCTGCAAATTAGTACCAGCAAATTTCCCCGTAAGTTGAAACTGAACGAACATGACAGATTGAACCAACGTTGGGCGCACGCTTTCATTTTTTTTTAAAATGCAACATGAAGGATTCTGCCTTCCCGTCTCCCCTCATGGCTTGCCCCGTCATCGCAGGACGAACTGCAAATAGTAGGACAAACTGGGACATTTGCCGCTTGGGGACTAGTGGAGGCAGGGAGTGTACAAGAATATTTTTTTTTCACAAGAACAAAACTGAAAGGAGCACCCTTCAGCCTGGGAAAAAAAACATAACAGCTGCTCGCAGGCCCTGCGTGACAGCATTTGGCGTCCAGCGAGCTCCATTTTATTTTTGTGGCCTACGGTGGCTTGATATTTTGATCTCGTATTGGGGAGTGGGGCTGTCATGCGATCCTGGTGAAGCCGTGCGGTTGATCCCTCCTTTTGGACTTCAGTGGCAGCCTCCTAAATTTATTCCCTCACCCCCTTTAAACTCTGGCTGTTTATTCAACGGGGCAGCCTCCAGAAAGAAGGAGCAAACCTCAGTTGCACAACAGATGAACGGCCAACTTAAATTTTAAAAAAAAACATGCTTTGTAGGCAGAGGTTGGTCTTCTGAGTTTGTTGCTTGGCTCCCGGATGATTATAAAAACCCTTTGTTTTTAAAAATGCAGCCTAAACATTTTAGATGTCACCAGAAGACACAGAATATTATCAAACATGGAACTTATTTTACCCGTGGTTGGAAAAAAGTGGTGGAGAGTAAGAATGGAATCTTTTAATTAAATACCCAGACAACACAATGTTTAAGCACTAAGGAATGTTATGTATGTATGTATGTATGTATGTATGTATGTATGTATGTATGTATGTATGTATGTATGTATGTATGTATAGATAGATAGATAGATAGATATAGAATAGATATAGATATAGATATAGATATAGATATAGACATATATAAATATATATATAATATATATATATATGTGTGTGTGTGTTTGTGTTTGTGTGTGTGTACACCTACGTACATTCACACACACACGCATGCATGCATACATACATATGGGACGCAGTGGCTAAGATGCTGAGCTTGTTGATTAGAAAGATTGGCAGTTTGGCAGTTCGAATCCCTGGCGCCCTGTAACGGAGTGAGCTCCCATTACTTGTCCCAGCTTCTGCCAACCTAGCAGTTTGAAAACACGTAAAAATGCAAGTAGCTGGCTCTTCAGCTTTGAAACGGAGATGAGTACCACTCCCTAGAGTCAGGAACGATCAGCACATACGTACAAAGGGAACCTTTGCCTTTTACTTTATACGAGAGAGAGAGAGAGAGAGAGAGAGAGAGAGAGAGAGAGAAAGAAAAAAGAAAAGAAAAGAAAGGCCTGTTGAAAAAATCTTGCTGTAGAGTGAGAGGGCCTTGAAAAGAGACATGTAGTGGGACTGTGGGTTGTGTTTGCTGGAAGCTGCTTTGGCTTCAAAACTGCTTTGCGTTGAATATGTGGGGAAGGCTGAAAACTGAAGGTGCAGGGGGGGAGGGGCTGGGAATTGGGCACCTGTAATTAAGGCGCACTTCCTGCTTTGCACCTGCTGCCAGCCACGATGCTGAGGCTGCGTCGTTCAGGAAAGCTCCAGAGCAACTGGAGAAACAGGATTAAACGGGAGTCTCCGCCGTGCCCCGGAACACAGCAAACACAAGTGTTTCTGTCCACATGTATCGAGGTAGTAGAAATGGCCTCAAGGAGCCAGAGAACCTGTGGGGAGCATCAGGAGCCAACTGAGAAAGGTGTGTGTATGCGGAGACCTCAAGGGGGGAGCGAGGAAAATAGTTCTAAACTGTGTGTCTGTCCGTTCACCGAGAGAGATTCTGTAGGTGACTCGGCGAGAAAGACGGGTGTGAAATGGTAAAGAAGTGAGCCGCTGCCTTGAATTGCCCAGTATGTCGTCTCCCCTTCTCTCCCTCTGGGATATCAAATCCAACCCACCCCTTTTTTGTTCGCTTGCGGTCCGTCTCTCTCTCTCTTTCTCTCTCTCTCTCGTGCCAAGCATGCGTTGTTTGTTCTGAGCTCAAGCTAAGCTTGTTCTTTCTTGCCAAGGCATGCTGTTCTCCCCTGTGACTTTGAGGAGACGTAGCCACTCTTGCACCAAAACAAACACACAGGCTTACAAACACCTTCCTTCTCCCCCCGCACCCCGATTCTCAAATCCTTTCTCGTTCTCTCTCTCCCCCCCCCCAAACCATTGTTGTTGTTGATGCCATTGTGAGAGCTGCCAAAAATGTTGCTCTGGATCATCTGAAATAGCTTCCCTTGCAAATCTCCCCCTTTCCCTACATGAGAGAAGACTGAATTGAAGTGCCTGTATGTTCCAAACTCCTAAATGTTTGTTCAAAATTTAAGTTGGTTTTGCTAAAGGTAAAGGTTCCCTTCGCATATATGTGCGACTCTAGGGGGCGGTGCTCATCTCCATTTCAAAACCAAAGAGCCCAGCACTGTCCAAAGACATCTCCATGGTCATGTGGCCGGCATGACTAAATGCCAAAGGTGCAAGGAACACTGTTACCTTCCCACCAAAGGTGGTCTCTATTTTTCTACTTGCATTTTTTACATAGTTTTGAACTGCTAGGGACAAGTAACGGGAGCTCTCTCGTTACGCGGCACTAGGGATTCGAACCGCCGCATTGCCCACCTTTCTAATAGACAAGCTCAGCATCTTAGCCACTGAGCCACTGCGGCCCTCTGGTTTTGCTTATTAGGCCCCAAATCTACCCCTCTTTGCTAGTTGTTTAATGTTTTCTAAATCTTAGGGAGTTAATGAGAGCTTTTTTTAAGTGCTTTGCAGAAGATGATGCAGCAGCTCACAGATATTAAGCAAACCAATGTTACCAAATCACTAGCGAAGTTACTGTTTGCTGAAGTATAACACGATAAATGGAAACTAGAAAAACTCTTCATCTCCAAAAAGATGTCTGCAGTTTGGTTTCCTTAGAAATGATGCTGTAAACACATGACATCTGCTAGGCCTGAGGATCATCTGGCCTGATGTTGTTGATTCCAGGTTTGTCCAACTCCACCCAACTTGGTGCCCTCCAGATGTGTTGGAGCTGCTGTTTCCCGAATGCCCAGCAAGACGATGCTGGATAGAATATTCTGCATGTGTTGCATTCCCGACACATCTGGAAGATGCCACTTTGGAAGAGTCTTGACCCGTTTTGTGTGGATGTGATCATTGATCCTTGTAGACCAGTGTCGTTGGCACCAGTTTTCTTAGATACGTAATACTCATTCCTTACACCAGAAGAAGCTACATGGCTGCGATTGGCTTCTTGTACGGGTTGAAGCTGACATGAGTTGAGAGTCTCACAGAGCATGTTCTTCACTTTGGTTTTTCAGAGGTTTGCAAGGAAATTATTTCCTCTCTACCTTTTCTGCAGCCAGCTCTTTGCCTATGATTGGCATCTTAAAAATTGTGCCTACGTGCAGCAGAAATGCCAGTATCTCAGGGTTTGTTAGTTAGCCAGATCAGAATGAAACAGCAAAGCATTTTTAATGTTGTTATCAATATTCTTCTTAACACAGAGAAAATTAACATATCAGGAAAAAAAGACTAAGGAAGGAAGCTGGTTGCTTTCTGTGAGCAGAAATCTCTTGTGGAGCATTCAGTTCCACAGAGTGCCTTTGACTGTTGTCTGATACCATGGATTTATTATCTGCAAGCATCATCTGTGGCTTTTCTTGTGGCTTAATTTCCCCTTCTTAGGATCCCTTTGGTCTTTAAAGAAGTTATGATAGTCAGCTTTCCAAGAAATCTGATTTATTTCTGTTTCCCTGTTAAACAAACCTAATTCTCACTGAAAATCAGAAAACAAATCAGTGTTTCCTCTTTTTCCCCCCAATACAATAGATTAGAGACCTCCCTTCCTACAAAGAGGTGATCCATTTTATGGAACCAGAAAGCTTTGGCTATTGAAAAAAAAAAGCAATTGAAGTTTTCAAATCACCTGAAATATATATTCCTTAGGGCGCAACCAAAACACCAGGTTTAAGGGTGGTGATGAGGGAAGCCACTCAAACCAATCCTTTCCTCCCCTGCCTTCCAAATTCCAGATTGCAGTGGCTGGTGTCTGTCTGTCTGTCTGTCTGTCCGTCTCTTTCTGTCACTTCTTGGTGTTGCCCTCTTTGGTTGAGAAAAGCAGAGCTGTTTCAGAAGGACATCAAATGAACCAAACTCCCCAGCTTGGGACAGCAATGCAACAGGTGATGTAAAAGCAGTGGTGGGATTCAGGCAGCTCGCACCACTTTTAGAGAAACGGTTGTTAATTTTCTGAACAGTTTGGCAAACTGGTTGTTGGAAGAAATCATTAGGGCAGAGAACCGGTTGTTAAATTATTTGAATCCCACCACTGCATAAAAGGCAATATGCAGGGATCAGCACAGTGGTGAAATTCAAATTTTTTTACTACTGGTTCTACGGAGGTGGCTTGGTGGGCGTGGCAGAGGAAGAATACTGCAAAATCTCCTTTCCCACTCTACTCTGGGGCCAGCCGGTTCTCCGAACTACTCAAAATTTCCACTACAGGTTCTCCAGAATCTGTCAGAACCTGCTGGATTACACCCCTGGATCAGCATTATCCGGGAAAGGTTGGGGGTGGGGTGGGGTGGGAGGGGAAGAATTGGGAAGTTATAGAATGATCTAAAAGGAAAGCTGTGGCAGAAATGGAAGGGACACCATCTATGCTGTTTTAACACTGATGCATTGGAGCAATTATTAAAAGAAAGATGAACTTTTCTCTTTCTCTCTTTTTTTTTCTGCAGACTCTCTGGAAATGAAAATTGAAGAAGAAATGGACTTTCTGACAGATCTAACTGAGAACATTACTTCTGAAGAAACGGTAAGGTTTCCCCCCTCCCCCCCCCATCTTCCACCACTGAGCTTCAGCCATTGATTGAGGAACAAAAATGCACATGACCCCTCGCAGAACTAATTTCCTCCTGTTTATTTTTATTTGTTTATTTTGGTCTTTAATCACGAGGAAGCAGCTCTTCCTTTTTAAAAATTCTATGTTGGTTTTATTTTCTGAAATTATTGCTTTCTGAAGCATCTCTTTGCGCGCCTGGAGTTTCAGTAGCTTGATGGTCGAAAGATAGTTTAAGCTGATTAATTCATGATTTGGGGGGTTTGTGCAATTGGTTTGCAGGAAGGACTGTCTTTCTACTTGAGGATGGGTGCCATCACTACTTGAGAAAATTCTCTGGTGACCCTCTCTCTGACTTGGCAACTTTGAGAACTGAATTAAACATCAATGAATGAATGAATGACTCTTCCAATCTGCTCTGTGAATGAGACAATCTTTAAATTGGATGAATGAATGAATGAATAAACCTTTACCATTTGGGAAAGTTATCCCACATTGGCTTGAAAGATTTCAAGCATCTTGAATAGAATTCCTAAGCATCCATGCAAGTTGTTGTTGTTGTTATTATTATGGTTTGTCACATAGTCAGCCAGATGTTCAGAACTGGGTTTGGCATTTTTGTCTAACTATTGAGTTCTTTCCAAGGACCTGGGATAAACAAATGTGGATGTTTTGATGGTGTTACAGATATGTCACAGAATGGAAGCTATTCCGAGTACAGCTGGTTTTGCAATTGACTGATGGAGAATTTGTCAATGCCGATGGTGTTCAAGTGGTGCTCCAGTTATTTTGGGACTGCACCCAAGGCGCCTCTTACTATTGGTACCACCCTTGCTTGCCTTTGCCACAGTCGTTCTGTTTCCATTTGCAGGTCTTTGTATTGTGTTATCCTCGCCAGTGCTTTGTCTTCTATTCTGCTATCTCCAGGTACTGCAACATCCACTATCCAGACTTTTTTGTCTTTCTTATTGACAATTGTTAAGTCTGGGTTGTTGTTGTTCTTATTATTACATTTATTTACTCTCCATCTTGCAGTTTGAGGTGCCTCTGAGTGACTTGACTGGATCTGGTGCAGCACGATTCACATGAGTCTATTTGTTTGGATTTGGGTCACCTAACAGCAAGGATCTTTGAGCACTGGCCACAGTTACATTCTAGTTGTCCCTCTGGGCCTTTTGAAGGATAACAGTTCCTACAGTTGTGGATTTGGAAGGTGATGGACTTAGCAGTGTTGTTTTAGGCATCTGAAATAAGGATGGTATCAGTTGGATGGCAGCAGGAAGAAGCCTTCATTGCGGGGAGAGATGGGGGCAGGAAATGGGCCTTAGTGCTCAGGCCTGTTTCTGATGGATGGAAAAGTTGGTCTTCTATTTAACTGGTTGTTCTCGGTGAGAGTTTTGTGTCTTCTGCTATTGGTTCCATGCTCCCCTTGAAGGAAGCCAACTCTTCTTCTGGGCTGGCCAAGGGCTGTATGGAGATAGTAGTGTGGAATATATAGAGCATAGCCAGTAGTGAGGCCCACTGGAAACTTACATTTAGGTTTTCACATGATGAGGTGTTTAGGGCTTGTGACTTGTTTAACAGAGTAACAGAGTTGGAAGGGACCTTATAGATCATCTAGTCCAACTCAAGCAGGAGACCCTACACCATTTCTGACAAATGGCAGTCCAGTCTCTTCTTGAAAGCCTCCAGTGATGAAGCTCCCACAACTTTCAAAGGCTGATTGTTCCATTGGTTGATTGTTCTCACTGTCAGAAAGTACCTCCTTATTTCTAGGTTGAATTTCTCCTTGTTCAGTTTCCATCCATTATTCCTTGTCTGGCCTTTGGGTGCTTTGGAGACTAGCTTGACCCCTTCCTCTCTGTGGCAGCCCCTCAAATATTGGAAGACTTCTATCATGTCTCCCCTGGTCCTTCTCTTCACTACACTAGCCATACACAGTTCCCGCAACCATTCATCGTATTTTTAGCCTCCAGTCCCCTAATCATCCTGGTTGCTCTTCTCTGCACTTTTTCTAGAGTCTCAACATATTTTTTATAGTGAGGTGACCAAAACTGGATGCAGTACTGTAGGCGTGGTCTTACTAGGGCTTTACAGAGTGGTATTAGTACCTCACTTGATCTTGATTGTATCCCCCTATTAATACAATTTAGGTTTGCATTGGCATTTTTGGCTGCCGCTGCACACCGCTCGCTCACTGGAAACTTACATATAGATTTTCACACGATGACGTGCTTAGGGCTTGCGACTTGTTTTATGAGGTGCTTAGGGCTTTGTGATTGTCTTTTATGGACAAATTGATGTGCATTATTTTATTGCAAGAGTCTTCAGAGAAGTAGCTGATGGGATGGCCTCCCTCCTGCAATTGTAAAGCTTCTTGCTGTTCAAAGTCTCCTTGATACTTTGCTATTAGAGGCAGTTGGTTGTGTTTTGTGACTAATTATATGTAGACTTTGAAATATCAAACCAAAGGGCAGAATGGAAAATGCTTTAAATAAATACTTACAGCAGAGCTCCCAGTTGGTCTTCTACTCTGGTCTTTTTAGCTTCAGCAGCAGGTGGCTTTGATCTTCTTTACATTGATGTTGGATGAGAAGTTTTCCCTGTCCACCCACTCTTCTTGAAGCACGTCAGATGCTTCCCCAGTCACATTAAGAACTCTGTTCGGTTCTCGTATGTTTTGAGAATGAAGACATTTGTGTCCAAATGACCCCAATGTGCTCTTCTTTTGGCTCATTGCATCACAATAAGACGTGAGAGCAATCTGAGAGAGCTGAACTCCTTTGAAAGCGAGGCAAACATTTTCTAGATCAGTGGCAGCCGTCAGTTCGATATGTTGCTTAGCCTTTTGATTTTCAGTTCGGGAGGTAATTGACCTAGCTTTGGCGGGGGGACTGGAGAGGCATTGATCATAATTAAAGTGTAAGGTTTAAGGAACTAAGATTTTGTAATAATGTGAAGAAGCAGAGCAAGATTTTCCCCTCCTGGATCTGATTAGAGACTAACAGAGTTGGAAGGGACCTTGCAGATCATCTAGTCCAACCCCCCCCCCCCCCCCCGCTCAAGCAGGAGACTCTATACCATTTCTGACAAATGGCAGTCCCATCTATTTCTAAAAGCCTCCAGTGATGAAGCTCCCACAACTTCCGAAGGCAACTTCTGTTCCATGGGTTGATTGTTCCCACTGTCAGAAAATTTCTCCTTATTTCTAGGTTGAATCTCTCCTTGGTCAGTTTCCATCCATTATTCCTTCTCTGGCCTTGCCGTGCTTTGGAAAATAGTTTGACTCTTTCCTCTCTGTGGCAGCCCCTCAAATATTGGAAGACTGCTCTCATGCCTCCCCTGGTCCTTCTCTTCGCTAGAGTAGCCAGGCTCAGATCCTGCAACCTTCATATGTTTAAGTCTCTTAGTCCCCTAATCATCCTGGTTGCTCTTCTCTGCAGTTTTTCTAGAGTCTCAACATATTTTTATAGTGTAGTGATCAAACCGGATGCAGTACTCTAGGTGTGGTCTTACTAGGGCTTTTTAGAGTGGTATTAGTACCTCACTTGATCTTGAGTGTATCCCTCTGTTAATGCAATTTCTGTTAATGCATCAACCCATTGCTTCTTATATTATCTTGAATTCTGTCCCGTGTGATTTTTATGGATTACACTTTAGGGTCCAATGCCTGAAATTAAGTCCTAGTATGAGCGTGCTTTTTTCCAGAAGCAAAACATTCATTGGCGATCCATCACACTGAAAATTGCATCCTCTGAGGAAGCCCCTCTGAAGACCACCAGTGAAGGGAAGGAAGTCTTACTAAGGCTTTATAGAGCGGTGATCTTGATTGAATGCCTCTGTTAATGCAATTTAGGATTGCATTGGCTTTTTTGGCTGCCGCTGCACACTGCTGGCTCATATTTAGCTGGTTGCCCACTAAGACTCCAAGATCCCTCTCACAGTCACTGCTATTAAGCCTGGTTTCACCCAGTCTATATGTGTACTTTTGTTTTTTCTTGCCTAAGTGTAAGACTTTACTTTTCTCTACGTTGAATTTTATTGTGTTAGATAGGGCCCAGTGTTCAGGTTTATCATAATCCATCTGGATCTTGAGCCGATATCTAGGGGGTTAGCTATTCCTGCCAGCTTTGTATCATCTGCAAATTTGGTAGGACTCCCTTCTAGTCCCTTATCTACATAATTTATGAAGTTATTGAAGAGTTCTGAGCCTAAGACGGAACCTTGTGTTACCCCAGTGCTTACGTCCCTCCACGTAGACGTAGTACCATTACGGACTACTCGTTGATATGGTTTGTCAGCCAGTTACAAATCTATCTGATGGTGATGCTATCTATCCCACTCTTTTTTCTAGCTTATCAAGAAATAAGTTACCGTAGTTCTGTAATTTATTATTTTCTTAGAGGATGCATATCAGAGGTGGGTTCCTACCAGTTCGCACCTATTCGGTAGAACCGGTTCGTCAACTCTACCGAACCAGTTAGAAGAGGTTCCACCAGTGGACCCGGAAAGCAGGCCACTCCTACAGAAGAGGTTCCAAAATTTTTTGAAACCCACCACTGCTAAAGGGTTAGGGGTGCAAGGATCTTGTAACTTGACAGCTTTAAGACTTGCATGCTTCAATGCCAGAGTTCCTGAGCCAACGTGACTGGAGGAGGAATTCTGGGAGTTGAAGTCCACAAGTCTTAAAGCTGTCAAGTTTGAACACCCTTGGGATTTTTTTTCTAAAGGGTTAGGGGTGCAAGGATCTTGTAACTTGACAGCTTTAAGACTTGCATGCTTCAATCGCAGAGTTTCTGAATAGCTACTTGGACTAACCTAAGTACTAATTCATAATTTCATATCCGGTCACATGGGTGGCAAGCCACTCCCACAAAGGAGGCCACACCCACAGAGTAGGTTCGAACAATTTTTGAAACCCACCACTGATGCATATTATTGCTCGGCTAATCTCTCAGCTCAAAAGCCCACATTGCTTTAAAAAGTGAGCTGTTTGGGAGTCGAGGGTGGTGCCTTCCATCTACGCTGGATTTTAGGACCCATCATCCTGGGCCTGCTCTTGCTTTTGACCCTGACTAATAATGCTCTCAAATGCAGTGTCTGCATACAGAGAAGCTTTTTCTTTCTTTCTTTCTTTTTGTGTGTGTGTGTTCTTCGTCTCTACAGGTTGTGGTTATTAGTCACGTCCAATCTTTCGTGTATTTTTAACGAAGGTAATTTTTAGAAAAAAAACCCAACCACACTAATCGCATCTCGTGGCAATGGTTTCCATAAATTGGATTACGTGTTGTGTGTCAGAAAATTACTGGAGGGTGGGGAGGAGGGGAGGCTTGCAGAAAGGACGAGAGGCCGCCCATTAGCTTTGCTGCTGGCTGAAGAAGCAGCTGTTGGTTCTTCTCTTTGGTTTTGCTTTATGACTAATATGCAAATATTGTGCTATTGAGAATTTATGAAGCCGCAGTATAGCAGGTTTTTTTTAAAATTCAACTTGACATCCCCTGTATGGATTATTGATTCCTAACCAACATCCCCATCTTCTTCTCCTCCTATCAACATTGCTGTCATTCCCAATCAACATTGCAAGCCTTCAGGAAGGAAGGAAGGCTGAAGGAACATTTCAAAAATGGTGCACAGAAATTCCGGCTTCTCTTGAAAGCTAATCTCTTGAGCCGAGTGTGGCGCAGTGTTTAGGGTGCAGTACTGCAGGCCACTTCAGCTGACTGTGAACTGCAGTTCAGCGGTTCTAATCTCACCGGCTCAAGGTTGACTCAGCCTTCCATCCTTCCGAGGTGGGTGAAATGAGGACCCAGACTGTGGGGGCGATATGCTGACTCTGTAAACCGCTTAGAGGGGGCTGAAAGCCCTATGAAGCGGTATATAAGTCTAACTGCTATTGCTATTGCTAATTAGGCAATTGAATGACATTTTGCTTTCTTAGTCTTGAATATAAGGCTAGTGCATGAAGAACAGACGTCAGGTTTTTTTGAAAATGGTATTTATTCTTTCATGTAAATCACGATTCACAAGAACTTTGGGTGGGCAAAGAGTAAAGAGAGGAGGGGGACATCACCGGTTTAATTTAATGGTAGAGGGCACATTTGATCCTCCGTCTTTTTGTTCCTAGGGGAAACCTGGTCTTCCCACATCATGCAAAACCATGGTTGCTTTGGTTCAGATTCATCATTTTGTATGAATACAGGAGTGGCCTAGAGGTAGAGCTCTCTCCTCATAATCAGGAAGTTATAAGTTCAATCCTAGGTAGAGGCAGATATTTCTCTCTCTGAGCACAATGGGAATATATCTGCTGAACAAATCTCAGCATTGGCGTCAGGAAGGGCATCCGGCCAGTAAGTTCCATTCAGTTGCCCAGATTCGACCCCGCAAGAGATTATGGGGTTGTTAAAGAGTGATGATATTGTATGAACACAGCCAATCGTTGTTACATGTTTATGGAAGCCATAGTTAAGCATACTGTGTAATTTAAATTCTATTAATAATAAACCAGACTATTCCCTGGTTCTTGGAGGAGATTGTAAAAGTAAAACAAGACAGCTTTCTGTATAACCTTTCAAATGCTTTCCATGTCTTACCCTTGTTGGGATATAAATGACAATCTTAGGAGATGGATATTATGAAATCTTTCCCCCTACTGCAGATTAAGGGATTGAAGTGGGGTGGACTAGAGGTGTGATTTTTTGCTACTCGCTAAATTCCAGCCTGCCTTGGGTGTCAAACTGAGGATTTGATCAGTCTCCAAACCATTGCATTCATGTACATTAGATTAAGTAGGGATGCGGTGGCTCAGTGGCTCAGTCGCTGAGCTTGTTGATCAGAAAGGTTGGCAGTGCAGCGGTTCCAATCCCTAGTGCCACGTAACGGAGTGAGCTCCCGTTACTTCCCCTAGCTTCTGCCAACCTAGCAGTTTGAAAGCACGTAAAAATGTAGGTAGAAAAATAGGAACCATCTTTGGGGGGAAGGTAACAACATTCTGTGCACCTTCAGCATTGAGTCATGCCAGCCACATGACCACGGAGTTGTCTTCGGACAGGGCTGGCTCTTGGGCTTTGAAACAGAGATGAGCACCGTCCCCTAGAGTCGGAAACGACTAGCATGTATGTGTGAGGGGAACCTTTAACTTTACCTAGATTAGATAGGTATAAGTTCCTTCCTTAGGTTGTGATTGTTTCTTGATGGCTTAACAGATATATTCACATGGGGTTATTTGGTTACAATATAGAATATATTTACCTTTTTCCGGGATGTGTTTTTGTGTGTCAGATCTTCTCTGCAACTAGGGGTTTCCCCACCAAAGGTCTTCTCGGCTTTGGGGGAATAATTCCATATCCCCTAGTTGTTATCATCTGCTGTGGTAATACATCGGTTGTCTAACTAGCCCTCGGATAATCAAATGTGTATTATCTTGAAACACCTCCCTTTTTATTAGAAGATTAGAGAATTAAAAGGCGTTGTAGGCTCACTCAGCATGCCTCTTGATCTGTTATAGATATTTGGGTGACTAATCTCTGAGCGTTTGCTTTGAACAGAAAGACCAGCTGCCTGCCAGAAAGTTCCAGATGAATAAACTTTGATCTGTGGTTTTATGTTAGGTCTTAGCAATTGCTCTCTTTTAACAAACAA
Source organism: Thamnophis sirtalis (assembly GCF_051295495.1). Classification (NCBI taxonomy): domain Eukaryota; kingdom Metazoa; phylum Chordata; class Lepidosauria; order Squamata; family Natricidae; genus Thamnophis; species Thamnophis sirtalis. Next base: position 14,745,459 of record NW_028261382.1, on the reverse strand, counting down.
CGGCTTCTAGCAGGTAAGTACTGTGAGGATTTTCATTGGGTAGCTGGCTTGTTGGCTTGCAAGACAAAAAGGAGGAGGCAGCTACCCTTCCTTGCTTGTCAGGTGGTTGAGTTAGAATGAATCAGATTGGAGACACGTCTTGAGGTTTGGTGCGTGAAAGAGGCTGGTGGAAATGACTGTGTGGGCCAGTCTTTCCCCAACCCCCCTTCTCCTTCAAATATTCCTTTTAAACTGATCTTTTCTGGTATGACATTAGGAATGCCAAGGCAAATGGAAAGTTTGCTGCAGGACCAGCGACCGCAATTTCCTGTTGCTCAGTGTGGAAGAGAGAGAACTTTAATAACCAACAAGCAGATTACACTGCATTAACCGCATTAGAAAACTGCAGAAATGTGCTTGACATATTTGAGATAACCCTCAAAAGAATAAGATTTGATACAGATACATGTACATGTACATGTACATTTGTCTGAAATGGTATAGGCTGGTGATGGCCACTAGCCTATACACAAGTGGCATGCAGCACCCTCTCTGTGGGCATGCGAGCCGTCGCCCCAGTTCAACTCTGTTGCGCATGCATGTGCACCTCCTGCTGGCCAGCTGGTTGTCGGGTCTCTGCTGCTCATGCACCAGGGGGGGCATGCAGGAGGTAGGCATGCATGCATGGGGTGTGGGGCAATTGGGGGGCACGTGGCCATGCAGGGGTCTATGTGTGCATGCACAGGGGCTGCACACACATTTCATTTTGGGATGTGGGTGCATTTGTGATTTGGGCACTCGGTCCAGAAAAAGTTAGCCATCACTGGTATAGGCTGAGAGGTTGGATTAGAAGACCTCCAATGTCCCTTCCAACTCTGTTATTCTCTTCTCTTCTTATTCTTCTATTCTACATATATAGTGTGAAATAGATATAGATAGATATGTAGATATAGATGATATACATAGTATTAAATAGATAGAGGTAGAGAGATATACATATCATGTGTAAACTTTGATCATCCGCTGGTGAGATGATTAAGAAGCAGTGGAAGAGACAGAAGCATTCTGCTTGCAGTTGAAATCTGACTTGATTGCTTTGATTCAAGGTTTCGACCTTGTTGTGAGTTTCGGGTTGAAACAATTGAGTATTGAGTATTGAGTATTGAGTAATTTATTTATATGCCACCCTTTTCCCTGGGGGGACTCAGGGCGGCTTACAACTCGAAAAGGGAGGGAAACAAACAATTAACACATAAGACAGTACATCATTAAAAGCACAACATTCATACTATTCGGGTGGGTTACAGTCTTTAATCCCGACAATCTCGATTTCTCCCATGGATAACTTGGAATTGAAGAGCAGATCTAGATTTGCAGAACCCCCTACCAATGATCATGATTCCTTTTGATCCTGCATCTTTAAACCTAGAATTGGGAGCTGCAGTGTTTTAGGCTGGCTGGTAATTTGGAGGCTCTCTGAAAAATGGCTCAGGAGCACCATTAGGTAATATCAGTGCTAGCACTAATCACTAGCACTGATGATGTAACCTTGTTGGGTAATGAAATGCCTTCAAACAAATGAACAAGCTCGGAGAGCACAAAGGATTCCACAAAGAAATAAACAAACACATGCATTCACACACACTCAGCCATGCCTCCGGTGTTTATATGTTCTTATCAGTTCTGCTGGGAAACAAAAATATACTTCACCCATTTCTATTTGCAGGTGTTTGGCATGATGGATATGTGAGATCTGATCTGCTTGTAAAAATACATACCCGGTCCTAAAGAAACAGAACACTGTATAAGAAAGAGGGCAGCTGTTATATTGAGATAGTGTAGGATGCAAAGGTTTAAAGCATCTTTGAATGAACAAATCTGGCCATTTCAGATTAGTTTGTTTGTTGAGCAAGGAAAAGATTTCTCTCTTGCCTTCTTTCTTCTGGGAACTGCTCTGCACCAGAAAAGGCACACGGTGATCCAACTAAGGACACAACAGTGATGATTTGGGGTAAAGGAGTTAAATTTATTTATTTTTTTCAAAAAGGTAAGCAAAAGTCAATTTATAGATGTGGGGGGAAAAAAAGCTTCTTCCTTAACTCGCTTCCCATATTGATCTCGGCTATTTTCTTTCCTTCCATTGGTGGCCCTTGACGCCTTCTGCATGGCACAATTGATACTTTCAGACAGTGGTGAAATTCAATTTTTACTACCAGTTCTGTGGGCGTGGCTTGGTGGGCGTGGTGTGGCTTGGTGGGTGTGGCAAGGGAAGGATACTGCAAAATCTCCATTCCCACCCACTCTGGGGCCAGGCAGAGGTGGCATTTGCTGGTTCTCTGAGCCACTCAAAATTTCTGCTACCTGTTCTCCAGAACCTGCTGGATTTCACCCCTGCTTTCAGCCAACAAAGAAAGGGCAACATAAGCTTTAGGGCAGGGGTTGGGAACCAGCAGCTCTGGAGCTGCATGTGGCTCTTTCATCCCTCTACTGCAGCTCCCTGTCTCTGGTTGGTAAAAGGAAGAAAAACACCACACTAGAAGGAGACTCTATGGTGGGGAAACCTAATTTCTGGTCAGCAGAGGAAAAAAGCCACTGCGCTAGGAGGAGACTCTATGGTGGGGGAACGGCTCTAGAACTGAACTGGGAGCTTCCAGTTAGGACCTTTGTGGCTCTTTGAGTGTTCAAGGTTGCCTGCTTTAGGGGAAAACAGCCATTAGGGATGAAAAGGACCCTCCGAACAACGAAGAGCATTGTTCTTCCCTCTGCTTGCAAGGAATGGCCTCTTAGTAGAGCTAAGAAGGAGCTGTTTTGCAGGGGAGGGATATGGATCATCCCAAGATGCATCGGTAATGCTCAGAAGCTGAACACTTAAAGTCCATCTAGGGAAAGGGGTACTTTTGGAAAACCTGCCTTCCTGTGGTTTGTGCCCCTTCTTCTGGAAATGGGTCCACAAGGTACACATATTAAGCAACTCCAACCACAATCCTTAGCCTCAGAGAAAAATAAAAAATGACAGAGTAGCTGGCCTTGGTTGAAATGGATCATAGGACAGAAGGATGTACCAGAAACTCTAAGGAAGGGATGATGTCATAAAGTCCAGAAAAGCATCTTAGTCCTTGGGGCATAATACCGGAAAGATGACATGATGGTAACTAGAATAGCTTGACAAAGTTTTCAATCATTGTTTAATCTTCCTCACATCCACAATCATCTTTTCTCTGATAGGATCCTTCATACAATAGAGGAAGCTATTCTGGAGGAAACGGGAGTATTAGGGCAGCTGATATTTTTAATTCTTTAGTGAGAGGTTTTCAAAAAATAGACTGGACCCCCGTTTGATTGTGGTGGTGTCCTTGAGCAGGAGGCTGGACTAGATGACCTCCAAATCCTTTGCACTTCTGTTATTCCATGTTCTATGAATACATGGGGGTTTTTTTCCAGACCATTGTGAATTTTTCAGTGTAGTGCATCTGTTCTTAGCACATGTTTTTTCTCCCATCTTATTTGGTTTCCTGATGGAACATCCACTCTAAAGGTTCTTTGAGATGTACAATGTGTTAACCTAGGCTGGTTCAATCCCAGTAATCATGGGTTTTCAGACTATCTTAGTTTATATTTCGTTATCTGGATGGCAAAATCTGTTGTTCTGGCTCTTTATGTGTGGAAATGGTAGCTAAGGAAGTACATAATATGTGTGTATTTTATTTTGAATGAAGCAGACTGTAATTACCTTACATACTTTCCCCCATATAACAAGAATGCATTGAGAGGTAACTCAGGCATGTTCAGTAGATCATTGGAGATACTCAGGCAAGATTATTGCAGCATGATTTGAGGGGAGGTCTTGTCTTTGATGGACATTTGGTTCTACCAATGGTTCTGACACTCTCTAGAGTGTTGGCTGTGCGCAAGAGGGAGGCTTTGCCATCCCGACTGCTTAATTTTGTAACTAGTGACTGGATGTAGGAAATGACCAGGCTGAGCCCCAGACAGAGGGTCCAAAGGCATCAGCAGTCTCGAGTTCCATTGTACACACAATAGATGTGAGTGTAGCTCATCTGGAATTAAGAGTTGACTCTTATTATCTGCCAGCAATTTTCTTTGACCGTTAGTAGGTCAGATTCTTGTAGAGAGCTTTAAGCTCAGGTTAAATCTATCTATTCATTTGAACTGCCTGGACTCCTTCCTGATTTCTTGCGCTTGACATTAGGCCTAGCAATACTACTTTGTGGTTAAATATTAAATTTATTTAATGCGGTGGCTCAGTGACTAAAACGCTGAGCTTGTCGATCAAAAAGGTTGCCAGTTCGGTGGTTCAAATCCCTAGTGCTACGTAACGGAGTGAGCTCCCGTTTCTTCTCCCAGCTTCTGCCAACCTAGCTGTTCGAAAGCATGTAAAAATGCAAGTAGAAAAATAGGAACTACTTTTGGTGGGAAGGTTACAGCGTTCCGTGTCCCTTTGGCATTTAGTCATGCTGGCCACATGACCACGGAGATGTCTTCGGACAGTGCTGGCTCTTCGGCTTTGAAACAGAGATGAGCACTGCCCCCTAGAGTCAGTAATGACTAGCACACAGGGGGAACCTTTGCCTTAGTAAATCAAAGCTCCATTCCGATGAACCACAGAAAGGGATAAATCTAAGCATCTGTTGAGCAGGAAATATAGCACTGTTTCATAGGCCTAGTGTTTTGATATTATTGCTGCTAGATGCAAAACCTGTTTGGAAAAACCGAACCATGCTTGAGAATCCCTTAAATCCTGTTCCCTGCCATCAAATCTGTTCCATTGCATGAAATGAAACTCTTGTTCTGCTCCGCTTCAAAGTGGCAGTTAGTTTTCTCCTTAAATGCAGGGAAGGAAATGTGGGATTGACCTCAAAGAACAAATGCTGACTTATCAATATGGACAGTTGCCTTGGATGGGAGGAGAAGGGCTCGAAAGCTCTGGACATTACCAAAACAGATGACCGCATTATGTAATCTGGAAGAAAATATTTTTTTTCCCCCTTTTGGATAAGGTTGCTTCATATAAAGGCAAGGGCAAAACAGAAAAAAAACATGCCTTAAAAAGGAGATTTTCCAAGCAATGCTGGGTAAAAATCTCTGTCTGTCTGTCTGTCTGTCTGTCTGTCTGTCTGTCTGTCTATCATCTATCTATCTATCTATCTATCTATCTATCTATCTATCTATCTATCTATCTATCTATCTATCTACTCTCTCATCTCTGTCTGTCTGTCTATGACTTTCAGTCTGTCCATCTGTCCGTGTGTCCGTCCATCCATCCATCCATCCATCCATCCATCCATCCATCCATCCATCCATCCATCCATCCATCCATCTACAGCCCAACTATGCAGCTGCCCGACTTGCTTATAGCTGACTCCACTGCAATGCTCAGTGAAGCTACTGGATGGTCAATCATCCTGATATTCTGTCTTGAATCTCGTTTTAGCTTTGCTACATTGGTTCCTCATTTTGGGGCAACTGAACAGTAGAGTGACATGTGGAGGAGCACTTTTTATCCGCTCTCAATTTGGTAAAACCAGAAAGGGACCCAAACGCAGGGGAGCCAACTGTCTACATTTTGATAGACTCACTGAGTCTAGAATTCCACTGCCAATAAGTATACCTAATGTCTGATGGATGGTTTAATGTAGAGGGAGCTACTCTACTGTTGACCTTCAATTCATGACCCCAATTGAGCCCAAAGTTTGCACTGTTAAGCAAGGCAGTTGTTAAGTGAGTTTTGCCCCATTTTACGATCTTTAGGACCACAGTCGTTAAGTGAACGACTTCAGTTATTAAGTGAATCATGTTGCCATTAAGCAAATCTGGCTTCCCCCCCGTTGACTTTGCCTGGCAGAAGCTACCTGGAAAGGTCACAAATGGCGATCACATGCGCAACTGTCATAAATACATTCCAGTTTTCAAGCAACAGCAATAGCACATGGGTGTCATATAATCAGAGATTGCAAATCGAATCAGGTACTATGGAGATATGAACTGCAATGTGGTCTACCATGAATTCAATCTCAAGGGCATCTCAAGATGTTGGAGAATCCCAGGGAAATAGCAATAGCACTTAGACTTATATACCACTTTACAGTGCTTCACAGCCCTCTCTAAGCGGTTTATAGAGTCAGCATATTGTCTCCCAATAATCTGGGTCCTTCATTTTACCCACCTCCAAAGGATAGAAAGCTGAGTCAACCTTGAGCCTGGTGAGATTTGAACTGTAGCCAGCAGTCAGCAGAAGTAGCCTGCAGTACTGCACTCTAACCACTGCGCCACCTTGGCTCAAGCATCCAAATTTTGATCATGTTACCATGCAATGGTCATGTATAAAATCTGGTCATAAGTCACTTTTTAAAGTAACTTTGAATGGTTGTAAGTCAAGGACTACCTGGATGTATATAGATCTTGGGATTTGCCCCGCTTTATGTGTGGATGATACCTCCACCCCCCAATGGGTGCTCTCTAAAGCTCTACCTCTCTTTTCATTGAACTCTGGCTGGTTTCTTAATAAGCCACAATCACAAGCCAGGAATAAAAGCTAACTGACTAACTGGCTTCATTATTACAAGGCACAATGATGCCAATATCCTGGGTGAGATTTTTCCAAAACAAATATTTAGGTTATTGCTGTTAGTTGCGAAGTCATGTCCAACCCATCGCGATTCCATGGACCACATTCCTCCAGGCCCTCCTGTCCTCTACCATCCTCTGGAGTCCATTTAAGCTCACGCCAACTGCTTCCGTGATTCCATCCAGCCACCACATTCTCTGCCTTCCCCTTCTTCTTTTGCCCTCCATCTTTCCCAGCATAAGGCTCTTCCCCAGGGAGTCTTTCCTTCTCATTAGGTGCCCAAAGCATTTGAGTTTCCTCTTCAGGATCCTCAGAATATTTAGGTAACAACTCTTAAGTAAAGTTCCGGTGGAGGTAAACGGAGAAAAAGTTTACGCAACAAACTTTCAAGATGCTTCTCATGTATCACCCACCTCTGTAGCTCACAAAAAAGGGGGAGAAAGTGTTTTTTTCTCAAAGGGTCAGTCCTAAAATTTACAGCACAAGAAGGAAACTGAAAAACCCAGAAAGCTTTTTTCCACAAGAGCTTGGTTTGTTGGTACATTATTTTGCAAGCCCCACTTCTACGCCTGAATGTTTAAAAAAGGCCGATCACATAGGAAAAAGGATGCAAGCATCTCTCATGCTGTTAAGAGGAACTGTCCTTTTGACCTTCCTACACTTACAAGCGTATCAGGGAATATGTGCCATTGCTTCAGCCATTTCAGAGAGTGACAGTTCTCACCAGAAGATAGGAAACAGGCAGGCTAATGAGCTCAAAAGATCTGGCACTGGCCTGTTTAACATCAGGGCTTTTCCTGCAAAGATGTCACCATAGCTGGGATCCAGGCTCTTGATCTGGGCGGACTCTACGTTATTTCATCTTTATTTTGCCCTCCTTTCCTAGGCATGGGTGCAAGGAAGGGAAGCTATAACCATTGAGTTTTCCCTTCCATTTCTTGCCCTCCCCTTCCCCCTCCCTTCCTTCCCTTGACCTCCCCTCCCCTTCTTTGCCCTCCCCTCTCCTATCCCCTTGCCTTTCCTCTCTTGCCCTCCACTCCCCTTCTTTGCCCTCTCCTCCTTTGCCCTCCTCTTCCCTCCTTTGCCCTCCCCTCCCC